>NC_085841.1:182156991-182463809 GCF_035594765.1 Anolis carolinensis | reverse complement strand
GGTTCTCAACCTGTGATCCCCAGATGTTTTTGGCCTTCAACTCCCAGAAATCCTAACAGCTGGTAAACTGGCTGGAATTTCTGGGAGTTGTAGGCCAAAAACATCTGGGCATCCCAGGTTGAGAACCACTGTTATAGGACATGTACCATAATGCATAGGAAATGGCAGAAAAATGGCAGTGGCAGCAGCGTCCTATGATGTGGTGCTGGTGCTTTCCCCTCCTAGCAGAGTAACCCTCAACTTACCCATGAGTCATATCAAGATCCACACTTGTGGTCCCCCAAAACTACCTTCAGCTTATACATGGGGTCAACTTATATAGGAGTATTTACAGTGGATCAGAGATTATAAATTTTTCTGATGAAGTAAGTTCTAAAACCAAGCACTATTTTATATAAGCCAGTTACAATCCTCTATGAATTTTAAGGAAAATTATTTTATTTAGGATCTGCACATGTCACTTTGATCTCTGTACTCATTCACCTATGCTTCCTTGCATTATTTTTCAGCAAAGTCATGTCAATTTGAATGTGTTTTCCTGTTTCACTGATACCAGATACCCTTTAGCCTTCATTGCTGCCAAAATAGCCCTTGGGATCCCATTGCCTGAAATGGAGAATGTGGTTTCAGGAAAGACAACTGCCTGTTTTGAGCCAAGCCTGGATTATATAGTAACTAAGGTACCCCGCTGGGACCTGGACCGCTTTCAGGGTGCCTCTAGCAAGATTGGGAGTTCGATGAAAAGTGTGGGTGAGGTGAGTTTTAGAATTATATTTCCTTTTTTTCAAAATGCTCTTAATGGGATGAATAGTTTAACATTCAGGTGGTGAGTTGCTTTTGTTGTTGTTGTTGTTGTTGTTGTTGTTGTTGTTGTTGTTGTTCATGATACTGCTGCTACAAATTAAATCAGTATCATAGTCAAAATAGTGCCATGGATGGGCTTGCTTATGCAAATGGTTTCTTGCAGTTCCTTAAAGTGCCACTTCTGGGAATATTTGTTATCTATAGTAGTCTCACTGATGTAATATGACCTTGTGGTAAGAAACAGAAGAGAAATAGGATGCACCTAAGGTTGGAGAAAAGGTTAAACTTGCATTTATTGTTTCAAAAATTATCAGGGATAGATTGCAGATAAGAGATCATCTACATTTTAGTAATAAAGCTCCTAAAGCTAGGTCCCGTGCGTGGGAGTAAGCTGTCCTGAGGCAAAAGCCTCCTGCATGATCCTTTAACAGACAAAGGAACATAAAAGACTAACTTCTGAATAAGGGGAAGACCAAAACCCCCCCAAAAACAAAACAGAGGAGTCAGACAAAAGGGCAGGCAAGGACCCTAGAATCCCATTTAATACTGTACAAGTATTTATGTCTCTTTGCTTCCAACACCACTATTGACTCTTAGGCCCCTTCCACTCAGCTGAATAAAATCCCACATTTTCTGCTTTGAACTGGAATATATGGCTGTGTGGACTCCGATAACCTAGTTCAAAGCAGATATTGTGGAATTTTCTGCCTTAATATTCTGGTTATATGGCTGTGTGGAAGGGTCCTCAGTAGGATGGTGATCAAGCAAAGGTCAAATCCATTCCACCCACAGTTCTGAAGAGTTATATTGACAAGAGTTTCCTGTTCCACAGTGGACAGGATTCCACCCTTCATGTTAGTGAAGCACTTCTGATTATTCAAAATAATTCACATATTTTATCTTGTAAAGGCATTAATTTAATTGTTCTCAGTGTTCATATGGAAAGCAATCTAAACTCCAAAGAAAGTGGCCTACCAGAAGATACCTTTTGAGATACCAGCAGAGATCTACAAAATTTCCCTCTGATTCTTTTACCTGGAAATCTCCTACTAATACTACTGTGATCTTCTATGAATATGATGATAACTGTGTTGTTCAGGGGGCACTTGCTATCCACTGGCATTTAGTTCAGGGAACCCTTGTGTATACCAAAAACCTTGGATGCTCAAATCCAATTATATACAACAGCATACTGAAGTACTATCCTTTATATCAGTGGTTCTTAACCCGAGGTCCCCAGATGTTTTTTGCCTTCAACTCCCAGAAATCCTAACACCTGGTAAACTGGCTGGCATTTCTGGGAGTTGTAGGCTAAAACCATCTGGGGACTTTTATATGTGTGCTGTAGATATGCTCTCAATATCTTTGAGGATCTCGAATGTAGTTTCTGATGCTATGTTATTGATGCAAGACAGAAAACGGTAGAGAAACAAAATTTAACATTTCAGTCATTATAGTGTATTCAGTGGGATAGAAGTGCATGAGACTGAGTTGTGCACCTGGAGGTCTCTAGTTCAGATCTTCCCTTCACTTAGGACCTCATCAGATGGGTGAAGGCCTCTGTTTCCATGCACTGTGGAAATGGAGCCACACGGGAGTCCCATGGATACCATCACATGACATAAGGGCACTCCATGGGGCTCTGTTTCCACAGCGCATTGAATCAGGGCCCTACAACTTCAGAGTCCGGTGTTACCCAACTCCAAACAGCCTTAAGATGGGAGAAAGCAGGGGAAAGATAGGTAAAGACGTGGGATGGCTGGCCAACCCTCAAGATGGGGAAAGATGGTTGTTTTCCCCATTCCCCCCTGCTCCAACTCAATAGGCTGCCCTTTGGTAAGCTACTCTTCTCTCAGCTCCATCCCCAGTGTTCAGAATAGAGATAATAATAATAACAATACTGATATGGCTTAGAAGGTTGTTATGATTAATGAAATATATATGAAAGACATGGAAGAATATTATATAAATAGCAACATTTTTTGATCTATGTCTGCCCCCCTGTGAAGTTCATTAGAGCCTAAATCTGTGCTTGAACAGCATGAGTGTTAAAACTATTCTATGACTGTATGAAAAATAGGAAATGCTTAGTTCTTTCAAAGGCCAAAGCAGCCTATAGCATTGTTGTGCTCCCTGTTGGATATCTGCCTCGCTCTCTCGAGTTCTAACCTGAAGTTTAACTCTGTGGACCACCTCCTGGTTATTCAGCAATTAAGATTTAATTGCTTTTAGACAAATGGTTAGGTCAGGATGAATGGTAATGTGTGACAGAATTGTCTGTGGAGCTCAGAATAACCCAATGCCCTTGTGGTTGTCTGTCTGAAAGCCTCAGAGCATTTACTTTGGAGTAGTTCATGGACTACAGTTTTGAACAGAGATCAGAGGTTGGTTGATTAGCATATATTTCCACAAGTGATTTTTCTGAGTGTGTGTTCATAATTTCTGGGAGTTCTTTAAAAGAGAATATTTCTGTCTCTTTTCTATATGATGTTGTCATGCTTGAAGTCCTTATCTATGTAAATGTTTTATGTGCTATTGACAACATTGAAAGAAGCTAATATAAAACATGAGTCTAAAACTTGCTGGGGTTATCATACCAACAGTCCACTTTCCAATATTTTCCTACCAGCCTGGCATTTCAAACTGAGGATTGTAAGAGCATGGAAAAGGTTATATGGCATCCCAACCTTTGGTCTAACTTATCTACAGGTTGAGAAAGAGTGGCTATTCTTATTGTTTTTCATCTGCCTCCCACCCTTTGAGAGGATGTTGTACAAGTCCTCAATTTTATGACTTTGCTTAAAGGCCTTTCTATCAAATTCCACACTTCCATCAGTTGGCGAAGTGTAGTGATTTTGGTAGCCCCCAGAAATGAGTAATTGAAACTCACATTTTCTTTTTCTTCTTTGGTACCATAGTTTATTGCTTCAAGGCTGGAATCCTTAGGAGCAGGAGGCATACAGATGGACCACTGCAATGACAGAAGCTCTGATCCATTTGGAGTCTTGCCAATTTTTTTTCACATGGAAGAAGCAAAATATGAAGCATTTGCCTCCCCCCCCCCGCCCAATTTTGCAAAGTCTATTGCACAGAAGAAACCTATATGGCATGAATACAGTTAGATAAGCATGAGGGTGTCCAAAATTTCCCTCTGTATTAGGGCATAGTTGGGTTTCGGAAAACTATAAATCCAGCAAACCCTATTATCTTCTCCCTCCCTTCCCACTGACACCCTCAAATTTGCCCATATGCCCCATGAGGTTGGAAATCTCAGCAAGGCCATTATGGAAGGTTTTACTACATCTGATTTGAACCAGAAAGAGAGAATTAGAATTGGCTATTCCCCTTTGGGGTTGTATTATTAATATTATTATATTTATTTATGCTCTGATTTATCTCTCCCGAAGGGGACTCAAAGAAGCTTAATATAAAAGCATTGGAACACAATTTAAAATATATAAATATACAAACATTAAAAGAGAAATAAATTATTATTATAATTATTGTAGCATCATTGATGATCTCTGAGGAAAAGCTTTGATCAATCTCATCCAGAAGTGCAATTGAAAAGAAAATAATACCACTGAGAAGACTGTAGTAATAGGGTCGAATCATTTGGGTGCCCTGTCTTCCTTCTATGTGTACCTATCCTGACTCCTCTTCGATGAAAATTTGTACTCTTAGGTATATTTTTGCACCTCTTCTCTCTGCCTTAGCTCTTTCTCAACAATTCCTTACCAAAAAAAAAACTAGATTAGATTAGATTAGCAACCCTGAGCACCTTTCCTATAAAAGGGTGTGTCTACTGGGAAAGATTAATAGTGATGCTCTAGATCCAACATGTACTTACTGAATATGGGGCCAGGGATAAGGATGGTCCAGCTTGTTTCCTTGCTGGTTCAGCCTGTCCTCATGTCACCACTGCTGCTCCGTATCTTCCAAAAGCTGAGGGAGAGGCTGGTCATCACCTGTCACATCTACCGAGGTCATAACTGGAGTGATCCCTTATAACAGAGTGGCAAGACTCCAAAGTATAATGATCAATTATATCTTCTCCAGTCTCCTTTTTTCTTAAAATGCTTGCCAGACATCTGTTGGGTTAAATTATTTTGATATCTGAAACCTGCTTTGGAGAATCAGTTCTCATCACTTCTTTCTTAAGTATAATTCCTGTTTTGGACAAAATATAATTCAGGAGGCACGGCTTAGCGAAACGGAAAACATATGTAAGGATTTGAAAATGCAATGATTTTGGAAGGTTATTTATGTACTGTATTTAACATAGGTGTAAAGTGCTTTTTCATTAGATCAATGCAACTTGCAATGGATGAAATACTGCTTAAGTCTTAAAAGAGCATAAAACTCTAGAAACAAGAATGACACACTAATAAGCCTTTGCAAAACAGCAGATGATAACAGTATCCATTGATTTGTAAAGGTGCATCCCCACTGTTATATTAATGTAGTCACATTCCATTTTAACTGCCATGGCTCAACTTTATGGAATCCTGTAAGTTGTAGTTTTATGATGTTTTTAGCCTTCTCTGTGAAAGAGTGCTGGTGCCTCACCAAACTACAAATGCCATGATTTCATAGCATTGAGCCTTGACAGTTAAATTAATGCCAAACTGCAGAAATTCTATAGTGCAGAGCCAGCCCAAAGTCACCCGCCATACCTCAAGACAATATTCAGGACTACATGTTTTTGTTGTATCGCCCCCCCCCCCTTTTCCTTTGATTATAGAAAAAGGGGCTTAAAATCGTGTGGCTCCTTAACCTATTTCCTTATTTCCACCCACCATCGCCATCTACAAGGCTACTGGAGGTAAGACACATTTGATAATGTTAGTTCTGTCCTACCGTGTTGCTGGATTGTAGTCTCTGACATTCCACATGTTGGCTATGTTCGCTATTACTGTTGGGATTTGGAGCCCAAGAACATCTGGAGGACCCCATGATTCTCAGCCCTGAGTTATAGGAGTGCACTTAAAGTCAGCTTATTTATGTATGTGTAGCTTGATTCCATGCATATTTATTCATAAGCAAACAACACTGTTGCTTATAGTCTGTTGGTTATTTCTAAATAAGTATGTAGAGGATAAGGATCCCACTGCTCCAGATTTTAATCAACCTAATTGACTTGGACTATTTTTCGTCTTCTATTTTCTTATCACTGTTACCTTGGCTGTTATTAGAGAGATCCATATTAAGGCGGTTTGCTTCATAAATATTCAATAAAGCTGAAATAATGACTTCTGGCTATGGAAGAAACTTATATCTAATGAAGAATTTAATATTATTGGCTGGAAGTTTGAGTTTTGATGCAGTGTCAATACATTTGAAAAAAATATATAAATAAGAAATATAAAAATCAGCATCAAGGCCATATCCAGCAATTTTTAGGAAGCAGATTTTGTTTCACTGATGTGGGATTTTAAAAGAGAACCTCTCTTTGTCTTTCAAGAAAAATATTAAATATATTTTAACAGAATTCTTTTGAGGGCTAAAAGGCACACTCATGTAGCCCAGCTATTTAGAAATAACATGCTGTGCTTTTAATTATTTATCACTGACTTTGTGAATGCATAGGTTGTTTCATTATACTGGATCTTGTAAATCAGTCTCAGACAGCAGGGCTGGCAAATTGTCTGGCTGATATTATTTTAAATTTTAAGGTATGCACATAAAGAAATGTGATCATTACTTATTTAATCTTAAAGAAGAGGGTTGAGTGACCCTTAAACAAGGTTATATTTTATGCCAGCCAATAACAGGACTTCCATATTGCAGGTTATGGCTATTGGGCGTACTTTTGAAGAGAGCTTTCAGAAGGCACTAAGAATGTGTCACCCTTCGGTTGATGGCTTCACCTCATGCTTGCCCATGAACAAAGACTGGCCTTCTGATGTGGATCTCAGGAAAGAGCTAGCTGAAGCTTCTAGCATACGGTTACACGCAATGGGCAAGGTATTGCTGTTGGAAAAAGACGATTTGATCTAATCTGTTCTGTATGAATGATGATTACAATCTACTTTCACTGGTGATTTTATAGGGTTTAGAAGGGCCACACTTTCCATTTATTTAATTGCTGCCAAGCCAGTATGAACAATTATTATTTTAATCTGCACACAGGAATGTCTGTTCTGTTCCATGAGGCAGATCATCATTGGGTTCTTCAATGCCACATGGTCCTACTTCTGGAAGAGAAGAGATTACTAAAATACTTACGTACTGAGCAAGCTGGTAGTTTATTGCTAAAGGTGGAATGGAGAAAACATGGTATTATTTTGTGGAAGCAGTTTGATCATGTAGTAAAGTTACAAGTGTCAACTAATTAACTTAAGACAATCATCCACAAATGTACAATGACAAATTTTGCCACATGGTCAACTGATTTTCTCAATAAGCAGAATAGGCCTCAGGACCCTAGACAGATAGAGCAGCAGTCTTACCATATTTCCTGATTAAATAGGATCAAGGAGACTACTAACGTTAATGTTCATATTCATAGGAATCAGAGTTGGCATTCTTTTTCTGCCCATCCCCTCCAATTCCATATTGTATTGCACAAAGCCCTTTTGTTACCTCACCAACAATATGTGCTATTCTGAAAAGACCAGACAATGATTTCATCCAGATAGCGAGATATTGAAATGCATCTTAGGTTCTTTTTGATTTTTGAAATTTCAGCTTTCTTCACTTGTTAAAATATAGTTCAGACAGCTGGAACTGTGCTGGTCAGAAATCTCTGCATGTGTTCTGACACTTAAAGAATGAGCAATTTATTCCTATTAAGTGCAAAACCTTGTTAAGTCATGTTGCAAGCCTTGTCAAAAGTCCTTTAACTCTCAGTCTCCTTAAGAAATGCCTTTTTCTCTTTGATTGGGCTGAGACGAGTTATTATACTTTACATTTGAAATGCACATACAATTGCAACCTCTATAATACCAACTGTTTCTTTGGTTTTGAAAGAAGGAAAAAGTCAAGATGCTAAGGATACCAGTTTATGTGAACTGCTCAGCCAAATCTAAATGACAAGAGTTTTGCTTCATTTCATGTATTTGATGAAATAGGCCATTGGCCACAAAAGCTCATGTTACGGGGCATAATTCCCAGTGAGTTGCATGAACCATGATGGTGCTTCTAGACTCTAGCCCCCTTTTCAGAGTTCCACTTTTAGACTCCCTCCCCAATTTTAAGCTATGCCTGTTTCACCTCTCAACCCTGCCCACAGACATTACCCTTGTTTAGCCCCCTGTCAATGTCAGATGACGTTATGTCAGATGACTCCGTCTCTTTACCTCTAATGGAGATGGGTTCCTTCCTTAATCAAACAAATACCTCTGTGGGCCCCACATTTCAGGACAGTTGACTAACCCCCTTAAAAGGCAACCTTAATCAATCCCCCAGGAGGTAGAGGGTTCCCACGGGTGGGGCACCATTGAGGTAGTGTGGGGGAGGAGGAGGAGGAAGAGCCGTCACTTGCAACCCAGGGAGAAGCGCAACAGAGTTTTTGCGACCCTGGAGAGGAATAGGTGTGGTAGTCTTCAGGACAGACCCCCCGGCCTTAAGGTTCTGCTTCTGAATGCCAGATCTGTCAATGGTAAGACAGCTGTTATTCAGGATTTAATCCTGGATGAGGGGGCGGATCTGGCAGGCATCACCGAGACGTGGTTAGACGAGCTGGGTGGGGTGAATCTCACTCAGCTGTGTCCACCGGGTTTTGGGGTGCATCAGCAGGCCAGGGCTGGGGGGCGGGGAGGAGGAGTCGCGGTGATCTTTCGGCAGTCCATCGCCCTGATCAGATGCGCCGTTCCGCAAACTTCGAGGTTCGAGTGTGTCTTCCTGAGGGTGGGAGCCCGAGACAGCGTGGGGATTCTGCTGGTGTACCATCCACCCCGCGACCCAGCAGTCTCCCTGTCCGAGCTAGCAGATGTGGTCTCTAATGTGGCCCTGGCCTCCCAACAACTTATAGTTTTGGGAGACTTTAACATTCATGCCGAGACCACATTGACAGGTGCAGCTCAGGATTTCATGGTTGGCATGACGACCATGGGGCTGTCTCAAGTTATATCTGGGCCCACACATCAGGCGGGACACACGTTGGACCTTGTTTTTATTGTGGACGGTGGGACAGTCAGAGTGGAAGAGCAAAATATTCTTCCATTGTCATGGTCTGACCATCATCTGATCTGTGTAAGTTTCGCCGTGTCTTCTAACCTCCGCAGGGGTGGTGGACCCACTAAGATGGTCCGACCCAGGAGGCTGATGGATCCGGATGGACTCCTGAGGTCTCTTGGGGATCTTCCTGTTCTGGAGACTGGCGATCCTGTCGATGTCCTGGCTGATCGCTATAATAGTGAGCTGACAAGGGCATTGGACATGATCGCTCCCGAACGTCCCCTCTCGCTGCGTAGAGCCACGTCGACCCCTTGGTTCACTGAGGAGCTGGCTGTGATGAAGCGTGCGAGGAGGGGACTAGAGTGCATCTGGAGGAAATCTCAGGACGTGTCCGACCAAGCACGGGCTAAAGCCGCTATTAAGGCTTACTCCATGGCTTTGCGAGCAGCCAGGAAAGCTTTCATGACTGCTCGCATAGCGTCTGCGGCCAATAGGCCATCTGAGCTGTTCCGAGTTGTGGGAGAGTTCCTGCGGCCTCCTGAGGCCCAGGGGCTCCCCGATGACTTGGCAGCGATTTCGCGCACCATTTTGCAGGCAAAGTTGCTCAGATACGCCGTGAGTTGGACTCCAGTTTAATTGTAGTTCCAGCGGAGGTAACCGAGGTACCTGTCTGTTCGATCTTGTGGGATTCTTTCCAGCTTGTTCTTCCTGATGACGTGGAGGGGATTCTTGGGTCTGTGAGGGCGACCGCTTGCGCTCTGGATCCTTGTCCCTCTTGGCTGGTTAAGCTGGCCAAAGAGGGGTTGTTGGATTGGTTTGTGGCTATAATAAATGCCTCTTTGAGCCAGGGGTCAGTTCCATCCTGCTTTAAGCAGGCGGTAGTAAAACCGCTACTTAAAAAGTCCTCGTTAGACCCATCCGTATGTAACAACTACAGACCAATTTCCAACCTCCCATTTTTAGGCAAGGTTCTGGAGCGGGTGGTTGCCACGCAGCTCCAGGAGTTTCTCGATGACTCTGATTTTCTGGACCGCTCGCAGTCTGGCTTCAGGCCTGGGCACAGTACCGAGACGGCTTTGGTCGCCTTGGTGGATGACCTCCGCAGGGAACTGGACAGGGGGAGTGTGACCCTGCTGGTTCTCTTGGACATCTCAGCGGCTTTCGATACCATCGACCATGGTATCCTTCTGGGACGGCTCTCTGGGATGGGGCTTGGTGGCACTGTTCTGCAGTGGCTCCGGTCCTTCCTGGAGGGCCGTTCCCAGATGGTGAAGCTGGGGGACATCTGCTCGGACCCCTGGCCTTTGACCTGTGGGGTCCCGCAAGGGTCTATTTTATCCCCCATGCTTTTCAACATCTACATGAAACCGCTGGGAGAGGTCATCCGGAGTTTTGGAGGGCGTTGCCATCTCTACGCAGATGACACGCAAATCCACTACTCGTTCCCATCTGACTCCAAGGAAGCCCCTCGGATGCTGAACCAGTGCCTGGCCGCTGTGGCGGACTGGATGAGGAGGAACAAGCTGAGGATCAATCCTGACAAGACAGAGGCCCTCCTGGTCAGTCGCTCGTCGGATCGGGGTATTGGGTGGCAACCTGTGCTGGACGGGGTTGCACTCCCCCTGAAATCACAGGTCCGCAGTTTGGGGGTCCTCCTGGATTCAGCGTTGACGCTTGAGGCTCAGGTGTCGGCGGTGGCCGGGAGGGCTTTCGCACAACTCAAACTTGTGCGCCAACTGCGACCATACCTCGTGAAGTCTGACTTGACCACGGTGGTGCACGCCTTAGTTACCTCTAGACTGGACTACTGTAATGCACTCTACGTGGGGCTTCCCTTGAAGACGGCCCGGAAGCTACAATTGGTCCAACGCTCGGCTGCCAGATTAATAACGGGAGCGAGTTACAGGGAGAGATCTACTCCCTTGTTTAAGGAGCTCCACTGGCTGCCGTTCATTTTCCGGTCCCAATTCAAGGTGCAGACCATCATTTATAAAGCCCTAAACGGTTTGGGACCCACCTACCTTCGTGACCGTATCTCCGAGCCCTTCGATCATCAGGGGAGGTCCTCCTGTCGCCACTGCCTTTATCTCAGGCCCGCCTTGTGGGAACAAGGGAGAGGGCCTTTTCTGCTGTGGCCCCCCGTTTATGGAACTCACTGCCCATTGAGATCAGGCAAGCCCCCACTCTTTTAGCCTTTAGGAAAGATTTAAAAACATGGCTCTTCCGGTGTGCTTTCGGAGAGTAATATATATATGTTATATACCACCTTTGTTACTCCTCCCAACATCTATCCTTTAGACCCCTGTTCCCCATGGTTTTATTCTTATCTCTTCTTACCCCGAGTTTTAACTTTGTGTCCATGCGGCCCGCCCTTGTTATGTTATGCTGCTTTTGCTTTGATTTTGTTCTGTACTGTGCAGTGTTATTCTTGTATTGTTTAATTGTATTTTGATATGTTGTTTTTATATTTTGTTTATTGTATTGTCTTGGGCATGGCCCCATGTAAGCCGCCCCGAGTCCCCGTTGGGGAGATGGTGGCGGGGTATAAATAAAGTATTATTATTATTATTATTATTATTATTATTATTATTGTTGTTTGCTTTGGATTGCATGTAAAGGCTGCTGTTGATCTTGAAATGAAACACTTCTGAAAATTTTGGAAGATGATATTCATTAGCTAAAAAGTCTCATTGATGCACACAGGAATGTCTGGGGACTTTTAAAAGGACATACAAATAAGCAAAGGTCCTATATACCAACAGTGAAAGAAAAGTCTACATTAATTCAGTTGATTTTACTCAGTCATAGTTAAAAAGCAGACCATAAACACCATTCTTGGGAGTATGGTTGGGGAGGAGCTAAGTCAAAGTGAAGATCAGGTAAAGGACCAAATTGATTATTTGTTGGAACATGAAACAATGATTAATCAACACCTCTTTCTGACAGGCTTTGGAAGACAATATGTCTATAGATGATATACATAAACTTACAGCTATTGATAAATGGTTCATCTACAAAATGCATGATATTGTGAAAATGGAGAAGGACTTGAAAAGTCTTCACAGGTAAGATTGCCAAACTAATTTCTTTTGAAAAGAGTTCAGTGTATTAACAGTTTTCATATGGCCATCTCAGTGGTGGAGGTATTGCTTCTCCTTATGAAAAGTGCTGATATAATAAATTTTTATAACCATTTATTCATTTTAAAGTATGAATTAGTAAGATGTCTAGCAATGGTGTATTGTACACACATATATAGAAGACACTGTTAGCAGTTGGACCTGGCTGGGTATGTTGAACCTTCACCCCAGTGTTTCTACCCCTACCTTGAATTTTCAGCTGTCACCTTTGTCCAGTGCCCTTCTTTCAGGTGCTTCTCTCATCCCCTTCAGTCCTGTAAACTGGATTTTGTTCTTGTTAACAGGATGTGTCTGCAGAATGTGTCCCTTCTTCTAAATTCTTTTGTTGACATTCAGTTATGTTTCCAGTCAAAACCTGAGCTCTAGCTATGGATTCCTAGTGTTAAGTATCTGCTGAGACCTGCACCCAGGATGGCCAATTGTTGCTTCTCAGGGGGACATGGAAAGTTGTTGAGTAGTGGACAATATGGCAAGAAGGAGGCATTCCCAATCGGTCCCGATCAATTATATCAGTGATGCACTGGTATCAACACGATCTTGACCATACACACCAGATTGCTTTTTGGTCTCCTTCACCCCACTCTGGTTCAACCTTTCTTTGTTTTCAGATTTGTTAAATATGTCAGTCTTTCCGCTTTCCTTCAGAATGAAATGCAATGTTTCACTGTCCTCCTCCTCTTCTTCCTCCTCCTTTTGCTAACATGAAAACCATTCTGGTTGCATATGTAACAGTGTAAGAAAATGCTGATGACTTCCATTGAGAAGGGAAAGCATTGTGATTTCTTTGACCAGTTGTTCTCTCCACAGATCCCTTTTTCTCTAGTGAAAAATTGCAGCTTTCTTCTATACAATATCTCATATTTGTCTGCTACCTCAGTTTTAGGCAACATTACTTATTTAGTAAAAAATTGTTATGGAAACTTTTTGTACTTGTTATAATCTAGTGGTTCCCAACCTGGGATCCCCAGATGTTTTGGTCAACTCCCAGAAATCCTAACAGCTGGTAAACTGTCTGGGATTTATGGGAGTTGTAGGCCAAAAACATCTGGGGACCTCAGGTTGAAAATCACTGTATAAATATACAAGTAAATCAGTTGCCTTAAAATATTCAGCAGAGAGAAGAACAGATACATACCATACCCAAATATTGGTTAAGAATGATATAAGCACATAAATCCTTCATTTGACACAAAAATGATCAAAAAGAAGGTACCAGGCAAACCTCTCTTGGGAGGACTCATGCCAAGAATATCCTCTTTCTGGTGGTGATATGCCTTGTTTCATTTAATAAAAGCACCAAAAGCAGGCCTTTCAAGATAATCTCATGATATATGTTGGTGCAAGTGGGAGACAGACATTTTCATATATTCTTAGCCCACACCATTGAGGAAGTAACTATTGTCAAGCACTTTGGCTCAAGTCTAGGTGGACACCTCAGACGGTCTAGTGACTGAAGAAATCAGGGTACAGATTTTTGCTGAGCCACAGAAACTAACTGGATGACTCTGGGCAAGTCACACTCTCTCAGCCTTAAAAGAAAGCAAAAGCAAAACCTCAAAGAAATGTACTAGATTACTTAAAATTAAACAGCAGTCATTAAACCCCATAATATAAAATTACAAAACAAGCACCAGCTTAAAACTATCAATGTTGAGTCTTTCTCTTCTAATTCAGATAGCTATGGTTATGAACAGAAAGTGGCAGTTAGATTATAGTCAGGTTAGAATGCCCTGAAATGCTTTATCTCAGGCATGGGCAAACTTTTTTGGCTTGGGGCTACATTGTGGGCTGGCCAGGAGGGCCGGACCAGAAGGGAGGAGGACTGGACACACTGGGTGGGGTGGGTCGGGGAGGGGGAGGGCAGGCAAGGGCATGTCCTGGATCATCCTCAGATTGTTCTCTTGGCATAAGGATGGGACTGCTAACCCCATTCTTATGCTGGGCAAGACATACGGCAACTACTCGGATCCTCCTCTCCCGATTCTTGGGCTGTCCTGGCATTATGCGAGGGCGAGACAGACGTGGCTGAGAGTGTTCTGGAGGGCTCTCAGCTGCTGCATGCCTTCCTTGTCCTTTTGGCATAAGGACAAGACAGGCCACAGTATCCTTATGCCAAGAGGACAAGGAAAATGAGGAGGGCCTGAAGTAAGTGCCCAGGGGGTCGCATTTGGCCCCTGGGCCTTAGTTTGCCCATGCCTGCTTTATCTGCTTTCCTTGGGACTCCTAAGAACTTAATAAATCTAAAATCTTCCCTTGCTCAGGTTATTTTCCCTTTAGTATGGCTCTAGCTTGCTTTGGTCTTAGAGTCACCCTTTGATCTGTCCATATCAGGATCTCTATACATATGATGACTTATTCTGTAATCTGCTGGAACCACAAATTGAGTCTACAATTCTACATATGTTTATTTGGAAGTATATTTCGTTAGAGCCAGCATCTTATAGTGGTTTCAGCACTGAACTAGGACTCTGAAGACCAGATTTCAAATCCCCACTCAGTCATGAAAACCTACTGGTTGACCTTGTGCAAGTTCAACCTCCGAGGAAGGCAAAGGTGCACACTCTCTGAATGAATGATGCTGAGAAAAACCCATGATAAGTTGCTGTACATTAGAGATGACTTGAAGGTATATTGCTATCACCACCACCACCAATCTTAATCAACAAGGTAGACAAAGTTGTTCAAGGCTCAATATATGTGTTTCCAAAGTTCTTGTCTTCCAGGTGCTTTGGACTTCTGTTCTCAGAATCCTTGTGTTGAGGCTTCAGGGAGTTGAAGGACCTTATCACATTGGGATATAATCCATTTATATCAGTATGCATCCCATAATTTTTTAGGACTGGATGTATACTGTAATGAGAAGGAATGCATACGCTCCACATCACACCTGATTATTCTGATTCTTATGATTTGAAAATACTGCACTTTGGCTCATCACATCACAGAAGGCTGGCTCCTCCCAATCCAATCAAAACACCCTCTACATATCACTATGACTTTTTAAAAAGTATTGTTGCTGATGAGATGCATACAGATTTTCCTATTAACCACAACAGCACTTCAGCAACTGAAAAATCCTTAGTATTTCAAAAAACACAATTAGAATTCTGTCTGCAAATAATCAGTTTCTGTGATGCTTCACAGATGGATTCCAACGGAATACTGACAGGATGGGACAAATCTTATTTGATGGGACCCATTCAAAATCATTCTCAAACAGTCTCAGAAATGGAGTGATAAGGTTCAAAGTCCAAAATGCCTGGAAGATGAGAGCTTTAGAATTAATGCTTGGATGGAATGCTGATTGTTTGGTGATCCATTGTGTGGTGCTCATGGCATCCCTCTGCAGTGACTTGCCCTGCATGAAGAAAGGCGAATGCCAATTTGGAAGGCAAATGCCAATTTGAGACACCATCATGCCCATTTTGGGGTCACCTGACTTGCCAATCTTAACAGGTGCCTCAGCAGGAATGCTGCCCAACCCTTCCACTGACAGAGGGAATGTCTGATTGGCAGTGTCTGATTTCAAGTTGCCCATTTTGAAACCTGCAGCACCTCAACCTTCCACTTGCAAAGGCATAGAAGTTCAATCTGAGAAGACTGAAGACTGAGGGCCCTTCCAGACAGGCCAAAAATCTAAGAGGAATTGAAATTTTAAATCCCACTTCCACTCAGGATGGAGGCCACACAGCTGGCATAAACACTGTGCTTTTGCAGAAGGTAGTGTCCATATACAGTGTTCCCTCACTACTTCATGGTTCACTTTTTGCAGATTTGCTGTTTTGCGGTTTTCAATAAACTCTAAAATACTATTATAAATCATAAAAAATTCAATTTACAGCCTAAGGAAAGGAGGAAGGAGAAGCTAAAGGGAGAGAAAAGGAGCCCAAGTGGCAACGGGAGGAGAAGAAGGTGATTTATCAACACACAATTGGTTGATAAAGACTTAAAATAGTGTAGAACTACTAAAATAATGTAGAAATATTAAAATAAATATAGTGCCCCTACTTTGCGGATTTTCACTTATTGTGGGTTGTCCTGGAACGTAACCCCAGCAATAAGTGAGGGAACACTGTACTCACCTGTGTTGATCCGAGATCAGTAGGGGTGAGCAGGGACACTGCTGGATTCCCCCTCCATGCCCTCCATTTCTTTTTCTACTTACCAGAGGAAAGCTCCATTTGAGGCCTGCAGTCTTCTTCCTTCTTTCCTTCCCTCCTCCCTTGGAAGAGCCGAAAGAGGACTTTTTTTGGTGTGTGTGTGTGGGGGGGGGGGGGGGGGGAGCAGAGAATTCTGCTTCAAGGCTCCCTGTTGGTTCTTCCAGGGAGGAGGGAGAGGGAGGAAAAGGTGTTTTTTTCCAGGAGGAATCACGTTTAAAGGTCACCTTTTTAACACATGTTTTCCAGCCATAATACGATTCCTCCTAATTTCTGCTACCCCTCCTTTAACCCGATTTAACCTGGATTATACTGCATGTGTACTGCCAGCTCAAATTGGGTTTGCGTAGGAGGATCCTACCCCTCTTTTGTACTTTATTTTTATTTTCTTGTCATTTGTCATTTATTTAATTAAGTTCTACACCACCTGTCCTAGAACAGGTAGACATACACAAAAAGAGGGCCCTGATTTGGGAAATGCTCCAGATCCCAACAACCTCAATCCTGTTTTGGCCTAAGAAACTAATGGCTTGAAATACATGATTTCTACTGTTTTTAGCAGCTAGACCATCTGCCCTGGCTTTAGCTGTAGCTGGGTAGCTAGTAATGTAAGCTGTGTTACCAAAGCTTTCTTCTTTGTTCCGGTTAAAAACTCTTCCCCATGATTGTCTGCCAGTTGCCTCACAGAGCTACTAATTAGGTACCAGTGATCCCAATCAGAAGCTCTCAGTGGCCACCGCTGGCAGGTAATCAAAGCCTGGATTTTCATGCTTTTTAAAAGTCAGGTGAGTCTCGTCTCTTTTTTCTAGGCAGAAATTTCTGCTTCTGCTCTCCATCCCAATATCCTTTTCAACAAGCCAAATTTAAGAAGAGCAACCAGCCCTTCCAGTATATACCAATCATTAACATTATTTTAATGATTATTTCTTGAGCTGTTTTGTAGTGTACAAGGTTCTAACAGTTATAAATTATCTTACATAATATAATGTCCCATGCTTATGCAAGCTCGTCTTTTGTTCCATTAGTCTTTCCCATTCAAATATTACTCAGTGTACAGGGTTTTGTTCATCTAGGTCTTCATCAAGCTATCTGTAGTAATGGTTTTATTATGGAACCTCATAGAGCAGTGGTTCCCAACCTGTGGTCTGTGGCCCACCAGTGGTCCTCGAGAACTAAAATATGGTCTGCAGCCTCACTGTTACTACACTGTTGTAACAAGAGTGACTGGTCTCGTGAAACCCTCTTATAGTGCCAAGGCAATGGGGATGTTGGGGGGGGGGGGGGAGAGGCTGACTACCCAAGAAAGGTGTGACAACAAGTTCTAGATTATTAAATATGGTTTTCTGTGCATGAGCAGATGGTGACGACTGGATAGCATGTGCTCTGCATCAGAAACTAGAGCTGATGTGGTCTATCCAATGCAATTTTCTGAATCAACACCCCAAATAACCAAACCAAATCTAAAGTTGACCAAAAACTGATTCGTAACCCTTTCGGTACTAATGTTGGAAAGTGGTCCCTAGTCAAAGTGGTCCCTGGTCAAAGTGGTCCCTTGTCAAGTGGTGTCCTGTCAAAAAAAGGTTGGGAACCAATGTTATAGAGAATGAAAGGAATATAGCTTTTTGTGACATTGCAGTGACTTTCTCTAACCTACTAAATATCGTATGCTAGGGACTATCAATCATATATTTATTTTAAATTGCAACCTTTGAAATTTCATTGAATACAGATATTCTTTGAATCAGAATCTTCTCTTAAAAATATCTATTTGTATTCCCAATTTAGTACTCAAGAATATATTTAATCTCTCCCTTCAGAAAGTTATGATTGTGGAGTTGTCTTTCCTTTCTAAAGTGTCTGTAGAACATAAAGTACAATGAATAGCTGCAAATTGAAGATCAAGGCTGTTTAGCAATCATTTTGCTGATGTTGGCATTCTGGGTTTTGTATTTTATGAGGCTAACAGAGCCTCTTTGTTGAGTTATTGTCCGCACTGCTGGTCTGTTTTGAACATTTTAAAATGTTCTTGTTCTTGTCACTTGATACCTTTTGCCACATGAGGGCGCTCAAAACTCATCACATTCAAAAGTACAGTACTGAAAAAGAATTTGACAGAAGGGTTCAGATTATTGTTATGAAAAGGCTTTTCATCTAATCTTTGTTCTGCTCCTTTGACAATCTGTTAATTTTTAATTGAGTAGAATGGCAGGTTCTGTCGGCTGCATTACAGAGGGAAGAACGGGCAAAACTGCCCCTGAGTATTCCTTACCCAAGAGAACTTTTTGAAATGCATGGGGTCACCATAAATTGATGGATGACTTGAAGACACACTCAAACACACAATTCCATTTCACCCAGAAATTCAGTTGGAGTTTTAGCTAAGCAGAAACATAAATGATCATGAAAGAAAGATACTGGTAGATGAATGATAGTTGAAAATGTCACGAACAACTTCCCTACAGCTGCCATGTCATGTTCTGTAGCCTTTGTCATTTCATTAACAAAAACAAATAGGTGTGTAAGATATGGTGGGTGAACTGAATTGAATTGAACCAATTATTTCCTTGGTTTCAAAAAATTCAATCAGGATGCTACTAAGCTCACTACGAAATTCAAACTACTTCACAATGAGTTTATGTTTACAGTAAATTTCCCTTATTGCCCTCAGCGACAGATGTTGTTAGCCTGTTGCTTAAACCACCCTGGGAAGCATAATTGCATAAGTTGGTGATATATATATATATACACACATACACACACACAGAGAGAGAGAGAGAGAGAGAGAGTTTTTTAAGCTCATGAAAATTGTGATAAGGACACATAAATGTTCACATTTCATTCAAGAGGGATGAACACTTAGATTCAGTGAGCACTGATAAACCTTTCTGCAGTTATTTCAGATGTGAGATGGACAAAATGTGAACATGCATTAAATCTGAGGAGTAAAACTAGAATTCAGCACTCTGGACCTAAGAAGTCACTCCACCAATGTGAACATATTCAAATATCAATCTAACAAGGCAGGCCTATCAGAACGAGTGCTGAACAAAATTCTGAAGTAACTGCAGTTCTTAATTATATAGTTACTAGATGAGCTCCAGTATACCAGGTCAATACAAAAAAACTTCCATATAGATAATGTTGGAAAATATCTATTGGAAGGAAGTGTATACTAACAGCTTTTAAAAAAAGATATAAACTGCATTACAGGGATGAACAAAGTGTGGTCCTCTAGATGCTACTAGACTGCAGTTTCCATCAGCCCTAAACAGAAGAGCTAAGAGTGAAGAATGCTGGAGATGAAATCCCTAAACACCTGGAGGACTCCATCTCTCCTCTATGATGTATACTTAGTTTACTGACCACTTCAAAATAGATACAGTGGTTGCTTTGAGGAGAAGAGGAGCCGCATTGGCTTCCAAGTAATAACGATTTCTAGAGGTGAACCTGGAGGAAAAGGAAAAGGAGCGAAAGCTTGAAGTACAGCTTTTATTTGTCTTCTGTTTGCAAACCTAGGTGTGTAATTGTGGAGGTATGTTAGTGAGGCGTACCAACTTTCAGGAAAAGTGGCTAAATGTAGAGCAGCATTGCCCCTTTTTTTACTCTGCCTTTTGAGAATTCATGGGTACTGTGAACTCACAAAATTGCTAAGGAAGGGTATGATGGTGAGTCACCCACTGCTTTCACCTATATATGGGGTCAGACCAAATCCTTTCGCTGCCTCACTCAGAACAACGCATCATACTTTCTCGTTCATTGAAATCAAAGTACAGTGAAACCTCTACTTAAGAGCATCCCAACTTAAGAACATTTCGGTTAAAAGCTATCACTCATTTTGCATTTTGTTTGACATAAGAGCAGTGTTTTGATTTAAGAGCTATAATCAGAGGGAGCACTAGCATGAGAGTGCTTTCAAGGGAGCAGTCTCTATGCTGTGTGCCTCCATGCCTTGTACCTTCATGCCTCAAGCTCTTGTGAGCTAGTATAGACTATTAACTGAGAAAGCAAATGATATTGCTGTCTGCTTTGCTATCACCCACTTTGAGGAACTTTGGGTTAGTTGATTTTATGTGGTTTTTATTCCTGATATGTTTGTCTTCATGAAGAGAGAGAGAGAGAGAGAGAGAGAGAGAGAGAGAAAGAGAGGGAGGGAGGGAGGCTCTAATGAGTCCAGTATGAAGAAAAGGATGCTTCTGCCTCTTCACTTTGTGCTTTGGGCATCCTTTCCACAAATTTGAGCTTCTAACATTCTAAAGTTGATTTTTTATTTTTTATTGTTGTTCCGTGTGAATGTACAGGTTTTGCCTTGCTATTTTACACTGGCCAACACACGTTTTGTTGCTTCAAATGTGCTTCCTTGCCACAACTTTGTGCTTCTACTATTTTAAAGTTGATCTTTCTTTTTTATTGTTCCATATGCATTTATACATTGCTTGTTATTTATAGAGGACATTTTCTTATTTAAAAACATGTAACAAAAAATTGAGGTTGGGGCTGGGGAAGGGTCCGGAACGATTTAATAGCATTTCAGTACATCTCAATGGAAAATTTGCTTTGAGATAAGAGCATTTTGCGTTATGAGCTTAAGCATGGAACAAATCAAACTCTTAATTCCAGGTATTACTGTATGTGGAATCCAAAGTAATCTAAATCCTTGGTCCATGAGACAGAAGAACCCCAAAGTTGCTTCTTCCCCAAACTGGTCAGGATTACTGCAATAATAACAAATTAAATAAGAATGTGATGCTTTTTTAGAACACCCCAAATTAGTTCCCATCACCCCACCTTATTATTACTCTTTTTCTAAATTTGCCAGAAGACATACGGAAGAAATCTTGAGGAAGCAAAAGAGAGAAAAGTAAAGGCATATGAAAATAGGGTGCATCTTGGCTCTTTACATTAGTGCGTACATCAGAAAAAGCGGAAAATGCATTGTGATTTCAAATAAGGGGATATTCCCATACACCATGTCAGGCTGCAGTTCAAATTATTGCCAGAAGAAAGTTTAGTGAATGATGGAAATGCAATTTGGCACTTTTATGCCACCCCTGAAGCAGCTGCTTCCATTCACAATTCAACCTACCCCCGATGTACATTCTGCTCTACCTTTGCTGTAGCACTGTTTTGAGCTTGAAAATAACATCCTGTGACACCAGCCTCACTTTAGGTCTCTTAGGCAATGTTTAAATGAGACCAAACGTTCAGTGGCAACTTCCCGGCTTCTTGCCCTCTATTTCTGCAAGCTGCAGCGTGGTTTTCCTATTACAATTATCATTAATTGTTTGCATTATAGAAGTGCCTAGAGGCTTGGCCATGAATTGTTCCAGTGGAACATATAATCCTTTTAAAAACCAGATGCTGAATTTGGCTCGATCTGTTAAGCAGATAAAGATACCATAGAGTGATTAAACACTACAAAATGAATTGCAGTTTGGAGGAGAAAAAGCATAAATAGCGCAATTCAGTCCAAGATCCATTGTATCATTTGCTTTCTCAGTTAATAGTCTATACTAGCTCACTGAAAATCAACACCACCAGTGAGAGCCAATTTGTGTGCAATGTCCTAGGCTGGATCTGGTGTACCTTGCAACATTTTTTTTTAAAGAATGCCCCCCAAATGTTGATGAAGGTCTGATAGATGTTTATCTGCTCTTACCCACAAAAAGAAAACAAAATCATTTTCACATTTCTAGGAAAATGCATATTTCACAGGTTTTTTTTTTAGTTTTGCATGAAATAGGCATGCCAAATGTAACATATATATACATACAGTGTATATATACTATTGTCTCTGATTACTTGCAATCCATAGCACAAAAGGTTTTAACTTGTCCTTAATTTTTACATTGTATGTTTTTATTGCCTGTAAACTGCCCTGGGCCCTTGATTGGGGAAAGACGAGGTACAAATCTCATAAATAAATAAATAAATAAATATTCTAAAACTTTCTTCCCAACACTACTGAGCTAGCCTTGCAATGAGGCCCTGAAGATCTGACTTATGGCTCTACATATGGGATATGTCGCTGCTATCAGTGATTGTGCAACTGCTAGGGAATAGTGACTGTGAAATAACATCCAAAGAAAAAATCAAGACATTATTCATTAAGTGAGGGGAAAATTCTCTAGCTAGAACTGAGAAATTGATCTTTGTGGAAGGAGGAAATAACAGAGTATAGGCATCAGTGGCGGTGGTTAGTAGGCTTATGCACTGATCCATTTCCATAAAAAGGCACCAGCTGGTTGGGTTGGTTTGGAGGCCCATAACGCATGGGCTCCACTGTCAGTTTTTTTGGCTGCAACAGAACAGGGCTGTTGAAACCCGGCTGCTTTCATTTTTTTTGGAGTGTGGGGATTGAGGCATCCGCTATGAGGGGGGTTTCTTTCTCACACCCTTGCCTTAAACCTGGGTCTCCTCTAAAGGAAGAAGGGAAAGGATCACAGGAAGGGGGATTTCTTAAGCCCTTGCCTTAAACCTGGGTCTCCTTTAAACTGAAAAGGGAAAGTATCACAGGAAGGGGGGTTCCTTAAGCCCTTGAATTAAACCTGGGTCTCCTTTAAAGGAAGAAGGGGAAAGATCACAGAAAGGGGGGTTTCTTAAGCCCTTGTCTTAAAGCTGGGTCTCCTTTAAAGGGAAAAGGGAAAGGGGTGTTTCTTAAGTCCTTGCCTTCAACATAGGAAGCCCCCCCTTCATTGTCACCAATGGACCGGATCGAAAATGAATCTTTCAACTTCTTGGATTGAAAATAGATTTCGGTCCTCCTGAATTCAGGAGGCTGTCTAAAAATGGATTGGGGCCCCCATCAAAATCCAGGACACCAAAACAGATCAAGGTTTACCTGGATTTCACAAACTTAATGCATAGCTAATTTTACAATTTTTGGATTGCTAATTATCACAGAGTGTGACATTTTAACTCCCTTGTTTTTCTTGTTAGTTTCTCATTTGCAGTTGAAGGTTGGCCTGCAGCATTTACACTTCATAGTTGACTGAGGCAGAAAGGGAAGAGATTATACTGCTAGAAAAGCATTAGGGAACATTCTGGGGTGAAGAAAGGAGATAGCAGATCTAGTGTATATCTTCATTCTCACGAGTTGCTTCTGAGTCTAATAGTGAATATCTCTGTGTTCTGTTGACAACTAGTCTTGCCAGAACTCCCTGGGGCCCTAATAATTTCCCCCAATTCCAATTGAGACTGCTGGGTTTCATTCCTACAGCCCTCTTTTCTTCCTTGCCACTTTTTTCCTTTCAGCTTTCGAATGATGAGGGCAGGGCAATTCTTACTTTTTGTGCATCATTGACTTTCCGAGGGCAGAACATACCAGCTACTAATTCCTAATTTATCTAATTCAGATACTACAAAAAGAAGTTGGGGAGGGAGGGAATATAAATTTTTTTCTTTGCTTATACTGATGGCCTTTGTGATTGGACTATTCATTTCATCTCTCCTTTTCTTTGGCTGGTCTGTAAATCATACTTATTGCAAAATGGCAGGGGTTTAGCTGTCCTCATTGGTTTATAGAGAGGAGACTTCATGATCTTGATTTATTTTAATTTCCATTTTTGTTGTTGTTAAAATGCTTTGTATAACTGCTATACAAGCTGCTTGGAGCTTCTGCTTCCATACCCTTTGTAAACCTGAGCTCTTCAGAGTCTTGCAGTAATTCACTTTATAGAGACAGAAATGGTCCCTTTTGGAAGGACATATCAAGGAAAGTCCATTTGTTTTCCCTTCCTCCCCTTTCTTTCCTCTTTCTTTCTTTCTTTCTTTCTTTCTTTCTTTCTTTCTTTCTTTCTTTCTTTCTTTCTTTCTTTCATCTTTCCTTCTTCATTCCCTATGAAATCTTTATTAGAAGTAATTTATGAAAGTAAAGACTAAAAGATATACCTTCAGGAGAGTCAAAGCCAGCTGTATACTGGTACCATTATTCTTTCAGTTTCAATATCATTAAACCCATTCACAGTTAGGGAAACAATAGGGGGTTGCATCGGTGTCTCAGTATAAAATAGATTACAAGATTACCCTTTTTCTTCTTCTGGTGGATCTTAAAAATATTATGTCTTTCAGCCAGATAAAACTATGACAAGGTGTGGGAAAACGTGCCAGGAAAGCAGGAGAGACCACTGAAGCACCCCAGAATTGTTTTACTAAATGCATGTGCAAGCACTTAGTTTTGTCAGGGAAGCTATAATGACTGTGTTTTCAGTCTTTGAATCCATGGACTTTCACAAAAAAGAAAACTCAATGTAATACAAACACTTTATTTATTCATTTGAAGTACTTGAGAGGGAGCTAGAAAGGAGACCGGCTCTGGACAAAGACTCCCTGATAAGGATAGGGATATAATCCAAAAGCTTCTCAAACACACTCATCTTAATACCACATTAATGTCAGGCTGTATGACAGGTAGACTAATCAATAGATTCCAGTTCACTCCCTGTTCTCCTCCCCCTCTTTCCTCCACTTCCTGGCTACTTCAAACAAACCTATAAATGTTTTGTAGAGGGATTTCCTTCATCTGAGAAAGAATTCTTGGTTTCAAAGGTGCAGAAACAGCTGATCCTGCAAATGTATTGCAGATATATGTTTGCTCAGTGTCCAGGGATATGAGCTGAAGGTGGCGGGGGTGACACAAAATCCATCTTTGGGTAAACAACTGAGACTAGACTTTTTAAAGCGGCAACTCCCACAGAGGTTTTACACATACATTGCTGAGTGCGTAAGGGGCAAGGGATTGTACTTGTTTTACAAGTTCTTCATCTTTCTAAGTTGCCTGGAAATTGGCTGAAAAAGGATTATTTGCACTATAGCTGGACTGTTATTACAAATAGACATGTGCTGCATTAATTCAGAGCTGCCCCCCAAACTCCCCCATATACTTTGAACTCCTTCCTGAAGCTGAAAATAAATACATGCAAATCAGCCAAAATAGGCATTGAATAAGTGAGATGTTGCTTCTGTTTTTTTTTTGTTTTGTTTTTTTTTTGGCCATTTTGGGAGGGTTTTCCATGATGCATGAGGACCTTGTAGGGGACTAAGCAACTGCAATGTACTCTGGTTTTGTGCCTCTTGAGTCTTTAGACCCACCCCTAATTTAGAGATATGAACTGTATAATGCAGGAATGATTATTATACCAATTTCGTATTCTATGTTTTTGTACATTTCTACTTTCTATATGCCTCAAACATCCAAGGTACAGTAGAGTCTCACTTATCCAACACTCGCTTATCCAACATTCTGGATTATCCAACGCATTTTTGGAGTCAATGTTTTCAATATATCGTGATATTTTGGTGCTAAATTCATAAATACAGTAATTACTACACAGCATTACTACGTATTGAACTACTTTTTCTGCCAAATTTGTTGTCTAACATGATGTTTTGGTGCTTCATTTGTAAAATCATATCTAATTTGATGTTTAATAGGCTTTTCCTTAATGCCTCCTTATTATCCAACATATTCGCTTATCCAACATTCTGCCGGCCCGTTTATGTTGGATAAGTGAGACTCTACTGTAATAGAAATCCCAACGGCAAAATTGCTGGAACATTCAACTGGATTCAAAGGCAAAAACATGGCTGGGACTTGAACAAGATCCACGGCTACAAGAATATACAGAAATATGGAACAAAGTTCTTTCTCTCTTGAATTACAAACTTGCCACCTCTGCCATAGCAGAGAGGGACCAGGCATTTAAGGAAAACTCAAGGTCTTTGTTTCATGAGAACACTCTTTTCTCTTATGAGAAAACTATTAATTAGCTCGCCTCTAAAGGAGTCATAAAATGTTTTTCGTAAACATTCTCTTTGCCTCCTTCTGTGAGTTATCGCCTCCCTCCTGTCAAATACACTATCCTCCTCTAAACTAGAATGTCCATCTGACACCTGGTGAACTGGCCTTGGCAGCAGAGAGGAATGTGGTTCAAAATGCCTGCTTGCAACCATTCTGTCTCTGGTCCCAGAATCCACTGGAACAGACTCTGGCCGCATCTCAGGCCCAAACTGTGGCTGCATGTCAGGCCCAAACTCTGGCTGCATCTCAGGCCCAATCCCAGAGTCTTCTGGCTGCATTTCAAGCCCAAACCCAGGTCCTCTGGCAAAGCAGGTGCAGGGACAATCACAACAGCTATAGAGGTAGGAGTTTTACAAAAATATTCATCAGTAACCCCTCTATGAACCATCTCAGAGGTTAAGAACTTCTGAGGAGGCCCTGCTCCTTCGCAGGCACAATTGGTGGGGATGAGAGATGGCCTTCTCAGTGGTGGCCCCTCGTCTGTGGAACTCCCGCCCCAGCAAGATTAGATCAGCTCCCTCCCTCCTGACCTTTAGAAAGAAATTAAAAACCTGTCTGTGGGACCAAGCCTTTGGAGAGTAATTCAGTGCAATAAATGGATATGAAATAAGTGCAACATGATTGGAATGATTCCTGGACTATGAGTTTGGATTTGTGTGGTTTTAGTAATTGGTTTTTTAATGCATAGATGTCTTTTCTTAACTTTCATGGTTTTTAATGTATATGCTTACTGCTTTTATATGTTTGTTTATACGGCATTGAATTGTTGCCAGTTTGTAAGCCACTCTGGGTCTCCTTTGGGGTGAGAGAAGGTGGGATATAAATATAGTAAATAATAATAAATAACAACAGAATAATTATTTCATATACATAACACAAGTGTATAAAACTTCAGGAATAAAATGATTAGGGTTTTACTTTCTGTCTCATCTTAGTCTCCCTTGAAAAAGTAGTCGGTTATTAAAATGTATAACCTTGATAAACAGAGTTGGTATATGGTGGGTTGAATAGAGGTCTTGCTTTCCTAGATAATTATATTTGCTTTAATAGACAAGCTTAATTAAAACAGACCTGCCAAGTCTTCCACCTTTTCTCAAAAGATACTTGCTTTTAAAGTTGCATTTTATCCCTCCTCTTCTGGAAATGCAAGTGGTTTTTTCCACCTCATTTTTGTTTCTTAAGGTACAGTTTATTATAGTGTGATGATGTATTTGGATGACAACTTAGCTTCTTCTGCAGTTTTAAACATTTGTTAGCATTAAAAAATTAAGGAATCATTAATATCTATATGTTTCACAGCTGGAACTATATGTTCTTGCTCCATGGTTAATGCTTGATGTTTGCAATGCAAGACCAGGAGTATTCTTACCTGCAGCAAAGTGGAAGTAGAGGTGCTGAACCCATATGTAAACTACTTCATTTCATATATAAGCCTCTTTTCAGTTAAAGCCCAGCTGTAGTTTCAGTGAAATGTATTTATTAATAAAAATAAGGTCCTTTGCTGTGATAACTTTGATCTGTTTCCATGTCTCTGTCTCATAAATACTGATAATGCAAGGAAAAATCAATCTCTAATTCTTCATTCTTTCATTTGACATAGTTTGGCTACTAATGAAAATTTGGTACAGAGCCAGAATATTAGACAGATGAGTTGGCCATGTGCCCTCCCTTACAGAGGAGAGCCTTCCAGCCTGTATCCAGCTATAATAGAAAAGAGGCACCCCCTTTCCTCAAAGGTGCTTTGGAGGGTTATGAAAGGTCCTCTGGATCTGATTGGTACAGGACAGGACAGAATAAGAGAAAATGTTATATCCCTTCATATCACTTTGGATATGGGCCTCTCCCTTAAGGACTGTCAGAAGATAGTCTTCAGTTTGAAGACCTGCTTATTTCAAAGATGAACAATCTCTAGGAAGAATGCAAAGCAAATGTTTTCAAATTGTGCATTGATAGCCAGCATCTGATTGAAGTGATCACCTGGATACAGTCTTCCTAATGTTGTCCTGCCATTGATATTTTAGTTATTATTGAATTTTACATTTGTCCATATAAGTTAGTCTATGCAAATATTATGCAACTTTCCATCTTTTCTTATTGTTATACATTTTGGAGATGGGATTGCAGTCTGCTTGGAAAATGACTAACATATAGATAAAAGCTTGGTGGGATTCACCCAGTTCCTCATTTTAATTTTTTAATTTAAACTTTTTAAAAGGAATTAATAAGATTATCAAATGTTATTAAACAGAAATGATCAATTATACTTGACTGTCTGACAACATTAAGGAATATTTTAGCCAACCAAAATTAGTTGTAAATGGTTCAGTTGAACAATTGTCAGAAACCTGAATGTATTTGAAAGATTCATCTATGGATCCAAGAACAGCTCAATGCAGTCAAGGGAGAGGCGGTTCTAGACATTACACACTCAAAGTATTTTGAACGACTAGGCAGTACAAAATCAGAATATCTATGCACCCTTTCAGAAATAGGAACATTGCAGTGCGGGACCTGGAAATAACATATCTTCTAAGATGGTGAAAATGAGCGTTTGAATTCCATTTTACACCACAGAATGCTGTCCACTCAGATATGCATCCCATCTTCTTATAAATGCTTCCCTATTTATTCCATGAGGGGAGCCAGATTCTGATCCACAAAGAATTGCTTCTTTTCCTGGAGTGAGCAAAGGAGTTGCCAGATGTGCTAGAGCTCATTCTTGCATGGAGAAGGTGGGATACGTACTCAAAGAAGGGAATACAAATGGCAATAAGGAACAACTATCTTTGTTTCACACAAAAGCATTTTGCATGGACTAAGGAAGAAAGGAAATAGACTGAATTTTGCACTTTTGGAGTAATAAGGCTTGTACATTTGAAGCGGAAGTTTCAGATGTCATAATTTTATTTGGAAGTTTAGTACATCTGAATGGGTTTCCGATGCTCATGCATGCGTCCATTGCATCATTTAGATTTTGAAGCTTTTAAAGCCATTGCTCAGATGTCTTCAGATGGTATGACTCAGCTATAACTGTGCAAGTCAATCAAGCCTGCTGGCTGGGAGGCGAAGCTTAAGAGTAGGCTTGCCTCTTAGCCAATGAGGGATTACGTTTGAGGGAGCGGGGCAGGGTTATTGGCACGTCCAGTCACCATTAACCTTTATAAACCTGACTGCATGGCAAGCAAGCCTCAGTGTTCCAGGGAAAGGGATGGTGGAGGGTGGCTGTCTGACCATTGCTGGGTGCTTTCAGCGTTTATTGGGAGACGAAGGGAGAAGGAAGAAGGGAGCAGGAAAATCGAGAGTTATTGGGAGAGAGTGATTTTGGGAGAGATATTGGGAGAAAGAAAGAAGAAAGGGAGAAAGCATTGGGAGAAAGAGAAGAGAGAGAAAGAGTTGCAGGAGGAGGGTGAAAAGCAATTTCCTTTGTTTGGAGGTTCGTTTGGTAAAAGTGTGCTGCTGGGTCTTAAAGTCTGGGCATTTGTCTTTTTAATTTGAAATACAAATTAAGTTAGGGGAGGGGATTTGTTGTTTATGGAAATCAATATATCAGCTTCTAAAATCCATGGTTGAATGAATTAAAATGTCTGTGGTTTGTTTGCCTTCTCCATATTATTATTACCTTTTCATATGGTTTTAAAACATTATTCAAAACCCAAAGGCCCACTTAGAAAGGGCCCTATTGTTTGTTTGAGTTCCTCTTATAGATATCCTATATTGAAGGCAAAGAAAGCATTCCTTTTTTCTCAAAATTCCATAACTTTGCCCATTATCAGTTGCTTGAGATCAATATATCAGATTCTAAAAACAGTATTCGGATAAATTCAAAGTTAAAACATTAGCCACCTATCCTGCAAGTCTACTCCTGGGGGGAACGAACCCGTTTTACCTTGTGACATTCTCTAGAAAATTCAAGGAAATAGCTCTTTATTATTATTTTTTTAAAAAAATGTGTTTCATAATTTTTTAGAAAATCCCTGAAAATCAATGGATCATCTAAACATTCTGAAATTTGGTGAGCTAACAGTGTAGGGTGTGTTATACCACCGTAGAAAATTTGATCAGGATAACTAAAAAAAAAATATGAGGGTGAGAGCATCCCCTGAAGTTTCCCCACTGCCAGTGATTTTTTGCTTTGATGATGTCTGCCATTAACAAAGTACTTATGAAGATTCAGAAGTTTCATAAAGTTTTGACATTTTTACCCCCCAAATTCAGAAAGGACTTTAGAAACAAAGTGCCATTGCCCCTTACTCAACCCTTACAGTTGAGAACCAATTTTTTTTGGATCACGCATGCCTAATGTTTACCCTGTGGACAGGACAAATTCTGGATTCAGAAGCCTGTCATATATCTCAGTGAGATGTAGAATATATACTATGGTTGAATTTTGTGATTGTTGTGTGAGTTATCATTGCTCCACATTCTCTTCACTTGTCTTGTGTTTATCTTTTGGCATTTCTAGATGGAAGGTTGTGTGTGTGTGTGTGTGTGTGTGTGTGTGTGTGTGTGTGTGTGTGGAGAGGAGAAGATGGTGGTAAGCCATTTCCTAATCATTACCATTTCACAAAACTGGCTATGTGAGTTAGGAGCTGATAGTTGATCCAGTCTAACAATATCTTGAGGTTCTCCACTTCTGCAATATACTGTTAGCATAGACTTGATATTCATGTCAGTACTATGCATTTAAGACTCTATAGACAAAATCAGGAACCCTGAAAAAGCCAGTTCTTCAATTGCACAGCATACAATTGGCTCTCTGAATTTACGGATTTTATTCCACAGATTCCATTATCCATATATATATATATATATATATATATATATATGAAAGCAAACCTTGATTCTGCCATCAAGGTTGGCAGAAATAATTTACAACAGTTCAGTTTTACAACACTTTTTGCAACACTTTTCTATATAATGTGGTTTGAGCATTCACACATATTGATATCCACGATGGGGAAAAATATTCATATGTGCATTGGATTTAACAATACGCTCAATGCCCATAGTCAGGGTGAGATTTACCACCATGATACTGGTCTCTATATACATTTAGTAGACATATATCGATCGGGGCTGTGCAAAAAATCATAAGAGGACCTTAAATCGTAAATGTTTTGTTAAATCCGTATTAACAAACCAATTTACGACCCTCAGAGCTGACCCCCCATCAAACACAATTGAACTGAAACACCACTTCTGAGTTTTTGTAAAGAAGTTTGTTTGCTTTCTATGTCCTCTCTCTCTCCTTGTGCCTTCACTGTGGCAGCAGGGCTGTTCTCCCTCTCTTTCACTCACTCTCTCTGTCAGCCTCTCCCTCATTGCAAGCCATGTGCCTGGTGGAGGAGGAGGAGGCCCCAGTGAGGGCTGCAAGCAGGCCCTGTCCTGCACTGGGTCTGTGGTGAGCCTCAGACCTGATGGGGGAGCAGGTACAGCTGAATGCCTCATCTTAAGCAGGGCCTGTGGCCTTTAGTGGGGCATCCTCTTCTGAAGGCTGGTTGGCTTGCCACAGTCTCAGCTCAGGTAAGGCCGGGCAGTGGACAGAGTAAGCAGGCCATGCTCTGTGCCTGGCCGAAGAGGAGGTCCCACCAAAGGCCCTGCTTAAGAGGGCAGGTACTCTCATTCCAAAGGCAGGGTCTCCTCCCTCGTCATGTGCGTGACTTGGCCAAGGACCAGCACAGGGCCTGCTCATGTAAGACTGGGTGGTGGACAGAGAAGAGCCACCCCAAGCCCCATGGGGCTTCCTCCTCCACCAGGTATAGCTTAGCTCTTGTAGTGTTTTTTAATACCAAAAGGAAAAAATAACAATTTTTTCATCATTTTGTATTAGATACAACCTGACCTCCTTATGATTTTTTCAAAACACTTTAGAATCAAAATGGAGGTTGCACAAATTTCGTAAATACAAATGCAGTTGATTTTTGGCTTTGTGCACATCTCTAATATCAATCAAAAGGGGAATTTCTAAACTGTCATATGATGTTGTTTACAATGTTCAGTATTTATAAACTCATTACAATGCACAGTAATCTATCAAAGAAGAGAGAGAAAGTGGCATATAAATGAATATAATAATAAACACCAAGAAGAAGAAACTCGATATAATCGCATTACTGCATCAAGTTTTTATTTTGCACACCATTGTAGTCAATGCAATGTGGAACACATGAACTGAAGATTTTGGTAATTTTCCTTCTCAGTAGTTCATGTTGCTTTTCTGTTTGATTCCAATGCTTCACAATCATTACGGATTATGGATCAATTTAGAGAACTTCTGGAACTTTCTGAACAAAGTTTTAAATTAAAAACAAAAAGTCATATTTTCACATTGTCCCCCAAATCTGAGAGAGGCTCCAAAATCTGAGGAGACAGTCATATCAGGAGAACTTGGTAAGCATCCCTACTGAAAACATTATCTCAGAAATGCAAAAGAGCAGCAAGCATGATATTCCTCACAAGAATTATTTGTGCTAATTATAATATGAGTTAGAGACTCTCTGCACATGTCTCTGCATCTCTTTATGTTGCTCCCATCTCACTTTTATCTTATTTATGCACTATTTTATTCTGAGGCAGTAACTGTAGATTCCTTAACTGATATCTCTATGTAACCCAAACCTGAAACAAATTCTAGCAGTGCATGCTGGAAGAGAAGAAAGAGCAAGGATTGTTGTTAGTTTATATCTCTGACTATTTTAATGAGTCTTGACATTTCCTGACAAGTCATCTTTTGTATAAGGTTCCTCTTGAGGGAAGTAGTTATAACCTCTCTCCTTGAGGCAAGGAGACAAACAATATTTGCCCTGATCTCATTACTGTAATTGCTGCTTATTCTAGTGCTTGTGAAACGTCAGAACCAATCGAGTAAACCAACATGAACCTCTGAGGAACAAACTTGGCAGGGAGAAGAAAGGAGACAGAATTCTTTCTTTCCTTTTCTTTTCCTTTTTTATTTTTAATGTCAGCTATTTTATTTTAGTTTTAAAAAATCAAACTGGACAGATAAACAGAGCAATGTTAGGCCAATTGCCATTTTTTTCAGTAGTTAGTGTGTGCGTGTGAGTGCATATAAGTATGTAGGGTTGTGTCTATGTGTTTGCATATGCACATGCGCATTTGTAAAAAAATTAATTTTGCCTGCCTTCCCAAAGGTTTTGCAAGTCATAGTTGCACTAGGATACAATGATTGCCCAACTTGTTTATAACTTTATCTTCTGAAAGTCCCAGTATGTTGTTATCAACTCCCCCTCCTGGGAAAATTCCCTTCCTTATTCCTGCTCTGTCCTTCTCCCCCACCTTTTTCTCCCACTGTTTCTCATTTTTGCAGATCCATTTCTGTACTTTGGTGCCATGCTATGCCAAGTCTCATGGCAGACTGGGCAAAAGTAAGAGCATGGCTGGGAATAGTGATGGAAGAGTAAGGGGCGGGCAGGAAGAGGATCTCAATCCCTGATGTCACACGACTGTCAGCTTGCGAGAACAGAAGCAGAAGGGACCCATCACACTAAAATAGGTGGTGAGAAGGTTGCAGGATTGGGAGATATTGGTGGTTTTTACCTGTCAATAGCTAAGGACAAGAGAGTCATGGGGCTGCAAAATGCTAGTGAGATAGGGACCACCACCAAAGATCACAGTACTGTCAGTTTGCCTCACTTGTGGGGTAAAGTCCTAAAATAGACAATTAGTCCTTCTCTCCCAGAATGATGTATTATGACTCTCTCAGGCTGGAGTCTTTTAGGATGTTTTTAAGATGTTTTAAAGATGTTTTTAAATTGTTGATTTTAGCCTGTTCTTGTAAGCCCTAGGGGAGTGGCGGCATATAAGTTTGATAAATAAATAAATAAATAATAAATCCTTGTCAGTGGTTGCTGGGGAAAGCCCCAGCTGAGGCCTACTCTTTTACTATTCAGCCCACTGCCACAATACTGAAGACAAATTGTACCAAAGAGCATCTATAATATGAACAGCTTGGAAAAATTGGTTTTAAGGATTATAGCTCCTGAATCCCACAGTTTAATAATTACCTCATCACAAAGGATGACATGGGATGACTCCAACAGCCATGTGACAAGGTCATTAGAAATCCTCAGTGATAGTATGCCAGAGATAACATCACTTTGACATTCCCCCTAGCAACTGCATCAGTTGTATAGAAGATCAACCACTGTGTTTTCATTAAAGATTGTTACCACTCCTTAGCTCTGCCCTGTAGAATTACAGTTCTTAGATTCCACCAGAGGTAACCACTTGCCACTTTGGATCCTAAATTGGGAGAAAAGCAGGATAGAAATCCAATAAATACAGTGAACCCTTGTTATCTGCTGGGAATCGGTTTCAGGACCCCATGGACACCAAACTCCATGGATGCTCTCAAATCCCATTATACACAATGGCATAGAAAAATGACTACATGTCCAAATCAAGGTTTGCTTTTGAGGATTTTAAAAATATTTTCAAACTGTGGATGGTTGAATCCATGGATGGAGAATCCATGCATAGGGTGGGCTGGCTGTAAATTAGTTAAACTAACCATGTCTGTTATAGGAGAAGGTCTCATTGTGCTGGCGTCCACAATACAAATACTTCTGCTGATCCTTGGGACCTTCAGGGGATGTTGCTGGTTCATATATGCTAAGCAGATGCAGGTGTGTATTTTATCTATCATTGGATGGCTTTCACATTTTCTCCAGTGCCTTCTGCCTTTCTGATAACAACTTTGGAAAGACTTTCAGTAAGCTGGATGCTGGGCCGCATATTTGAGAGGTGCTCTCCGAAGGCACTCTGGTGTGGTATTACTCATGAGTTACTGGATCAGATGAAAGCCAGTCAAGTGGAAAAGAGGACCGTACTGAAGTGTTCTGGCTCCCCCCAGTAATTGCCATGCTGCAGGCATTCCTTGAGTCAGTTAATAGATTTCCCCAGTTCCTCTGTGCCAGGTGAAAATTTCCTCATTAAGGGGAATTTATTCCATTTCCTTTTATCATTTATTATTGAAGAAGAAGCGTGAGTGGATGGAGTTTCAGAGATGACAGGGTTGAATTTTAAATATTTTTTTATAAAACACCCATAGCAGCAAAAAAATCTACTCTGGAAGCTATAAACGGAAGGAGGAAGGGAGGGTGCAGAGGGGGATCGCTTGTATTGTTTATAAACAGGAAAACACGGGAGAGTTCATTTTGTTCAGAAACAAGCAGTACCGCCTATCCATTAAATGATTATGGCAGTGTGTAAAAGGGTTGGTTTGTCGAGCTAGAAGACAATCCCCCCCCCCTCCCTGCTCTAAAACTTCAAACTGTCATTTTGTGGAGGCAAGGATTGGGAGCAGGACAGTATAAAAGACATTAATCTTTACCTCTTGGAATGTCAATGCTTTAAATTTAGTGGAAGGGTTGAATTGAGTGAATGTGACCTTATGAAGATTTTGAAGGGTATATGTTTAAATTGAGTTAGGAGGCTATGGAGGAAGTGTGCATTGAATGCACACGGATGTATGTGTGAGAGAAAATAAAAAAGGAACATTCCCCATGGCTATTTTTAGGAGGAGAGCACTAGGAAGGGACCACGGTTATGTCCTACCCCAGATAAGAAAATAATCCTGCTGACCTTGTCATGGCAAAAGACAGTGAGCCATTTCAAGACGCACAATTATAGCACTTTCGGGCCCCATCTATAGTGCCCTATAATCCAGTTTCTGATTCCAGATTATCTGCTTTGAACTGGATTATAGGGCAATGTAGATCCAGCCTCAGTCTTCTTTAACAGCTGTGGCTGCACCCACTGTAATTCTGGGATTTTTAGTTCTGCATGGAACCAGAGCTGCTTGGATGCGAATTTTGAATACTAAAAATTTTAGGATTCTGTAGAATGGAACCATGTCAGTTGAAGTTGAAGGAGCCGTGGTGGCACAATGGGTTAAACCCTTGTGCTGACTCAACTGCTGACCTGAAGCTTGTCGATTTGAATCCGCAAGATGGGGTGAGCTCCCGTCTGTCAGCCCTAGCTTCCCATGTGGGGACATGTGAGAAGCCTCCCAGAAGGATGGTAACACATCTGGGCATCCTTAGCTTAACTACACTTTAACAATTCTTGCTTTTTTTAAAGTATGTGTACCATGTTTACTGATTCATCCAAGATCCTCTGCATATTTAGTGTAGTGTGAATATGTGTAGTTAATGCTAGATATCACAGTTGCTTAGTGTGTACCTTGACCCCAAGCGCGTCCATTATGCAATCAAACCACAATTGTGTGAGGCCCCTTCCACACAGCCGTATAAAATCAATTGAACTGGATTATCTGGCAATGTGGACTCAGATAATTCAGTTCAAAGCAGATATTGAAGATTATCTGGCTTGATATTCTGGGCTATATGGCTGTGTGGAAGGGCCCTGAGAGAACTGACTGCATTGTGTGATTGTGGAAGAATTGGCTGCACTAGAGATTGCTGGAAGCTATAGTTCAGAAAAGTAACATGCCCAGCTTTATATGTGGTTTAGTCAAACATTTCCCTGAAATTGCTGCACCTTTAACTCCCAGAAAATGTTGCTATATTTTAATTTTAGATGCATAAGGACCATTTCTTGTTTTGTTTTGTTTTTGTTTTTGTGGAAGGCCTCTGGTTGGTTTCTGCAAGTGCAGGACCATCAGGGTCCTCTTTATATTTGCAATATTAGAGCAAGGCCATGATGTTCAAAAACAGTGTTATTTGTTAATCATATTCTTCCTGAGTCAGTGCTTGCTTGCACATAAAATATTGATTTATTAGAGGAGCCAAGCATGGATGGTATTAGCTGTGAGAATAAGAAACAGAAGAGCTAAAATGTATGCAGGTGCTTTGTGGGTTCAGGAAAAGTGTAGATCCAGGGGGAAAACGTGGCTTCAAAATGAAGAGAGAGAGAATCAGGAGGTTTATTAGGGCGATAGGTAGGGGGCAGTAGAAGTGTCGGAACTTCTGGCAGGTGCGTATGCGTAGTATAGATGGAGGAAGCAAAATTCAAAAGATGAAAAATGCATAAGGAGAGCTGGGAAGAAGCACTTAGTTCAGCAGGGAAAGGCCAAAGATGGTAAAAGAGCAACACAAAGAGGAAGATTTGATTGACAAAGCAACACGAATAAAAACATAGGCAGGCTTCTAACTATTGGCAGATGTTGCTTCATTAGGAAGAGCTCACACCGAGCGATGGCTTCTTGTCTTTGATTTACAAATTGATCCCAGCCCCAGGCAGTGTTCAGTTTGGGATGCCTGGCATCAGCTATGTGTATAGGTATGCATATTTTTTATTTTAAAAGTTGGCCTTAAGCTTTTAGTATCTATAATGAGCACAATAAAACATCAACAAAATACAAAATCTCTGTTATGAAAGGGTGCTGATGATAAAAGATGGAAAAACATGTAGGATACCAGCTAACTGAAATGATGCAGTTGAGCGAAACAGGGTTAAGCATGTTAATAACCCATTCATATTGAAAACATTCATTTGGGTTCTTAATCTTCCAGGTTATTTCACTTCAAATTCTCGCACTTGCCAGCAGTCACACAGAGGCTGCCTTTGTGGATTTACACACCTGATAGAACAGATGTGTGCACTTGGTTTTTTTGGTAACTTAAAAGAGTAATTGGCAAATCAGAAACTGAAATTTACCAATTATTTTGAACATAAAGGAGGAGAAGGCAGAAGCCTTGTCTGCTGCAATATATTTGTTCATTGTCATTGTTGTGTTATGCCCATTCAAGCTAATTCCAATTTATGGCAAACCTGTTTTAGGATTTTCTTGGCAAGATCTTTTTTCAGAGGTGGTTCACTATTTCCCTCCTCGCTGTATGAGAGAGTGTGACCTATCCAAGGTCATCTGGTGGGTTCCCATGGGATGAGTGGGGATTCAAACCCTTGCCTCCTGGAGTCTCTCATGCTTCCTGTGCAACTGGGCATTATATTAAAAGTATTTTTTACAATTCACAGGGGCCCACTTCAAACATAAGCTAGGTGGGCACAGCAAGTTGCTTAGTTGGCCATGTAACCTCACACATTGTCCAATTCATCTTTTGGGGGGCAAATGAGAAAGGCCACATTATTTTAGTAGCATTGTTACCATGAGGAATATTTGGAGCTGCCTGCATTCCTACAGTGAATGTCATTGTAGAAACTAATACTTGGTATGAAAAATACTTGTAGTGCAGTAATGGAATAATTTCAGCCATAGGGAATAGGTGGGCTAAATTTATGAATAATTGAAAGTGGTTCGATGAATGTAGTATTTGTATTTCTATTTTATATATACAAATGGGATTTTTGTGTTACTATATATATGCTCATGTATAAACTGAGGGCAGGTTTTGGATCTGAAATTATGGATTTTGATATGACCCATGGGTAAGTTGGGGGTGCACCTGCCCCTGGACACCACCACCATTTTCACCCCTGGACATTCGTGAAGACCACTTTTACCACTCACCCCAGGACAGCATTAACTCTTATTTTTCCAAAAAGAGTCACTTATGAAAAAAAAGGATAAATTAGCCTCTCCCAGGTGAACCTAAAAGAAGCACAACTCTCTTTACTCTTTTGCTACTCCTTTGACAGGAAGTGCCCAAGAGCCACTGTCACCATTTTCCCACTCAGGCATTCAAAAATGCCAGAGGTGTCAATGTGACAAAAAGATTAAGGACCAGTCCTTCTATTAGGTTCTCCCAGGGCTCACGTTTTGCTATTCTACTTAGAGAAAAAGAGATAGATCCTTCTTTCATAAGCATTACAGTACAGTATTTACACTCTGCCTCATCAGAAAGGCCAAGCAAAGCAGAACGCTTTGCCTGGCTTCCACAAGAAAAGAGAGGGGCAGCTGGGTCAATCCACCACCCTGCACGCAGTTTCCTCCTGATGCTTTCCCCATTATATGGGGAAAGCATCACCCTCCTGGAGAGGCCCTTCTGTGCTGGGCAATGCTTTCACCCCAGTTGAGAATGGGGTCTCCACTGAAAGTCACACAATGTCGTCTGATGTCCAGTGTGGGGTTCCATCCGGAAAATGGGGTAGAAGTGTCTTTAAAAAGGTAAAGGTTTCTCCTGACATTAAGTCCATTGTTTCAGGTAAGTATGAAGAAGTCCATTGACCTATGGATAAATTGACCTAGACCTTGGGGTCAATTTTTGAATCAGATTTCTAGACTTGTACATTAATATGTATGGCATATTATGATGGTTATTTATTTATTTATATCCCACTTTTCTCCCATGGGTGGGACATCTCAGGATAAATATGTTACCAGTCCACTAGTTCAGGTTTTATTCTGTCTCAGTATTTTTACCTCACAGAGGCATAGGAGGGTAAGTTTAAGAATGCAAGTGGTCCCCTGCTTAATAGTAGGCAGTTGAATTCATGTCATGAGCCTGAGCCTCAAATGTCCCCCTTTTCCTTTTCACCCCTGGGCACATTTTTCTCATTGAGTTCAAACAACATCTGAAATGCACATGACGTCTATTGTGCCCATAATGAATTCTTCTGGTGTCCATCCCAGGGAAACTATTCCAGAGGAAAGCCTGAGGAGAGCCAAGCAGATGGGCTTCTCAGATAAGCAGATCGGGAAATGTCTGGGAATATCTGAAGCAAGGAGCAGGGATCTGAGGCTGAAGAAGAACATAACACCCTGGGTGAAACAGGTACAACTATGTGGCCTGCTAGTAGGATGATGATTATGCCATACTGTTTATATTCAAGGCATACATGTAATTAAACTGTTCCACAAAAATTAATCTACAAGAGAAGAAAGCAACAGATCCCATTATGCAGATGACAAATGGGGTGTCTTCCTAGAGAGTGTATTTATTCCATGGAAAGTAGCCTTGAAAAAGACAGCCTGTCACCATTGAGTTTTCTAGGATTGACAACAGCATTTGGGAGTTGTTATATTAGCTCAAATTAATTCAATAAAATGTGGAAAATGCTTTTTTGGGATTGTGGTTTCTGGAATTCACAAACATGGGCACATGCTCACTGGAGTATTCTTTGTGCTGTAATATAAAAAGTGAACTTTTCTGAGTTTTGCCTATTTGTTTTCCAGGCATTAATTTTTTTCAAGGACAGGGGTGGGAATCATGTAGCCCACACACTGCAGCTGACCCTTGAAGAGACCTTAAAAAATATCATATGTGACTTGACTGAATACTTATGAGAAAATCATGTGGCTTGGCTAGTTTTAGGACTTCCGGTTCCTCAGTTGGTTATGGGAAAGCCATGATATTAATATGACAGAAAATGTTTTGAGGACTTGTGTTCTTTCTCACTCTTATACAATCAAGCCTGTTTCTTCTAGCCTGCTTTTGAAAGCAATGGCTTCTTCTTTCCAATTTGAGAAATGAAGTATATGCGATTGGAAAGTGTGATGACTCATCAAGTAGTGTGGCCATGAAATGTGTGCTTCCTTTTGTCTCTCTCTAAGCAATAATTTTTATGGAGTAATACTTTATTTTAAGTGTCTCATCATTGTACATTCATTTGGTATTCATTGTGATAGAGCTGCACATAGCAAGTTCATCTGTTATTCATAACAATATTACAATTTCTTTCATAGGTGGTCTGTAGTCATTTTACTGTTCGATTAAAGGGTGTTGATAAGAAGGTTCTGTCAGCTGTCATTGCCCACACACTTCCTTTAAAGAGACAGTTGACTACTTTTGCACCCTGAGGTTTCCCTAGTAAACGTACCAGATAAGGCTTCCTCCATTTGCAAGCCTCATAGCAAGCTCCTGTCACATCAAAATAACGTGACAGGAGCTTTGAAGAGGGGCACCTTCCATATAATCCAGTTCAGTGTAGTTAAATCTGCATTATATCAGTCTACACTAACCATTATAATGCAGTTCAAACTGCATTATAAGGCAGCGTAGTTGGAGCTGAAAGGATGTTTTGTCCTACTACAAAGCCTGCCCTTCCCCCAGGTCTGTAATAACCCTGTCTCCTGTTGTATGAAAATGAATTTATTGCTAATATTTCAGATAATATGAATATGTTAAATCATGCTCATTTGATGGTGACTGGCAAGTTGCCTAAAAGTACCTGGGCAGGGGAGGGACAGAACACAGTGAATCTGGAGAAGGGCAAAATGAAAAGTAAGAAATAGTGAAGCATGGGATCCTGATAAATGGTTTGTATTCATGATGACCATTTCTCCTCTGCCTCTGCAGATTGACACACTGGCAGGAGAATACCCTGCTGTAACTAATTACCTCTATGTCACTTATAATGGCCAGGTAAGTACTGTCATTTACTACTGTATAGCTGCAGCGTATTATGATATATTTCCCCCCATTAGTATCTATTGACCTTGCAACTCAAATTCACTCAGTTTGGAGACAGGTATGGTTTCAAGCAGCTGGCAGAGGCATAATCCCACTGGAGGACAGGTGGAAATATTTTTCTGCTATTGTTTTGGAGAAAGTGAAAATGTAGCTCAAAGCATTTACAGTCTTTTTGAGTCAGTACAGCAAAGATACAAACAGTGAAAATTAATGCAGAGTGCCACAACTTTGTTCCCCAATTCCCAACATGTATGAGCAACCAATATATAGCCTGTGCTCTTTGTCATGGACTGCCACCAGAAATTTTATTGACAGCGGTTTTTCATGACATTTTGCAGTGATATATACACATATGAGAGAGAGAGAGAGAGAGGAGAAATTCTCAGTACAAAATTTTATTTTCACTGCCAAATTCTCAGTACTGAAATTTTATTGATGGAGGGTGGCTTTCCTTGATATTTTGCAGCGAGATAGATAAATATTTAAATTCTCAGTACCAAATTCAATTTATATAATGTAATATACTATAAGCACAATGAGTAGCTCTGCCCCATCCCATTTTATACCATTTATTGACAATGAATTAAGTAATGAAAAAGGCTAAATCCTTTCCCATACTAGCAGTGCACTCAAATGAATATCAAAATGACAATTGCTTTGTTTGTGCTGAGGCAGTGCTGGCATAAATAAGTAATTATGAGCAGAGTTTTAAAAATTAATTTTTGGATGGCAACTCCCAGAATCCTTCAGATAGCACTAGGAACCTATAGTCCAAAAAGTAACCTTTCCAAACTTTAGGGTAGAGAGAATTGTGGCTTAAGCCCTAGCAGCAATCTCTTAAGCAAAACTAAAATCTCTTTAATGAAACTAAGAGTTGATGTGCCATTAAGTGTAAAGCATAAACCAGGCATGCCAGCAAGGCATAATGCCAAATCATTAGGATTTATTTTTGAAAGAGGTTGAAAATCAACCAATTGGTTTTTGGGGTTGCTGTTGATGTTAACTGTTTTAAAGTTGATGGCTGTTAATGGTCAGTAGGACAGATGTCATTAAGCAATAAAACAAGGAAAACCACCCATGTTTTGTTGAGATACTTGTGAAGACTAAGCTTCATAATGTGGGGAGTGTATATAATATAACCAGAGGTTCCCCAGGTAGATAAAAGGAAGATTTTCAGAAAGTTATGTGAAGATAATTTCTTCTAGAAAATTCTTACAGTGCGAAATGCTGTTAGACTGAGCCAAGGATAGAGAAAATGACACGGTTGCATTACCTGTAATGGTTATTCTTTTAAGCTAATGTGGTATTAGAAGTAATGAATGAATTGTCAAGGACACAGATAAGTAGCAGTGCACATGCATTGCGGAATGGGTTTGTTATTTCAATTTCCATTGAAGGATATTGGTCAAGAAACAGCTTTCTGATAGGTGTAAACACTGCTGCTGGAGATAGACAATTAAAATTGCAGCCCACTGTACAACTATAAACTCTGTTGGGTTCATTGGTAAGTACTGTTCCGTAATCCAGGTGGAGGCCAAAAGGGGGCACAAGACAGAGAAGTATAGTCCATTTACAGGGGGGGGGGGGATAGTTGAAAGAGTAAAACCATTTCCCCTGTTTTTCTGTTTCCTGTTTTCCTACCCATGTCGCCATCATGGAAATGATCCTCATTTATGACATGGGAAGGGGAGGAGGGAATAACCAGTGAAAATGGGAGAAATAATTTTTCTCCTTCAACTTTTCCATGTAAAATTGACTGTCTTCTCTGTCTAGCACCTCCTTTTGGTTTCCACCTGGATAATGGAACAGTACCGATTGGTGTCTACTTCTGAGTAGAACTGCAAAGAACTGCAATGGAAGTCTGGCTCATATTGGGCCACTTGCAGGTTTTCATGAATGGTTGAAGCGTTAGTTTAATCCAATAATATGTTCAGTTCTTTTGTCACCCCATCCTGAGCTTGCTGTGTTACTAAAACTGAGAAGAGGGTGAAATAGAACTACTCTTCCTCAAAAGTAGGATGCAAGAGTGTATGGGTTTATATTTGGATTTGGCATAATCTAGAAAAAGTGAGAAATATCTCCTCCCAATTTTTAGAGATAAAAATAGCAAGGGTGGAGAAAAAATGTATGCTGTTGATCCAGATTCAGTTGGCAAGATATTCTCAGAGGAGAGCCAGCTCAAGCTACTGAGATTTCCAACCTATGGAGTATACAATCCTTTGCCATACTGCCACATATTTTCCATACTTGAATATCATTTTTCTTCCCAGTGCCATCCAATACCAGCTGAGCATGACTGGGTCAAAACACTTCAGGAGTGGAGCTGCAGAGATCGGCAAACAGTTTCTGTGCTACTATTACTAGTTAAACTGGTCATTTTTGTAGCATCTGCTTTCTATGTAGCTCTGGCCTTGGGTCGACTGAATCTGTCTTTCTAAGGCTTTAGATATAGCTCTTTCTGCTGGTCCCAAATTCAGAAACATAGCAAATAGCTGTATCACAAACCCTGATCTGAGGTCACAGAGTGTGGCATCTTAGAAGTTATTTTTAATTGAAAACATTCATTATGGCAACATTGTTTTGCAAGCCAGCATTAATCATTGGAAAGATTAGAATGCTATTTTAAACCTATATATTCCCTTGTTTATTGCGTGATTATTCATTCCATTCTATTTCAACAAGACACAGGACGTATGTCACAAGGGTGGTTCAGAATCTTTAAAATGCTTCTATAAGGTAAAACAGAATTCCTAAACTACCAAAACAAACCTGCTTATTTCAGCGTGGAGTTAAATGAGGTCAAACTGAAACCCGGATAGTCTTATTTCTAGAGGAAAAAAACCCCTATGAGCTACAGATGGTTTATTATCATGAGCACAGTGGATGCTGTTGATAGTAATTCCCAATAACTTCTCTTACTGTGTTCTATTTCAGGAGCATGATGTAAAATTTGATGACCATGGAATGATGGTACTGGGCTGCGGACCGTATCACATAGGTAAATCTTGCTTATAGTCCTCTTGTCGTTTCCCAGCTAAGCCTCTCCTTTGAAAGTCCTTTTGCTTTGTTTGGCACACTTTTTCTGTAATAGCTTTTCACAGTGTACTAGAATTTCTCATGCAAAACTTGCATTATGTGATTGAGTGCTGCATTCTATAGCATTGGAAATAAAGGTGCTACTTTTCAGATGAATACCTTAAAGGCCTAAGAAGGGTCAGCTGGCAACTGACCATAGAATAATGCATAGAATATATCTAGAGATGCCTAAAGAAATGTTCTCTTAGGAAAAATAGATTTCATGATTTTTCCAGTAATACAGTAATTTCTGAATAATCATATATTTGAATGCTTAACTCACAAAAATGCAAAAATGGCTGTACTTGCATTTACTTGAAAAGGTTGCCTTCTTATTATTCTTTGAATGCCCAAAATCTTCTCCTAAAAGTTCAGCTGGCGTTCTAAGTTCCTGCAAGATTAGAAATTTGAGCAAAGCTTTCATTTTGCTTGCTCCTCAAGAGCTGCACCCCCTAAACAATAATTTCAACCCACTGTGTTGTCGAAGGCTTTCATGGCTGGAATCACAGAGTTGTTGGGTGTTTTCCGGGCTGTATGGCCATGTTCCAGAAATATTCTCTCCTGTCATTTCACCCACATCTATGGCAGCCATCCTCAGAGGTTGTGAGGTACTGTATATATGGATGCCTGCCATAGATGTGGGCAAAACGTCAGGAAAGAATACTTCTGGAACATGGCCATACAGCCCGGAAAACACCCAACAAGCCTATTTCAACCCACTTTTTCAAAGCTGTTTAGTTTAGATATCATAGATGAGGAATTAATGTAAATGATTCGAGGACCCACACACTACTACAATAATTCTGGAAAGGTGCTGCTTCATGGGTCTGGGAGCAAACATGTTTACAACTACAAACACCTGTGCCTATATTAGGACACATTAGATACCTTTCCTTGACCTTGACATGCTTAAATGTCCGTAGGCAATTCTTGCAGTGTGCTGTACTTTTAAAATCCGGTCTAGCTTCATCTCTGTCTTGGCAGGGAGCAGCGTGGAGTTTGACTGGTGTGCCGTTTCTTGCATCCGCACATTGCGCCAGCTCTGCAAAAAGACAGTTGTAGTGAACTGCAACCCAGAGACAGTGAGCACTGATTTTGATGAGTGTGACAGGCTCTACTTTGATGAACTGACACTGGAGAGAATCTTGGACATCTACCAACAGGAGGTAAAATAAATATAAGATTAAGAAACAGAACTAGCTTCAAAGGGATAACAATCAAGGCCCTGTAATAGAAGCCAAGGCCTTTGCAGTCAGTCTTGTTGCCACCTTTGGCTGGGCATTTTTGACCCTGGCATTATATTTTGCATGGCATTGCTGATTCTGGCAAGTACTCAGTCATGAGTGCCAAATAAATGCAGCTTCCCCTGCCTCCAGGTATGACATATTGTGCAGTATTTACAAGCTGATTAAATTTATTCCACAGTTATTTATGGCTCAAATTGTTCTGCCCTTGGTGAGCTTAATTTTAACCTGTGATTGTGAAAGCAATTACACACATGCTTAATTTGATGTATCAGGACAATGACACTGAAGCTAAAATTATTTTTAAAATGCAAAACATAACGATAAGGGCATCTATTGTGTGTAGTATCACAGTAACTTTCATGGGTTTCTATAATATGTTTGTACAGGCTGAGTATCCCTTCTCCAAAATGCTTGGGATCAAAAATATTCTGGATTTTTTCAGATATTGTGATTTATATTTCCATATGTGTACAAAACGCTACTAGTACCAAGCATAAGATATCTTGGGGAATTCATTCACGCTTCATATACATGTCATACACATAGCTTGAGGGTCATTTTATACTATATTTTTATACTTTTTGCCTGAAACTAAGTTTGTGTACATTGAACCATAAAAACAAAGATGTAATTTTCACAGCCACCCATGTAGCCGATTTTGGATTTCAAAATTCTGGATAAGGGCTGCTTTTGAGCTGTTTCTCCCAATAAGGGATATTCGCCATCTTCATATTTTTAAAATATAAATGCCCTAATTCAGTAATTCAGTTAAAATCAAGTGTCTGGCTAGTCCCCCCCCCCCCCCTCAAAGCAACTAAGAGAAATTTCAGGGCAAGGCAACACAACAATTTATCAGTTTTGGGGAACAAGACCCACTGTCCTTCTTGCATCAGAGAAACTGGATGAGAAATAGCTAATTTGCACCTGGTTTATCTCACAGAAAACAGAATTTTGTGCACAGAAATTATTTCTGCACAAAATAAATGTGTACGTTTTGGGGAGAATGAGTCCATAATTGCTAAGATCCCTGCCAGTTCATAATTATTCTCTTTAAGGCATCATGAGAATCACAAAAATAAAATTCTGAGCATTTTGAGGGAGAGTATTTTAATTTTTTTCCTATCTATTTTAGAGTAACATGATGAGGAGTTTTGACAGCCACAGCTGTTAAGCAACATTTTTCAGTTTCAGAGTATCCCAAAAGGTGTTTTCTGGATGCCCAACCTTGTAGATGCTCTGTTTGCAGGTTGTAAGTCACCACTGCTAGAAGGGAATAGCTGCAATATATTTATGTAAGAGCCAAACAATCTTGTGTTTCTCTGGATCCAAACTATTCTCATTTCTGTTTCATGTTTATAGATGACTGGTTACAGTTAATGACCTGCACTGTGTTTCCTAACCTTTTCCTTGCATCTAAATCCTATAGGCATGTGATGGTTGCATAATCTCTGTAGGTGGACAGATTCCAAATAACTTAGCTGTGCCACTCTACAAGAACGGGGTTGAAATTATGGGTACACACCCTCTGCAAATTGACCGGGCAGAAGACCGATCTGTATTTTCGACTGTTCTTGATCAGTTACAGGTGGCTCAGGCACCCTGGAAAGCAGTTGATTCCTTGGTATGTAAATATACATATCATTAATGTTGTGTGCCTTCAAGTCAATTTTGAACTATGGTGATCCTATGTTCAATTTATTATGGAGTTTTCTGGCAATATTTGTTTGGAGTCAGAGAGAATGTGACTTCTCCACCCATTGGGTTTCCCTGGTCGAGTAGAGATTCAAGCCCTGACTGTTGAAGTTGTAGTCCAATGCTCGAACCACTACACAATGCTGACTCACCAGACATATACACCTATACATACATATAATCTCTGTTTAGTAATATTGATTTAAGACAATAGTAACAATTTCAGTTTCTCTGTTTATTTCTGGAAGGATGCATTCATGTTTCAGCAAAAGTTTAAATCCAGCATCCTATGAAGACAAGCAAGGTGGCAGCCCAGTTCTCAGCAAGCTTTTATTTGGGATTTACCACTTATGAAAGCAGAGCTCATGTGATAGTAATCTCTTACATATGTGCCCCCCTCTGAAGTATATGGCAAGGAGAAAGCAAGGTTTGATTTCTTTTATCTGACATGCTTGGATTGAAGGGATTTTTATTGTTTCCCCCCATCTGCAGTCCAAATTGGTACACTTTGCATACTCATTGGTCATTTCAATGACAATTGTGTCATTATGTCTCCATACCATACTGAGTGACTAAGACTCAGATGGTACCATGGTTTGCTTATAGTGTCATCTGAACCAGCAGTGTAAGAGACAACTAGGGGTGCTGAATTGAAGAAAACAATTGCTCCATTTGTTGAACAGTAGCTGTAGTTTCAAGAACTGTATTTTCTGGATTCCCAAGTTTTCATGATTCTTAGCACTTCATCACACACAATAAAATCAGTGTTTCTACACATTTAAGAAAAGGCAACCCACAGTGCCCTTCCTATGACACAAACCTCAACTGTGGAGGGTGAGGTATTTAGCTGTTTCTAAAGTGTTGGTTTTTCCAGCGTTTTCTAAGCCAGTTGGCAATTGACTTCTTTTTAAATTCTGTTCCTAGAGATAGGCAAAATGGCCAATTTCCCTGTGTGATATTAATCACTGTTGCCCTCTTTTGTTGCCCGCTTGTAAATAAGACGATGACACTGTGTGTGGGAGGAGCCAAAATGCTCATTTTCCCAGGTTGCCTCTGCACTGGGGAAAGATCAATCAGCAATGGAAAGGTTCTGGGGAAAATGAGGATTAATATAAACCACTCCCTATGATCCAAAGTGATGCTTTTAAAAAAGATACATAATCAGAATCCTGGAGGGCCAATAGGAGCAAATCTCAGTGCAAAAGGCTCCAGGTAAAGTGCCACCCTAAGTAAGGTGCTTCTGTTTCAGTGGAAGGGTCTTGAAGGCAGTGCTGCCTTAAAGGATACCTGTTTTAAAAAGTGTGCTGGTATCCTTGAAATGGGAGGAGTCATTTCCCACCCATGTGATGGAAATTAAGTGGATGGTGGAGTTAAAAGCTGGAGGAGGCAATTTTAGTATGATGGAAGTGAGGAAATTCTTTGTTTTCTTTAAAGACAGAATCCTATGAAACACCACCCTTTCCCCCGTTTTCCCTCATTTTGTCCAACTCCATGTGATGAAGTCCATTGAGCCGACTTTTGAGGGTCAGCTAGATGGACCAATTCTGCTCTCTGCCGGTTTCTCATCTATTTAATCATATCCCTGCATCATTGCTTATTTTTATCCTGTATCTAAAAATAATGCAAATTGTGTATAAAGATTGCCCCTCATGCAATTTTTTTAAATTCTCCTATAAATTGTAATGTGAATTTTACCTTATCTCTTTATCTCTTTGTGGTGTAGTTTTAGGGTTTTATTGAACTGTATTAAAATAAGGAAATGTGTGAATCAAAGTATATTACTGGTTGGATCCAGGTATTGATTTTAGAAATACAAATCAGTTCACCACATCAGACCTCAGTATTGACCTATCTCTTAAATGCCAACTCAGTTTCTTGAACTATTTTATTTCCAGCATGTTCACTCTCTGAAAACTAGTGATCCACTCAAAAAATTCCAATTAACTTATTTTGGCCTTGAAATGGGAATAAGGTGTCTATCTCCAGGGGTGCTGTCATCACTGGACTTCATTTTTGCAAGGTCTGAGTTCTGTACACTTGCCAAGGGCCAAATACGTTTCCTTTTATTGGTTTCTCAATCTAAAATATAAGGTTCAAACTACTTGCTAAAAAAAGCTATGCAATTTCTTTTTCTTTTCATTTTCAAAAATCCCAGACAGATTGGGACAGCTTTCATAATAAAAAATAAAAGGAATTAGGAAGAAAACTGCTTACTTCTTCCCTTCTGATGATTTCGTAGTCCAAAATAATTCTCCCAAACTTGTATTTTTAAAAAGTCAATCTTATACACCGAAACAAAATATTCTATTCTACCTCTTGGTGCAATATCACAAGGAAACATTACTTTTAAAGAACTTTATTGTGTCACTTATTCTTCTTACTGAGTGTTTCATGTCAATTTTGACCCTATGGCAATTCTGTCATAATATTTTCATGGCTGGAATAATTCAGAGGGATTAGCTATTATCTTCCTGTAAATCTAGAAGTCTATGACCAAGGTTGTCCAGTGAGTTTTCCTGGCTGAGAGTTCAAACCCTGGTCTTCTGGCAATCTATTCCAGCTCTCAAACTATTACACACATCTGTCTCTCTAATTTTTCTATTTCCTTTTTTTCAACTAATGCTTGAAAATGGTCTAAAATGGAGTGGGGAAACCTAAAAATATCACACAAAATTATTTCAACTCTCCAAAATTAGCATGAAAATGTGATCATCATAGGCTATCACTTGTGGCCTAGCATGATTGCCTTCCAAGTGTAAGATCTTGGTGGTGGGTCCATAGATTATCGTAGAGACCTATTCTTGATCTGCATTTTTTTTTTTAAGTCGGGACATTGGTTTCTAGATGGAAACAGTCCCAACAAGGATTGGCCTGATGCGCCTTCCTCTTGACACGGTTTTCCCTTTCACCCTTCATTTGTGCCTATTCAAATTCCATAACACTGTTTGTAACAGTTGACCTCCAATTAGAACGCTCAAGGGCCAGGGCTTCCCAGCATCTGTCATGGCTCTTGTGAGAAGCACATTGCGGTAGTCTCTGGCATGTATAATTACATGGTCTAAGAGGTGCCAATGCTTTGACCAGGGGTACTTCCATGATATATTAAACTTGATTTTTTGTTGGAAGAGCATGTTGGTGATGACAAGGTTTTGTTCTGAACATTTGGTGAGAAGTAGGGTGCCATTCGGCTTGCTGTTTCCAACACCATCTTTTCCTTTAGTCTCCACAGGTCGAAATCTCATCCAACTCTTGCATCAAAATCACCCAGAAGGATGATTTTGGCTTCCTTAGATATCTCTGAGCTGACATTAAAATTTTTCCTTGATGCCTTTGTCAGCATCTAGTGTTGGTGCATAGACACTTATGGCAGTTGCCTGCTTGTTTTTTGGCAAAATTGATTTGGAGGGTTGAGAGTTTCTCATTAATGCTGATGGGTGCTTCAGACAGATGCTTTGCCAGGTTGTTTCATGAGTCGACTCCTTGTATTCTTCAGGCAGTTCCGTCCAGAAGAAAGTATAGTCTCCTTTTTCTTCCTTTGGCTGTCCCTCTCCTGCGCTCTGGGTCTGCTATATCAATGTTAAAGCACCTGAGCTCCCTTGCAAGAAAAGCATTCAGAGCATTCATTGTCTGTGTTGTCCAACAGTGTTTGTATGTTCCATGTTCTAAATTTCATTTTCTTTGGCTGCAAGGTGGTGACCCCTCTAAACGCAGTAGTCCAGTCAGGGATGAGAGAGGCAGACTATGTTTAATTCATCTTTTCTGGCCCCTTCACAGTATGGAGTGAGCAGAGTGGATTCTAAATAGGGCTGTTCAGTCATGGATCCAGCTGCTAAACCTTTCAACTGCCTCAGATCTTGAGGTAGAACAACTGAATCCAAATCCACTACCCATGTGCCAGTCTGTCGCTAGGTAGTTCCAGATTTCACAGTCCTGCCCCCATTGCCACTTGGCAATGGACTTTTGTTGGTTTTCTTTTCTTTTTCTTGGAAGACGTCTGTGCATGAGTTTTTTATGTGTGGGAGTCAGTGTACACCAAACAACACACAGTCTTCATAGAATGAGGTTCACATCCAGTGGTATGGTTAACTCAACAACCAGTGGCTTCTCATCTGTTGCAGCCTTCTTCCATCTTCACAGCCATTGTAGCATGTACCATGTTATAATCCACCTGCTCTGCCATTGAGGATTTTGGATTGTGCTTGGTCTAGTTCCTCTCGTGTTGCCTTGCCATCCAGGGAGGTCCTCTTGGGAGCACATGAATCTGATGGCTTCACCCGCAGGTTCACTTGAACACACCAGCCCTCTCACCACCTCAAGGTGACAATGCATTGAAAGGGGAAAAATTAAAATGTGATGTATTGCATACACAAAAGAAAAAGCTATTAGCAAACCTTTTATCCACCCCAGAAAGTAGTGTGTTACTTGTAAGATGTTCTTTCCAAGCTCTGTTTTGTACCTGGGAGAAGTAATACAAGGAAGATTCATAGCAGCCTTTCCCCCAATACCTTCCTTCAGTTCAGTGTAGCTTCCACTATATGGTTTGGCTTTTTGACCCTTTTAAGGGGGAAAATACCAAAAGGATAAGTCATGGAATTCTACATATATGGTAATCTGAACCCCAGTGGGGGTCCCACAAATTCTCTATGCACTACCGTTTGAAAGCATCAAAACTGAGCTGAGTAAAAATTGAGGGAAACCAAGACTGTTCAAAGAATTTAGGCCAGCCACATAACAATAACTGAGTCCTGGCCTTTTGACAAGATAGATGAATCAGAGTGACACAATAGGTTCAGCAGCCACACTTAGGATTTACAAAGCCTCTTTCTTGAGCTACTCTATGATACTACCAGATTTCTCATTCAGAGTGATAAGGAAATTCTCTCCCCCATTTTCTGAACCCCTAAAATGAAAGTGCATGAGTCATATAAACTTGTCCTTTTCATAATTTTTAGGAGGATGCTGTTGAATTTGCAAATTTGGTTAGCTATCCATGCTTGTTGAGACCTTCTTATGTCTTGAGGTAAGTCTTATTTTTCAGTACATGCTAACATTTCTGCATTGCCTGCATGAACTGAGATGTGAACATTTTTTGAATACTGCTAATGCCACATATGGAAGTTACATAGTTTTCAGATCCAGTAGTTGCACTCTGATGGCTAAAGAAGCAATGAAAAAGTATTTGTCCATGCTGGTCTCTTTGTAACAGAAGTCAGGACATGGCCTTTTAATTTAATGTTGTTATTGAAATAACAAAGCAGGGTTGTTTCTTGTAAGTTTGTAATTAGGCATAAGATTGTATCCTTCCTTCCCCATTACCCAATCACATGCCAGAGCTCAGAAATAACATGCTCTGAAATGAGTGACATCTTATGCTCTCTCTTTTTAAACTCAGTATAAAGCAGTAGTTCCCAACCTTTGGGACTCCAGGTGTTTTGGAATTCAGCTCCCACAGTTCCTAACAGCTGGTAAATTGGCTGGGATTTCTGAGAGTTGAAGTCCAAAACACCTGGAGACCCAAAAGTTGGGAACCATTGGTATAAAGTGACACAGTAACACCTGGGGGAGGGGGTTGAAACAAGTAACTAGTATTTGTTATTTCAAACTGTTACTTTTGGGGGACCACTTCACTGTGATTTGGGAAGGAGAGATTAGGGGTCAATTTAAACCATGTTAATTTTTAGAGAATGGGGTTTACTGCAGCTGCACCTTGCATTAAAAAATACTCAAGTGGAAGTTCAAATCCTGAAGCAGGATTTGCACTTTCCTTTGTGTTCAGGCAGTGCATGAACTCAGGTATGTCCATATTTTATTTCATTTTTAGGGGAAGGGGGTGAGGAAATGGGGGAGGGGGAAGGAGAATGGGAATCCAGCCCATGCTTAGTCATGCTGAACTTGCTTCAGCAGATGACAGCAATCCACTTTCCTATCCATCACACATCCATATTCAAAGGCTTTAGGACTAGCTATGAAATATATGACCTCATCAGATGAGCCATTGGAATCGCTATGCATCTTGGCGAATCTGGTGGTGCCTTCTAGGGAGTGGGGGGAACCTGTTGCTCCATGCCCTGCATCATCTAACTCGCCAGTTGCCCCATCCTATGGGGGGAAAGTTAGTTGCCCAGCTTCCTCCCATTGTTTCAAAGGCAACATGGGAAATTTCCTGTAATGCTGCTGTGGCAGCATATGCCAGATCTTTTATAGTTTTACGATAGAGCCCCACTGGAAGTAGTTCAACATCTTGAGATGGGAGCCGGCCAGCTCTGTCATAAAACAATAGAAGATCCGACACATGCTGCCAAAAGTAAGTCCGTCTAATGAAGCTATTGGTTGTATCCCAGAGGCGGCCCTAGGTAATTTCGCCTTGTAGGTGAACCTACTGGCTGTGCCCCCCTGAAATTGCGCCCCGCACATATCTTCGGCGGCGGCAGCGGAGGCGGCGGCCATCGGCTCCCTCCTCGCGAGAAGAGCTAGGCCTCAGACACAAGCGGGCACTTACATTGGCCGCTATGTTGGGCCGGCACTGTTGTATCCAGTGCGTCTGTGAGATGTATTAACATGTTTGAAACAATCCATGAAATGAATGTTTAATGGATAAGGCTTTTAAATATGGATATGTGTTTAATTCACAAAATCATCTTTTAATATTTGTATGAAATGTTTATTTGATTATGTTTTATTAATTTGTTATTGTTTACCTTATTTACCTGTGTCATACTATGTGGTTTATTTATTATGTACTTTTGGCATTGAGTTCCCAGAGCGGAAATAGGACAGGATACAAATAAAATCTTCTTCTTCCTCCTCTTTCTCTTCTTCTTTTTCTTCTTCTTCTTCTTCGTCTTCGTCTTTGTCTTTGTCTTCGTCTTCATTACAGTACTGTATATCATATGTTGATATTCTTTTAAGAAAAATTCATATTGTTTCACTGGTATATAGCAGCATTTTTTTTTTACTTTAAAAATGATTCTCAACAAAAGTTTTGTTTTTTATTAATATTTTATTTAAAAATGTAACCTGCTTTGAGCAGGTATATCGCCATCGCCTCAAAAGTCCTATGGAGGAATAAGTACTTAACCTGTTTCTTGGATTCTAGATGAGGGTAGTTTCCCTAGGGAGGGTATTTCATACCCAAGGAGTAACCAATGAGAAAGCTGTGCTTTCCATAGTCACCATCTTTTAGCAGCAGGAGTATATAGAAGAAGACTTTGAAAGATGACCTGAGTGATCAGGCAGGCTCAAACTGAGGCAGTTAAATGTCTAAAGCAAATGTAATGGCACACATTTTTCTGGCATTTCTCTTGGAACTTTTGAGAATTAGCGCTAAATGTCAGCATGTTATTCACACATAAAATCAGATGTGGAGGTGGAGGAAAGAACTCTTGTGAATTGGAAAGTATCCTAAGAATATTTTCAATTTTTACTCATAAAAAGATGGGTATATCTGGATCACGCTCTTTAGCTGTAGATGTGGAAAACCCCCTCTTTAGCTGTAGATGTTTTATGTTAAATGTATAGTGAGGCAGCTGCTTTTTTCATGGTCATGGTTGACAAAACAAAATAAAGGGAACTGGAAACAAGTTGAATCAATGTGCAGGGATGTTCTAAATACTCCTTCTCCAAAGCTTAATGCAGCAAAGTGCTTATTCACAGATGAGAGGATAGGAAGAGGAATAGAGTTTGCTGAGCACAGTTTGCAAGTGCAAATGGAAATTGAGTTGAAGACTTCTGATAATAAAAAGAGAGGCGAACTTATTTATCTGAGGGATGCAACCCCAACACTGAATGAAGCAGAAAGAATATTTAAGCCAGGGGAAGAAATGATTACCGGTACAATGTAGCCATCAGCATATGTGTAAAAAAGCCTCCATAATGCAATTAATTATAAGCTTTCATTAAATAACTCAATCAAATTATTTTTCCTTTCCAATGGGACTTTAAAAGCAATCTGAAGAATTCTTGGGTATGGGAAGGATTCTTTGATCCTATGCACGTGTGTATGTGTGTGTGTGTGTTTGTGTGTGTTAATAATGAGAAATGTATAACACACAATTCAAAAATGAAAAAGCAAAAACAGACCATTTTGTTTTCCATTGAAAGTAATTGGCACATGGAAAAATATATGCAGAGCTAAGCATTAATGACTTTGGTATGATTTCCAATACAATCTAAACAGCAATAACAGCAACATCAATAACAACAGCTAGTCTTTATCCTTATAAGTCCTGTACCAGAGTGGATATAATAGCATAGTGGCCAAAGGTGTATGGTGTGAGCTGGAAATTAAGGTGAAAATTTTACAAACCCAGTTGTGTAAGGCAAAAACATATCTGTCATTCCTTCTAAAGGTTCTTCTGAAAGGAAAAAAATGGTTTCATATGCAAGTTGGGCATTTCGGTCTTTCATCTTACTTGTTAGTACCTTATATACTCAGGTATAAGGTAATCTGAATATAAGCCGAGGCACCTAATTTTATCACAAAACACTGGGAAAACATATTGACTCGAGTATAAGATGAAGGCGGGCAGTTCAACAGCTACTGGTAAATTTCAAAAATAAAAATAGACACCAATAAATTTACATTAATTGAGGCATCAGTAGGTTAAATGTTTTTGAATACTTGCATAAAACTGCAATTTAAGATAATAAGACTTTAATAAGAGAAGATTGTTCAACTCTGGTTACCTATATACTTGAGTATAAGCCAACCCAAATATAAGCTGGCCAGGACCCTCACTCGAGTATAAGCCAAGGGGGCCTTTTCAGCCCCAAAAAAGGGCTGAAAAACTCAGCTTATACTCGAGTATATATGGTATATTGGTATCATGCAGAGCATTGATATTATTTCAACTTGGTGAAACAAATGCTTATGTGATTTTGACTGGATCTACACTGCCATGTAATGCATTTCAGAATGCAGATGAATTGCATTGAATTAGGAGTCTACACTGCCATATATTTCAGTTCAATGCAGTAAGTCTGCATTCTGAAACTGGATTGTGTGGCAGTGTAGATCCAGCCAATGAATCACATTTTTCTCTGCATAGTAGGAATAGAATTGACCCGGGAAAGGTAGAAAGCACTGAACATACACAATCACAACTGAATTACACTATGTAACATAGTTTTTGTTCTTGGGTTATAGATACATTTCCTAATTGGTTCTATCATAAAAACATGGAAAACATGCGGGACATCCTGCAGCACATTTTGCTATAGTTTTTCAATGAAGAGTCTCAAGCAATTCAACATAGTTTGCAGCAGCCACAAACATTAAGTTTCTGGAGTTTAACAACTACTTTCAAATTAAATACCACACGATTTTGTTACATAGTGCTCTCAATGATCACAAGTTTACTGGTTTTAGCATGGCATAGAGTATGGATCCAGTGACTGGCCTATATTTTGAAGTAATAGAAGGTTCAGCAGTATCTGGGAAGCCCTTACATCCACAGGAGCCTATCCTTCATGCCAGATCTCAAACTGGGCTGGAACCTTGAGCCCCTTTCCTAAGAGGCCTTCTATGAGGAACACACATCTTGAGGGAGTGGGGTGTTCTGGTCCTGCTTACTACTAGAAATTTATCTGACCCAATGCCTGAAATATTCATTATAGGAAATTTGTGATAAAAAGTAGAAATAAGAGCCATTGTTCACAATATATATATGGTATCATTATAAGGAAGGAAAATGCACTATCCATTTACACCTATGAGCAAAATTCATCCCAAGTTTTGTCAAGCAGTTCATCTTAGTCCATACTAGGGAAGGTGAGTCAGAGCTGGCATAGGCTAAAGTCACATGACTTCAGGAACAGACCAGGGAGGGAACATATCTTCCTAGGGCTGGATCTATACTGCACTATATCCCAGGATCTGATCCCAGATTATCTACTCATCCCAAATTATTTGGCAGTGTAGTCATATAATCCAGTTCAAAGCAGATAATCTGGGATCAGATCCTGTCATATAAGGCAGTGTACATCCAGTCTAGATCTGCCCCTGTTGGTCCCAGTTTCCAGGAACCAACTACCTCACAGCACAGCTGGCCAGCATTTTGAGCTAATCATGAGCTCCATGACACAAAAATGATGATCCTCCCTCTCCCAAGTCTGGGATTGTGGTAATGGCATAGCAGTCCCTTAATAAAACTAATTTCATCTTTTTATGAGGAAATTTCTGTATTCTATGGAGGGTTTTTAAATGATTGTGTGTTTTGATTATGTGTTTTAGCAATATTGTAACCGGCTGTGAGGAGCAGTGGGTAAGAAATAAACATTATTATTATTATTATTATTATTATTATTATTATTAAACCTAATTCTAGATTTAATACAAAGGGAGTTAGATCTTTTGACTACATAATACATTCTCCCAGAAGGTTCTCCTCACTGTTAGATATCTCCTTGATCAATACTTGAGTTTGAAACTCCTGATTCAAATCTCACTTGAGAAGGTATGAGTGATCTCCACATTGTCACTGTTTTCTGACACAGTTTCTCTGATTCCATAAAGGCAGTGGTTGTGTCTTGAAAGAAGATCAGAAATAAATTAATAAGAATTAAAAGATGAACACTAAGATGAATTAAAAGCATTTCACAAATAGGCATTTTCATCACCAACAAGCTGTGTGTCTGGTTCCTTTAAAGAAAAAGAAAAAGAAATATCTGCTACAGAACCCCCTTTTAAATTTTAGTATGTCCTTAGGAGCACTCATCTTTTAGGAATAAGTGCAATACTGACTCACTTTGCTGAACAGTTCCATCATGCTTCAGCTTATGAAAGAACAGGGGCATTGGTTTGAAAAGACAAGAACTTATGACCATGCAAACACTGAGATATGACAGCATCTTTAACCTAAGATTTTTCTTTCTTTCTCCCTTTCTAGTGGCTCAGCAATGAATGTAGTATATAATGAAAAAGAGATGAAAAAGTTCTTAGCAGAGGCAACCAGAGTTTCACAGGTATTGTAACATATTTTATAATTACCTTGGCATCCTTGATTTATCTGTCTTCAATTTTCAGTTATTTTTTGGTGTATTTCAGAATATGAAATAATTAGAATTAATTTTGCTGTTACATTTTTTATCAATTGTCACCCAGAGGACCTTTTCATCTGTTGCCCCAAGACTGTGGAATGACCTGCCAGAAGAGCTCTAACAGCTAAATCAGTTATTGGAATTTAAAACACAACTGCAGACCTATCTCTTCTGGCAGGCCTAACCAGCCAGTTTTAACTTGTGAACTCTAACCTACATTTTATCAGTGTCTCTGTTATATGTATTTTAATAGTGTTGTATTTTATCTCTCTATTTTAACCCTATTGTACCCCACCTTGTACCATAAGAAGAGGTGGGAAATATATCTTATTATTATTACTATTATTCCCATCCTCCAGACACTCTGACTTTTCTCTCCTAGAAACATCAGATTCATAACCCAAAAACAAATTCTAACTTATGACTAGTTTATACAAGAACAGACAAACCAGAGAGCAATAAAAGCAGGCAATGGATAGAAGGTTATTGGTTTATTTAGCTGTTTTCAATTGCAATAGGAGCACATCTCTTTCTTGTGTTTTTTTTCTCCTGACAGCAGACAGCAGACAGTCATTATTCTGTCCTGATTATGCTTCTTTATTTTTCATTGTGGGATACCTCTTCAATCCATCTTCCATGATTTTTGTGCTTCTAAAAATGTTTTGTTTCCTCCCCACCGCCCACTGATACCTTCCTTTCTTGTGGGGAGACTTTGAAGAACAAGATTTGCGATAAATCTTTACTTAGTCATGAAAACCCAAAGGGTGACCTTGGGCAAATCACATACATTTAGTCTCAGAAACCCCATAATAGGTTCACTTTAGGGTCTCCATAAGTTACTTCCTATCCACACTGACAGTTTAATGCTAAATAGCTTAAAGCTGTGGTGGCCAGACTACAAACTCCCACAAAAGTATGCAAAGGGAAATCTGTAATGCACACCAGCATTCTGTTTGTGCAGTTGCCATCCAGGCTTCAAACAGGTTTCAGGGTTTCCTGTGTCATCATCTGCACAGGAAAACCACTTTCTTCAATACCAGTTTGAAATGACATTAAACAGTCAATGTAGGTGGAGTCTCAAAAACAATGTGAAGGCAAAAAATGACACCAGAGCTACTTAAGAGATAGATCTTGGGGAACTTTACCTGTAAATAATACCCAGTTGAATGCTGCCACTGTGCTTGTTCTTGGAATACATGCTGTATCTCAGATGTTTCCTGTTCAGTTGTTAACTGAGGCAGCCAATTTGTAATAAACTTCAAACATAAAAACACACATTTTTGAGTTTTGTTCAATTTTTAAGAAATATAATCTAAGTCACATCTACTTGGATTTAATTAGACACTTTACTCCACTGAATTCTAGTCTGCTGTTTTTAAAAATGATTTCTTTAATCAGTTCCTTAAATAAAAAGGAACAAGAGTTTAATTTCTCAGCATGGACTCCCTGTTTTTCCTTTGCCCCAAGGGCAGAGTCTCCCTTCCACTTAACATTTATCTACTGTCTTCCTTGACCTAGAGAGCTTGCTGTGTAAATGACAAAAGTCACAATTTCCCCATGAAAATACTTCACAAGACCCCGGGCAAAAGCTTTTGGTTAGTTTTATTTTATACTTTACTAAGGAATGAAATGTGACCAGTCTGTCAGGTGATGCTTAGCCAAACTAAGTGCAATCAGTAATTTTTAAAAAGAATGAAATAGCATACAGCAATATCTTGAGGAAGGGAGAATCCAAGAAATCATTATAGATGCTACTAAACAATTATATATTCTGCTGAGTTGCTGCTGTAACTGCACTTGATGCTGGTGTACTGAATATGAGGAAGAATAGAACATGCAGTGAGGAATGGAAGACAAAGGAGCAGGGTTTCCAGGTAGCACACTGAAATTAAAGAAAGTTCTTAGGTAATTTGTAAACCTAGCAGTGGCCATGATGTTTGAGGGTTGTAGCTGAACAAGTGGTTTTTCCCAACTCTGTTCTTAATGAATAAATTGAGCCCAGTATACTTGGGGAGTTCTAGTGATCAGAGCCCAAATTGGAGGAGCTGGAAGGTTAAAAAAAGGAATATCTCAATGCAGTTATGGAAATCACCCCTTTCCACATAACATCACTCTCTTCCCCTTAAGTCCCTCTTGCATTGCGAGAACCAGGGGACTACTCTAATAAAACAAAACCTGGAAGAGTGGATTCCTGCCTGATTGGGCTTTCTCCCTGATTTGCAAGACAGTATAGACCTCTTGATTCCAAAGGACAAGGAGGGAAGCAATAAACCATATGTCAAGGGTTAGGAAGCAATATTGTTCATGAAATTTTTTGAAAGATTACTACTATTGGTTGTATTTACCAGTATCAAATAGCACACTTGTTTTGAGTTAGACAAAAAAGTTTTCTATCAGATGCGTCGACTAAGGTAGAATGGCACTCAGAACGTAGATTTTCCAGGCTGATAATATTCTGAGAAGCTATTACATTGCCCTTCAGTAGAAGGGGTAGCTACTAGGGCTGTGCAATCAATTTAAAAAGTTTCAAAAGTCATTGCAAAATTAGAGGGCATTGGCATTTCACTTCTAAAGTATTTCTAAAGTATCATTAGTAAACATTTCATTAGAATCATAGAATCATAGAATAATAAAGTTGGAAGAGACCTCATGGGCCATCCAGTCCAACCCCCTGCCAAGTAGCAGGAAATCGCATTCAAAGTACCCCCGACAGATAGCCATCCAACCTCTGCTTAAAAGTCTCCATGAAATTAATGAAATTTTGTTACTTTTTCTTATAGTAATTTTGCAAGTCAGAATATTTAAGTGGCTTCTTTATCCCTCATTTTTACAGCTATTGGGGTAAAACGTGCTACAGTGGTAGAACACATTTACCACTGTTAGACCATCAAGATTCAGAACGTTTCACTTATTCCTTCGTGACCGTATCTCCTACCATAAACCTGCCCAATCTCTTCGATCATCAGGGGAGGCCCTCCTGTCGCCACTACCTGTATCCCAGACCCGCCTGGTGGGAACAAGGGAGAGGGCCTTTTCTGCTGTGGCCCCCCGGTTATGAAACTCACTGCCCATCGAAATTAGGCAAGCCCCCACTCTTTTAGCCTTCAGGAAAGATTTAAAAACCTGGCTTTTCCGATGTGCTTTCGGAGAGTAACTATTACACACTTCTTTTGTTACTCCCCCATCATCTACCCTCTAGATTGTTTTTATCTTATGTCCCTGGTCTCCGTGATTGTATTCTTATCCTTTTCTCACCCCAAGTTTTAATTAAGTGTCTCATGCGGCCCGCCCTGTTATATATATATATATATATATATATATATATATATATAGAGTGTTGCAGTGTATATGATTATTTATTGTATTGTTTAATTGTACTGTGATATGTTGTTTTATATTTTGCTATATTGTACTGTTCTGGGCATGGCCCCATGTAAGCCGCCCCGAGTCCCCGTTGGGGAGATGGTGGCGGGGTATAAATAAAGTTTTATTATTATTATTATTATTCTTGGATTTTGGGAGATTTTTCAAAGTTTTTATAAACATTTTTTTAAAAACCACAAAAATTCTCCTTGAATTTTCTATACAATTACACAAAATAACAGGGGATCATTCCCTCCAGCATTCAGAAATTATTTTAGGGATTTTTTTTAAAAAAAGTGTTGATAAAAACATTTTTTTTAAAAAGCTACAACAGCTATCTCATTGAATGTCTCTCATATTAATCAATAGAACTTCCATTTAGGGATTTTTTTTTCCCAGCCCAGCACTGAGATTTACTTACTAGAAATTTCAGTCAGTCCTCCTCTTTGCAGATTCAACAGTTTGTTGGAACTCTGGCTGACTTCTGTTATGGAGGAAAAATAGCTCTCCCCTTCCTGATTGGGGCTTTCTGATGCTGAGCAGAATTCTGGGAAATGTAGCTTAGAGCATGGCCTTTTGAATTGTCTGGCATAGGGCTCCTCACTTCCCCAAACTACATTTCCCAGAATTCTGTGCTTTCTCAGTCTCTTTCCCAGAAAAAAACTGCTTTTTACCTGCTGCTTCCCTCTCCTAATGGTGAGAGGTCACTAATTTAAAGAGGAAAGGCAGTCTTTTTGGCTTTGCTTTGCTTCCTTGCACTGAAAATAAATTTTACTTTGGGTGGTTTCAGAGATTTACAAAATTCAAATGAAAAAGTATTGGATAAGTTTTGATTTTTAAGTTTGGATATCACATCCTAAGTACGAATTTAACTAATTTGATATGAGTTACGATGACCAACAAAAAATGTACATCCCTAGTAGCCTGTTGTGGATTGCTCTTCTGATTCTGAGGGAGAAGGAGGGCAGGTGGTTGAAGATACAGCACCTGAGGATTTAGGATTAACTGGTGAGGAAGAAGACAAAGGAGGAGAGATAGCAGATATGGCAGAGATCCCTACTTTTTTGGAGCAATGAAGGGAGAAAAAAAAGCAGAAGAAGGTCAGCTAGGCTAGCAGAGAAAATGCTGAGCAATCAGACTTCGCCCTAGGGTCAGCTGTGCTGGGATGCTCAGGATGCTATAAATTAGCAGTAAGGCTAGGAGCCTGTGTTGGCTGCAACCATCATACTTTTTTTGAGAGAGTCTATTACCAGCATTGTGTCTAGCATGGAATCTCTAAAACCTCCTGTTGTTTGCAACTCGTAAGCCTGTATATCAAAGACTTTATTTGATGTCTGCTGTGAATACTTTTTTTGCATTTGCTTGAAGATTATCAAGAAGATTGTACTTTCTGTTTTCTAAATAGCATTATCTTTATTTTGGCTGAAGTAAAGCCTTTATGATTTGCTTTCATTTGTGTCTAAGGCTGTTTCTGACATAGAATTGGACTGAGCCACATGAAAGCTCTTACTATTTCTTATGGAGGGGAGAGAAGTTTCACAGGGGCTGAATAAATGTTCCCCAACTTTGACCCCTTATCTCGCAGCAGCAGCATTTCCCTGATCTGAAAAGCAAGGAGAACTCTTGAGAGAGGCAGATGAAACACTGGAACCAGTAGAGTGGTACAGCAAGCCACTAGATAGTGTGGAAGGAGTTCATCATGTCTCAAATCTCCTGCATGCCCTTAGTGAAGATTTTACCATATCTCAATTGGGTCTCAAGAATAGTGGCTTATTTTTTTCCCCAATGAACAAGGGCCAACCATTTCTGTAGCAGATCGTGTCAGGATTGGGTTTTAAACCTGCCCTTCATCCCCATCAAGCACGGATCACATTTTTCTATTTGGAGAAAGCAATATTAAGATGAAAGGCTCGAAGGTTCAATCATTATCAGGACTGAATTTTCACATTCTCAGAACTCCTGATTTTCAAAAGTGAGCCAGCTAGCAGCTTCTATTAAGCCACTTAGACTAGATTTTCAAGAGCTCAGCATCCAACATACCAATCACTTTTGGACATCTGGTTCCAGCTGGGAGCTCAGTCCTCTTTAGAAAATTTGGTGCTCCTTTGATTTGCTTAGTGTTACACAGTGATTGCATGTGAAGAGTTAGAAATGCAGTTTAAGATATATTGACTCCTCATTTGGCGCCTGGCTCCCTGGACCATAAGAGCTCCATCACAGCTTTCCAGCTGTCACACTTTCTTGAGCAGCTCTGACTGTTGCCGAGATGTCAGTATTTGTTACAAAGCAAAGTAGCAAGAAAACAAGAAAGTGCGGCATTCTTTTAAAATAAAGGCTGTTGGGAAGATGGTTCTGAAAAATTATTGTGACTGGTAACTGCAAAACTCTGTGTGATTGTCTATGAAAATTAATAGACAAGAGTAGAAGAATAGAAAAAAAAGAAGCACCTCCTGCTGGCATTCCTGTAACTCCTTCCTGTTCTTTCTGTCTCGATTCACTACCTTTTTTCTCTTGCTGCCTCAAAATTTTACTGTGGCAACCTCTTTCCTTATTTTTTTTGCCTCCTCATTTTCCTTGCACCCAGGACACAGTGTGTGAGGGATATGCTCTGCCAGTTGTGCTTCCCTCCTTCCAACTCTTTTGCTAGAATCTCTTAACACGGGTCAAAACAGGCCCATTTTGTCACTTTTGACTGGGCCTGGACGGGGACTTCCGGGTGTGATCAGGCAACACTTGGCAGACCCTGCACACATTCCTCTCAAAGTGGAGGAGAAGTGCAGGAAGGTGTTTCCTCCACCATCATGGGGAGGAAAGTGTGTTTTGGGTAGGTCTGATGGTGCTACCCACACTTTCTTCCCCTTTTCCTCGTATAAGGAATGGATGGCAGGGCAATGCGTGTTGGTGTGCATTGCTGCCCTTTCTCCCTTCTGATGGGGATAGATAGAGGATGGGAATGCACCCAGTCTCATTCCAACCGTATGATAGGGAAAGGAGGGAGGACGCGTGGGCACCATGAGCTGTCTTGCATGCCTTCCCTTTCGCCGGTGACTGCTGGGTGAAGACGTCCTTAGTCTGCTTGTCTGCTGAGAGATATCTCCTTTTTAAATACTGGTTTTCCATACCACCTATTGAAACAACTTAGCATATTGTTTATATATTTCATAACCATGGTGGAAATAGTAAAAGAGAAAACGTTGCTGCTCCATGGGGATTAAAATCTGTGATGCTTCAGAAGAAGCAATGGGAGGCTGAAACAGAGAAGCAAATTCTGGTTGCTTCCATCACATTTGCTTAAGCTTTTGCACTTCCCCAATGTTCTGCTACACCTTAATTATGATTTAACATGGGTAATTTCTAAAATTGATTTGGATTTTCATGTGTGAACATTTCATAGGGTCTTTTGTGTGCATGTTTTCTGTTTTATATATTTTTCTGCACCTAGGTTACCATTGCATACAAATTGCTGAAGACTCTTACATCACGTTTTCTTTAGTGCAATATTTAACCAGTGTACACAAGTACATGTGCTCATTGGTAACTTATTTGTTTGGTTGTGCTTTTTAAAACAAGAGTCTAACTTACCAAACGTGTAGTAAAATTTAAATTGAAAGGTCAATGCAAAGTCTTTGACCTTTTAAAAAAAATTATTTAATGATGTTGCATAAAGCAAGGTTAGTCGATTAAAACCCCCAAAATCCAAGAATAATTATGAATATGTGTGAGCTCTTAGCTTTTTTGGCCCTTTCCCCTGTCTGATGGGGGAAAGGGCAATGGGGCAATGCGTGTTGCTGCTCTTCCCCCATCTGATGGGGGGCAGGGACAGGGTGCCAACATCCCCCAATGTGATGGGAGAAGGAGGGAAGGCACATGGGGTGTCACGAGGTGCCATGGGCGCCTTCCATTTCACCAGCAATTGTCGGCAAAATGGAACTAAATAGAGGGGAAAGGCATCTGTCTGATGAGGTCCTAAGATATGTAATAAAGGGTTTTAGAATGGAACATTACTTAGTCCTTTATCTGTGTCTTTTCCCCTTGTTTCAGATTTATCCCAGTGTCTCATGTACTAGCAACATAGTGAGGGTGGGGAGAAAGACATTCATAGAGTGACATCCACTCTACCCCACTCCCTTATGACCCTGTTCGCTGTGGTTTTTATTTTTATGTCTTTCTCACCCCGAGTTTTAACTTAATGTTCATGTGGTCTGCCCTTGTTTTTATTGTCTCCTTGTTTTATTTTGTAATGGATATTATTTACTGTATTGTTTATTGTATTGTGTTATGCTGTTCTTTTATATGCTGTTTATATTGTATTGTTTGGGCATGGCCCCATGTAAGCCGCCCCGAGTCCCCATTGGGGAGATGGTGGCGGGGTATAAATAAAGTTTTATTATTATTATTATTATTATTATTATTATCCAACATTTGAGAGGTTTTTTTTTTCTTTAAAGGAAATCACTTTGAAATGGATGATATAGTTTCACAATTCTTTGAAATTAGTGGGATTTAAGTATATGTGATCAAGCTGAGTTATATTGTGCCTATTTTTTGTTCCCCTTTAATTATAAGTTCTACTTCCAGGAAGATTAAGAACGCACTAAGACGAATTCAGATAAAATGACTTATCTTAACTCCTTCCCTCTCCACCTGAAACTAAATTCCAAATACATATATTCATTCAAGATGTATATATATATATATTCTCTTGTGATAATAGGACCATCCTGTTGTAATAACAAAATTCATTGAGGGAGCTCGGGAGGTGGAAACGGATGCCGTTGCCAAGAATGGAGAGGTACAAATTTCTTCTTCAGAAATGCTTTGCTTTTTCTTTGCTGGATTTATAAAAGGAATCTTAGAAGGACTTGCCCTGTGCCTTATTTTGAGCTCAAGAAAGAAGTGGTTTATAGCTGTGCTAAACAAAGACAGTCTTAAAACAAATTTTATGAAGATACCTAAGCTTAAGAGATCTGTTTTTTACTGGTTTTCCACACAGTATTGTTGCCTTTAAAACAGGAAAAATGATACCATTTATCAACATAGTTTATTTCAAGTGCCTAGGTTATTTTCATTGTTCATAGCTAGTGAACAAAGACTGCATTTATGTAGCATTGTTTGTAATATATTTAATAGCAGTGGAGTTTGCTTATCTGTTCCTCACCTTTGCCCTGCCTAATCTGACTATATTGTTCAGAAGTAGCATGCTTGGTCGAGAATACCTATGAATGCTGTTAACAAATATTAGCTGCATTGAGTCCATGTGGCTCTCACTTCATTCTCTAGCTTCCCAAGGAGCAATACTTGTCCTCAGAGACTTCTCGCTCCCAGTCTGCTTTTTGAGTGCCATCGGTGTGTTTCAGGGCATGGCAGAACTCATTGGTAGTATATTATCTATCCCCACAATAACTTTGTAAGCTAGGCCAGGATTGTCATATTGATGATAAACTGGGTGTGAGAGGGACTTGCCTAATGATACTTTAATTGGTGATTTGAAGGCACACACACATGTGTATAGGATGGCACTTTTAATAATTCAAAATGAAATTGAGGAGAAAGAAAGCACATTGGCCTTGTATGGGCCATTTAACCTGAGAATCAGCTTAGTTATAGGCAGGAGTTATTGCCAGAGAATCAATTTTTTGTGTGTCAGGAGCGACTTGAGAAACTGCAAGTCGCTTCTGGTGTGAGAGAATTGGCAGTCTGCAAGGATGTTACCCAGGGGATGCCCGGATGTTTGATTTTTTACCATCCTTGTGGGAGGCTTCTCTCATGCCCCCGCATGGGGAGCTGGAGCTGACAGAGGGAGCTCATCCACGCTCTCACTGGATTCGAACCAGCAACCTTCAGGTCAGGAATCCAACCTTCAAGTTAGCAGTCCTGCTGGCACAAGGGCTTGACCCACATCACCATCAGGGGCTCCGAGGCAACCACTTAATTTACCACTATTTTGCATATTTGGAATTGGATATGGTTTGGAAAATATATTTTATGTTGATACTGTTTTCTGGCTTCTGAACAGGTGATCTGTCATGCTGTATCTGAGCATGTAGAGGATGCAGGAGTTCATTCTGGAGATGCCACTTTGATGTTCCCTGTGCAAACTATTAGTCAAGGAGCCTTGGAAAAGGTCAGTACTAAAGTGATAGCAGGAATGGTAGCACAAAACTGAAAAGAACTAAGAAACATACCCCAGCTATTATGTGACAGATTTAAATATCTGTGTACAAACATGGTCCTGGTTGTTATAGAATAGATCCTCCAGAATGTGATATATAAAAGAAAGAAATTTGTATATCTTCCAGTTGTTTGCTATTGTGTTCCTTCAAGTCATTTCCAATCTATGGCAACCCTTAGGTGACCCTATGACAAGGTTTTCATGGCAGGATTTGTTCAGAAAAGGTTTGCCATTGCCTTCCTTTGAGACTGAGAGAGTGTAATTTGCCCAAGATCATGGCCAAACAGTAATTCAATCCTTGGTCTCCAGGGTCAAAGCCCCTCATTCAAACCATTACATACGTACACAGAAAAAAAAAGATAATGTATTCTTAGGGACAGGCAATAGTTGGATCTTCTCAATCCATCAGTAAATGCTAATTTATAGACCTATGTGCCCTGTAGTTTGTTTTACCTAGTTCCTTCTGCATTTACTGTGAAGTTGAGGCCAATGAAGTTTTTCAAAATGTGACACCAGTAGAAAACGTGATTTAACACAACAGCTCACTATAAGGCTACTGTGCCAGAGTTAGCAGTGAAAGTGAAACACTGCAAACTTTAAAAATCATCAGGAGAGGTTTTTCAAGTTTGGAGTCTGCTGTGTAGGTAACAGATTACTAGATCTCTGGGAGGATGGCTGGGACAACTTTGTGAGATACACTGAGGGCTAAATTGCTCATGTTGGCATCAGCCTTGAAATCTTGAAGCTGTGTACAAGCATACATTCACAACATTGTCAAGTCCAATTAAAACAGAAGATTATCCTTTCCGTAGAGGAAGGATTCATACCAGTATTGCAATCATCCTGTCACCAAGTCCAAACACTATTTGCCAGTACATTAGGGTCTATTCTTTTATTATCATTTTCATGTTTACTGTATTTTTTATTAGGTATGTCAACTTTTGGATATGTTCATATGTAACATTTTGATCTCCATAAAAACAGAAAGTGATTTTCAAATATTTTTAAATGAAAAACAAATAAACATATCCATGGGAGTTATTTGGGGCCAAGATTCTTATACTTTGAGGACTTCCTCTGGACTCATTCTATGGCCTATTCATTTTCCTTTCTGAGAGATAGTATGGTGTAGTGGTTTGAGTACTGGACCATGATTTTAGAGAGCAAGATTTGAATCCCTGCTCAGCGTTACTTGGAAAAGTCATACTTTCTCAGCTTCAATGAAAGGCAAAGCTCCCCCCCCCCCCCCCCGGAACAAACTTTGCCAAAAAACCCTGTAATGGGTTCTGGTAAGGTTGCAATGAATTTGACACGAATTAAAGGCACAGCATCAAAGACAATTGCTTGCGTTTTTTTCTTCCCTCCCTCCCTACCTCCCTCTCCAGTTTTATGCCTTTGGGGGATATATTAGTAAATTCATGTTTTAATCTTATTTTCATAGGTGAAAATTGCAACCAGAAAGATTGCAGATGCTTTCACTATCTCTGGACCATTCAACGTTCAGTTTCTTGTTAGAGGAAATGAAGTGTTGGTGAGGCTTTGTTTGAAAGTAGAAAGTGGATATTGATAAATGGCGAGTTTTCCTACAAGTTTTCTTTTCTAGAATGTACACCTGGTTCAAAAAAAAAAAGGAAAGGGAAAAAGAAAGCAAACTTTAACTGATGTTGCTGGTTGCTGCCCTCGGTAGGACAATGCTAGTCACATAATACCTGCCTTGTTTGCTGCCACATGGGCCTTTATAACATTGATACTTTTTGCCATTCACCACTTTATAAAGCACTCTGTGATACAATTTTGAGAAAAGAACTTTGTCTGCCCACACAATGCAGTAATTTGACGATAAAGCAAGCTTTGTAGAATTGCCGCCTGTCAGCAAGTGTGTTAGCTCAGCATTGGGCTTAAATCAGATCAGTACTAAATGAGATTTGTAAGACTGTTATATACAACTCATCCTATTAGCATGGCAGAGGTTTGACTCTCTATAGCCTACTATTTTGCTTCTTTCAGTAAAAAAAAGCTACAGTTCAGTAACAGTTCTGTTCTCAGAAGTCCAGAAAAGCTTTTCAGCTCCTATTCTGGCTCCTCTTGAGCCCCATCTACACTGCTATATAATCCAGTTTCTGAATCCAGATTTTCTCATTATTATTTCAATCACGAGTTTTGATTTACATTCGGTTGCTACTATATGTTAATTCTGTAACTGTGTTTAGCATGTTTTCAGGTGTATGTGCATGTTTATCTATGTAATTTATTGTATTTTTATGTTCATTTGTTTTTCAATTTGTTGTACCCCGCCTCGAGTCATCAGGAGAGGTGGATAATAAATAAAATGTATTTATTATTATTAATATTATTGACAGAAAGACATAGTATGACACATCAAATGAGATATATATGCTGGATTTCATATTACAAAATCACATGTCGAACACTTCCCAAGTGTTTAGGACTGTGTGATGTTTTCAGATGATGCGCGCAGATCCCAGTAAGGTGGCCTTTTACAGCTGAAAGATCATGATTTTGTCAATGTTTATTGTTTCCAAATGCCGGCTGAGATCTTTTGGCATGGCACCAATTACCACCGGGACCACCTGTACCAGAGCCTTTACAGTTCGATCTTGAGGTCCTATTATTATTATTATTATTATTATTATTATTATTATTATTATTATTATTATTATTATTATCTGCTGTATGAGTTTACACTGCCATATAATCCAGTTCAAAGAGGATAATAATAATAATAATAATAATAATAATAATAATTAATAATAATAATCCGCTTTGAACTGGATTATATGGCAGTGTAAACTCATATAGCATTTAATCTGGATTCAGAAACTGGAATATATGGCAGTGTAGATCCAGTCCTGAACTCAATTGCTCATATTTTGGATTAGCCAAAGAAAGTTCTATCTGATTTAAGTATTATGAGAGCCACCCCCCCCCCCCATGCCCACCAGTATCACAACATTATCTTGCACACTTTTAAAAAAATAGAGATTTGCTCTCAGGAGTGTCAGTAGAGAATACAAGGTGATCACAGGTATGGCTAAAATTCCCAATGAAATCCGCATTGGGTTTTCAGTCTCTATAAATGTGCTTATCCACTCATTCTTTTTTGAATAATGCTGCTTTGATAATCTGGGACCATTATTGCCTTGGTGTCGGCTCATTCTATCCTTTTGCTTTTACACGAACAACTTCTGTGCCCCCTTAAGAAAGTATATCTTGAAATGTACTGTGCCTGTAGAAGGAAATAATTGGCCCTGTGGCTCTGCAGAGTATACATTTGGAAAATGTTGCCCTGACACAGTTTTTCAGAAGCGATTAATGATTTGAGTGTACACATTAACTACCTCTTAAGCCAGTGGTTTCTAACCTTTGGCCCTTCAAATGTTTTTGATTTCATTTCCCAGAATCCCTGTCTACTGATACTGGCAGGCTTCTGTAGGAAATTGATGTCCAAAATATCTGGAAGATCAAAGACTGAGAACTGTTGCTCGATTTTCAAATGTCTGGAGTATGTTTAAACCTTAAAAATCTATTTCAGATATTATATCTTTGATATATGTATATTTTGTATATGAGCATAGAAGGAGGAGGAAAATAATTTTATACACATGTAGAATCTTTAGGATTATCAGTGGTTACTGATTAATTGTGGTTACATACAGTAGTCATCCAGGGGTCAACAGCCAGACATCACATCCTGAAATTGTGGGTGAAAGTATCCCTCTTTCCTCTCTTGGTCCACTTTCTGAAATTAATAGGGAAGTATTTATCTTTTTTCACAAGTAGTGTCTGAAGTTTACAAAAATGATTTCCTCACCTTCTGTTTAAGGTAATAGAGTGCAACCTGCGAGCTTCACGCTCTTTCCCCTTTGTATCTAAATCCCTTGGTCTGGATTTCATTGATGTGGCAGCTAAAGTGATGACTGGAGAACAAATCCACAAGTCTATCCTCCCCACATTGGAAACACCCATGATTCCTTCAGAATATGTGGGCATTAAGGTAGGTGTGAAGAGGTATTTGCAAAGGACCTAACTAATTGATTGTAGGGTGCATCTATTCTATACTATAAAAGTAATACAGTTTGAAAGCACTTTAACTGCCAGATTCTGCTGCTGCTGCTGTTCAAAAGGCCAGAACCAAGGGCCCTTCCACACAGCCCTATATCCCAGAATATCAAGGCAGAAAATCCCACTTCATCTGTTTTGATCTGGGATATATGGCAGTGTGGACTCAGATAACTCAGTTCAATGCAGATATTGTGGGATTTTCTGCCTCAATATTCTGGGATATAGGGCTCTGTGGAGGGGCCCCAAGAGCATCACCATCCAGCTCTTCTGTTGCTTCCTTATGGACTTCTTGTGAGTAGAATGCAGCACCAGACCCATTCCAGCTAAAAAAAGGCTGAAAAACTTGGCTTATATTTGAATATATACGGTATATGAAAACTTTAGCAGCAATCCCACAGGGCAGAGTGGGATATAACGGTGGCAGGGTCACAAATACTTATAGAGCAGTAGTTCTCAACCTGTGGGTCCCCAGATGCTTCGGCCTTCAACTCCCAGAAATCCTCTAACAGCTGGTAAACTGACTGGGATTTCTGGGAGTTGTAGGCCATAACACCTATGGACCCACAGGTTGAAGACCACTGTTATAGAGGAAGGAGAGAATGATCCATATACAAGGCAGAAATCATTTTAGTTTAAAATGTTGCATTTGTACCAAAATTAAAATGCACAAAGTCCCTTTGAGATCCCAGGCCAAATCTCAGAATATATTGTTTTCTCCTTCAAGGTGTGCAAACTAGACCTTGGTCTCCATCCTTGCTGATAATACCAGAAACCTTGCATTTTATTTTCATGCTGCTGCTGATAAAGCAAAGGTCATGAGGTCAATGGCACTTCACCATGGTCAACAAATGGGGGCTTATGGGGTGTGTTTTTTCATAGTAGCATCTGAAATTGTTCAGCTCTGCTATAGAGGTGAAGCATTAAGGTGCTTGACATACAGAAGCACATGGATTTATCACAAATGCCTTACTGCATTTGTTTAATATATAACACACCAGCAAAATCTAGTGCGACTCAGTTGCTTAGTAAAGAATTTGTTGTTGTTGTTGTTGTTGTTGTTGTTGTTGTTATTATTTGATATATAACAAGATTAGTATACAGCAAACAAGATCACTATGCTGGCCTTTGTATTGGATCACACATCGGACACTTCCCAAGTGTCTAGGTCTGTGTGATATATCGGCGAATAATGCATGCAGATGATGATGATGATGATGATGATGATGATGATGATGATGATGATCATCATCATCATCATCATCATCATCATCATCATCTTTATTTATATCCCACTTTTCTCCCCATGGGGACTCATGACAGCTAACATCTATCCACATGAAACAGTTTAAAAAGAGGAGTAGAAAAGTTAAAAAAAAACAAATAATGACTAGGAAATATTACAACGAAAAGCAATCAGATATGGTCTACTTTTGACAGGATGAATTCCCCTCAGAACAGATCCATTTTTTCCCTCTGGTGATTTCCGATAGCAAAAGAAGCTTTGTGATCTATCTGAGATTTGCTTTAATCGTTAACTTGTATATAACAAACATCTAGGTTGTCTATTTAAAGAATCAGCGGAATGTTTTTTGAATACCTATGGCAATCAATAATTCCTAAAATGTCAAAAGTAATTAAAAGGCTTGCAAGAACCCTTGAGGGATTTACAGGTCCCTTTTCATAGTAAATGCATCACTATTAATTAGTTTTACTTGGGTAGTATCCCAATCATATCTTCTTTCTATTTGGGACTTCCTATCCCATTGCTGGAAAGTTTCCAAAATATTGTGCACAAACCAAACTTGACAAAAGAAGAAAAAGGCATGCTTGTTTTCATCTTGTTGTTGTCCAGCAGGACAATACCTGTCACAGCTGCTTTTGAGGGAATTATTATTTTTCCCCTCCCCCTCCCCCCACATTCTTTCATCTTCTCATGGGACATGAAAAATTATGTATGCTTTTCACAGCACATTTTTTCTTCACCCATGTATTTTGCATCTAGCATCATGTGTAGCTGCTAATTGTAATTTGTGATGCTCATTCAAAGTTTGACATATGTTATTGGGGTGCTTCTCTGAAGAAATGCCATTGTTTGAGAGAAACATGTTAATCATATTCCCTTCGTAGTCTAGTGTCTCAAACTGTTCAAAACTGTTCAGAGAGGCAAGGGCAGAGGGAGGGAGGTTTATGCACAAACATGATTCATGAACATTTTTTACTTCTAATTGAGCCAAGTCTGGAGGAAAGAGGATGTCAGAAACTGATATACTGAATTGTTCAAACTATCTGTTATTCAGCAGAATGCCTTTGGCTATAGAATGGAATACACACATTTTAAATATGTACAGACATATAAATATTCTTTTTCTTTTTCCAGGCTCCAATGTTCTCCTGGCCTCGTCTGAGAGATGTTGATCCTGTTCTCCGGTGTGAAATGGCCTCCACTGGAGAGGTATTAATTTTTAGGATGTTTCCTCACAGCATCCATGCAGTTTGGCCTCAAAGCTGACTTGAGATTGCAGTATATCCTGCTGGCTCCTCGGTTATTATTTGTTCAAGGCTCCTACAGCATTGCCGATTACTTTTTCTGCTGGCAAGGAGCCTTTTTGGAGTCCGTGAGAGCACAAGATGACCATAATTGTCTTTAAAAATGCCTCCCCCAATGGTCTTACTGTGCTTAACTTGCTAGATATCCTTGGAGAACCTGCTTGTAAGGGGATGAGCAGAAGGAAATGATTGTGAACATACACATTTGTATCCTCCACTTCCAAGATGCCTGCCTCCTTCATAAAGAAAACCAATTCTGTGGAATGTAACTTGTTTGGCCGCTGGATGTCCCCATTCTTTTGTTTCTGAAACCCACGGATTGGCAGTGGCCACTATAAAAACATAGACTCTCTGCTTCTTTCCAGGTATTGAGCTGCCTGGTTCTGGTAAACATTTCAGAGTGACAGACAGTACATTTTATGAAATACTTAGCAAACTCTTGACAGACAAATATATAAAGCCCTCACAATCCCTATAAATGTAACATCACAGAGACAACATCAGGCTTCTCAAAATGAACACTTGGTCCTTTGGAATATAAAAGTTAAATCAGGATATTATATATAGGGTCCTATTTTTTATCATTGCTTGGTTATCATCATGATTTGTAATGTGATAACAGAACCACAGGTATCCTCTGTGGTCCAGACTACATATTTTAATGCATAAACATGTAATTATTCATAAACAATAACAGTATGTGCTTATCATAGGTCCATTTTTAGTTGTTCTTTTGCTTTTTCTGCAAAAGGTGCCAATTGATTGGAGAGAAGCCATCATCTTTGTAAAACATTAGTAATTTTTGAGATATGCAAACTGCAAAGGGTACAACTTATTAGCTGTCAACTGCTCCTCTCTCGGATTCCCATAGTAGCTACTTTGCCCTAAAGTGGATCATGACTAACATGCCAGAATATTGTGACAGGTTTGCTGTGTGGATACTTTTACCCCCCACCCTCCGTAAACAGTTATCCTAACTTTTCTTTATGTCTGAGTCTTTCCAATTCATGTATCCAAATATACATTTCACATCTCACTGAAAGCAATTGAAGATCTAGATAGAATAAACAATTAGTTGTCCTTCTGGTTTATACCCTTTGATTCCTAAAATCAAGGGTACCTAAGACAATTGGAGTACAGAAGCATTTGAAATTCCTGAAGTAATAAAAGGGGTAGGTTTTGCCCAAATAAATAATATAATTGCTGGTATACATCAAGAGGGGAGCCGGATCACATGCTCAAAGGGAAAAAGTGAAAGTGGTTTGTATGTGCATAGATGTGTGGACTTGGAAGAGGAGAGTATGGAATATACTTTGCCTTTTTTTCACATACATTCTTTCTTGTGCTTTTGCACCTACAACTAGGCCTGGCTTGAGCAGTTTGACAATTAAATGAACATATATGTTAAAGCATTAGGCACTGGGAGAAAGCATAACACAGCCAACCAAGAAAAAAAAACTTGATTTCTTGGTTATTAGGCCTGTCATATTATTCCTTATTCAGTTCTGTGAGACAGTATTGTATGATATATAGTGAACAAGGCAAGGTAATATGTTCAACTTTCCCATATAATTTCCACTTACTAACTGATGTGTTACATACATAGTCCCTCATATATTATTATTACTCCTTCTCTTTCCTTTAAAGATTTTTTAAATATTCCTTTTTCTTTTCTTCAGATTATAGTCCAATTCTTGACTGCAGCAAGGTTTGCTTTCAGGCTAGTTAATGGAGAGAGAAAAAGCCTATTGTCCTTAACTTTCCAAAGGGAGCTGATTTCATGAGAAACAGAAAAAGGAATAGTAGCATAGCCAAGGGGACAAGAATTCATTCATGGAGTATCCGGTGGAAGAAAGAATATTTTAGTCATAAAGGAGAGATTATTAACTTTTATGAGTTAGAAAGATCCATATTCACAATTGCCATAAAACAGGAGAGTTGTGAAGGTCTTTCTTACCAGTGAATAGAGGACAATAACTCTCTACTGCAAAAAGAGTCACTTACTCTACAAATGCATTTTAAATGCACACAGAACTTTTTGTGAATGTGAATATTCTATCACTGTATTGGAAAGATGTCAATGACTTGATTTCAGTATGAATTTTCAGTCACTGGTATGATTGTCTCTAAAGGCACATTTTCTCTTTTTACCCAAGTGGCATGTGCATAGTTTAGAAGGATCATATTGGCCAGCTATGTTAAGGCTTCCTGAATCCATGTTGATATTTGCTGTAAAATATCTCACTCGTTGCAGCCTTTTATAGGCTGCAAGCTGAAGATAAGTGTCTTGATCACAAGTGTTCTTTTCTAGTAATTGAAGGAAATTACTACCCTCTACAAAACCCTTAAAAAACTACACACCCTCCAATTTCTGTACTTCAGTTGTCTTAGGTACCACTGATTAGGTTTCATTCAAGATGGATGAGGCTAGTCCTGGATATTTTGACATCTTATATGTTTGGTCCAATCCATATTGCTCTATACTGTATATTGATAAAATCAGAAACAATCCAATGATGAAGAAAACATAGGGTCCAACTTGCTTTTCTTCCAGAGAAATGGACAGAGATGCTTCTTAGGACTTCTCAATAGCTCAGGAAAGGACAGCACAAAATAATATTGATAGGAGAAGTAATGTGGAGAAATGCCCAGAAAGTTTGTCAAATGCTTCTATGTTATTTCACTAAGCAGGTCTATAAGAGTGTAATCCTGTATGTATCTATTTAAAAGTATGTCCCTTTCAGTCAGGGCTGTAGCCAAGGGGGGGGGGTAGGGGTGCAACCCCCCCCCTTGATATTTTTCAGGTTTTTTTTTAAAAAACTGGTTTCTCAATGAATTTTAACTGGTTAACCAAATCCCCCTGAGTGTCCACTGAAGTTTATCTGTCTTGAGTGTCCACTGAAGTTTATCAATGGAGCCTGATTTCTAAATTATTTTGCATTATGGGACTACTTTTCATGATTCGCTAAAAAAAAGTTTCAAACCGCCCCCAATTTTTTTTCTGGCTACAGCCCTGCATTCCATTCAGTGCACTGTACTCCTAGAAATCTGGATATAAAATTGTTGCTGAGAACATTTTTGACATTCCTTGAGAATGTACTTTTTTCTTTAATCAAACTGTGGTAAGAAGATACATGGGCAAGTATTATCACTTGTACCTTTGAAGGTTTGGAAGAGAAAGCCATACTCATTGAACTTTATTTTGTCAAGCAGCTATCAAAGCACACAGAGACTGACATCTTACATGGCTTAGTGCAGTGTAGCAGGTTTGCATGGAGGCTTATAGTAGGTTGAGCCATATACTACTCCCCACTACTGAACACCCTCTGAAGCCCAGGGCACCACCTTTCCTTGTTCATTGTCGGGCCACAACCCCACAACCAAATATGGAATGATTATACCCCTGCTAAGACTTCCAGAAGAATCTCAGGAACTGTTTCATTATCCGGGTGGAGAAAGATAGTCCATTTTATGGGGGTGGAGGGTGGGTTGAAAGAGTAAAACCATTTCCCCCTGTTTTCCTGTTATTCCCCCCACCCATGACCCCTCGTGGAAGCAACTCTGGTTTATGATATGGGAAGGGTGGAGGGGCATAACCAGAGAAAACGAATGAAATGTTTTCCCCCCTTCAACTCAATCCACTGTAAAATGGACTATCCTCTCTCTAGTGCCCCTAGTGGCCTCCACTTGGATAATGTAACAGTATCGAAACTCAATTCTGATGGCATCATTTTATGTCTGGCAATAGGGATGTAGGCAGACGCTTCCGCCATCCTGTTTACTCTCAATGAAGTATGGAGTGGCCATGTCTGGGGCTTCAGAGGCTGTTCATTAAATAAGGGGAAGAGCCTTTGGACATAGCAGGAGGAAAAACAATTCCTAAAGCACTCCTAAATTGATATGCATACACATGCATAAGGTAAACTTATATGTGCATACATGCCGCTGACAGGATGCTAGCTAGTATTTGACACGGGGTCAAGAACCAGAGATCTCCTCTCTCCTCCAGTTTTCATTTCTTCGACACGGTCCCAATTCTCAGTCTGGCAAACTGAGCTAAGTGCAGAGCGAGAACTTGAAAAAAGTTATTTTGGGAGGACTACACCCCCCAGAATCCCTAACCATGCTGCAGTATAGCTATGTCATATTTGTTGACTTCCAACTTTTTCTTTCTGAATATTATGTTGCAATTTGGGTGCTTAAATATTCTGAGTTGTCTCTGAGGTCCTTAGGAAATGCCTAGATACTCATGCTAAGCTAGGCAACTGTGCCTTCCTATGGCAAGCCGAACCATTCATTTATGAGCCCTGGGAAGCATTTATAACTCTTGCTGTTATTTAAGCATTAACTATTATGAGCACTCTGTAGAACTCATGCATACTGTGTCTGGAATCCACATAATTCATAGCAGGATCTGTTTATGTTGCTCCATGGTGTGCTATTTGAGAGTAAAGCATCACTTATTCCTTCATTATTGTTTAATTAAAATATAAGATTTGTCTGTGTTGATCTGCCATTTTCCTACTGATTTCAGGCAAGAGCTACAAAGACAGAAAGCTCGGGCCCCTTACAAACAAAAAACTTTACCTTTTAAAAATAAATATATGTTTTAAAAAATGTTTTAATACTCCCTCCCTCCTTACTTCTATCCCCTTGTTTTGTATCCTTTTCAGGTTGCCTGCTTTGGAGGAAATGTCCATTCCGCCTTCCTGAAGGCCATGCTCTCTACAGGGTTTAGGTTGCCACAGAAAGGAATCCTGCTTGGAATTGAGGTGAGCGGCAAGAGCTTTGACATTGAAAGAAAGGCATGTCAGGCATTATGGTAGCTGTAGTATCAAGCCACTATCTAGTCCAAGTCACACTCTTACAGATAGTGAGCCATAAATCCATCCCGTCTTAGCTCTATATTAATCTATGGTTTTTACCTTCACAAAATTGCTTTGTTCCTAAATACTGTATTTTTGACAAAATATGTTTTTGCATATTGTCAAATGTGCATTTTACAACGATTTCAAACTTTTTGATCAGTTATATCTGAAATTGGAAAATGCTATTGCAAAATTATAAAAATCAAAGAGGGATTCTGGTCCGCATATTAAGTTGGAACCTATGACTCTAGTTTAAAATGTCGTGTGGATAAAATTCACAAGCCTTTCTCCTGAATGGATTCCCAAATGGCTTTCACAAGGAAATGGTTCTCACATAAAAGGGAGATATGGTTTAAATGTGCAAGCCCCTGGAGTCCTTGCGAATGGATGTCCTGGGTGCAGGATGCTGGAGAATAGAGTTGATTATCTGCCTGAGACCTCAGAAATATACCACCAGTTAAGAAGAAAGGTGACTAGATTGCTCAGTTGATTAACCAAATAGGCTACAGGACACACAAATTCTATATTTGTAATTTGTATTTGTCACAGCCTTCAGCATTCTTCATAATGACTGGTACTGATGGGAGATGTTGTCCAACAGAACCTGGAAGGATGCACTTTGCTTACTCTTGGTTTAGCAGGTTGCACCAAACAGTCCAGAACTATGCAACGGATCCCCCAAAATTTGTATCCCAAATCATGAAAAGCAACTCCACACTCCATCTTATTGGCAATGAAAATGATACTTCCTTCCATCATAAAGAATACCTTGATGCATCCGGAGTTCTAACCAGGTCTGAGAATGTGCATTTCAGGACAACAAAAGTGGCCAGCTCCTCCATTGATGTAAAGCGATCCTCCCTCCCTTCTCCTCTCACTGCAATGCTTCTTCCCTGCCTCGGGGTAATTACAAAGCTGCAGGAGATACAGAAGTGTGCTACATTCATAAATCTCCTCAAGGCCTGCATGTCTGTTTCCCAAATGATCAGTCACTACATCTGAGATTGGAAAATGCTAGGGGTCTCATAAAAACAATTGATGGCCTTTTGCAATCCCCCTGCTGTGCTTGTAATAAGCTTATGTCTTGCATAAAGTCAATAAGAAAATAATTAAAAACAATACTGACTTCCCGGTTTGTGAATGATGATTATAGACACGGAGTCAGGATGTGGGAATTGGGCCCACAAGCATCAGCAACAGGAAGCAGACCTTGGTGAAATACAAACATAAAAAAGAAAGAGAGGCAAAATGCCCTCTCAAGCATGCCCAGGAGTTAATTGATACTACTCTGATTCTACTACTAAAGCATGCAAATCAATGAGCCACAGTGCTGTCCCTTTGTTCCTCTTAGAACATTTTGTAGTAGATAAAAACGCAGAGAGGTGGAGGAATACAGTCTTAAAGCCTCACTCGGCATGAAGATTTCCCCAGTGACCTATGGCTACTCAATGGAAATGTCTACTTTACTGATTTAAGTTGTCTAAGGGGGCTTCCAGACAGCAGGAAAACGCGGGTTTAAGAGGGAGGACAAAAAACCTGGGACTTGAGAGCAGGTTCCCACAGAGACTTGTGGATCCTGGGATTTCTTCCCCCACTATCCTCATAGGTCTTCTCTGTCCCAGAACAAGATGGAGGGTAGATGGGGGACATCCAGCAGACTTTTTTAAAAAAAATACTTCATTATGCACTGAACTGTATATGCACACATACTTAATATAAATACAAGCAGATTCGCATGTGTACATATAAGGTTCAACATATAATAGAGTGAATGTTCTTTTTAAAAAGGTTCTGCAAGATTTCTCCCTTTCCCTAATTGTTTATTCAAGCTCTGTTTAATATTCTACAGTTTAAAATAGAGTTTCAGAGAGTTCTAATTGCTCTCAGTTTGTGCTTCCTTTAAATCAGCTGAGTGTCCATTTGACAGCCCAATCAGCTGATCAGCCATTTCGGGCTTTTAAAAAGCAGACATGTGCTGGAGCAGTCTCCTCAGGGGGAAAAGAAGTGTTTTTGTATCCGGAATCAGGATAAAAGAGAATCTTTTTATTCCGTGTTTTTTGGCCATTGCAGCTAATCAGTGCGCATTTAACGCTAGCATCATGTAACCCCCCTTTTATCACAGGAAATTCTGTGTTTTAGATGCTGTGTAGATGGGCCCTTAACAGCCATTTCCTCCACACAAGAAATAAGGATGGGATTTAAAAATCTTTATGTCACTTTTTCTTCTTTAAAGGTTGGGGTACAACTCCCACCATCCCCAACCAGCAGGGCCAATGATCATGGCTGAAATGAATCATAAGCCAGGACATTTCTGGTGGGATGTAGGCGACTCCCCCAGCACACACCAATGTTACATGAATTATATTGCAGCCTGTCTTGATACAGACGGATGTTTCTCACTCTGTAACAAAACAGCTTTTCACACTTGTCGCTCTACTCCACAGTGGGGTCACTCAACATTTTACAGTGGGTCAGAAATTCGTACAGTAGAAGCCTCTCTTGCCCTTCCTGTAGCGTTCTGCCGTACCTTACAGTGTGCTCTGCTGAGCAGATGATGCTATTCATATAAGATAGTGGTATACAAATCATTATGAAGGGGCTATGCTTGACCTGCTCCAAGTAGATGCCCAGTCAAATTGCATGCCCTTTTGGATAATCCCTGACTGATGATTAATGAGCACTGCATCAGCTTTCCATGCTGAAAGAATAGGTCTTGAACAGTCAGCAGGTCATGAGAGGTGGAAATAGGTGTCAATGCGTGAAGTCAACTGCATTATTAACTCGTGGATTCACCTCCTCCTTCCACACATACACACCATCATATAGCTTTCATTTTAAGTTTTAGGTGGACCTGTATAAATGTTAAAGGGCAGTGCAATCTTGCTTTGAGAAATATGCAGTTTGTTCCTTCTTAAAATAACATAATCTGGGCATATTTTGGAGTTCAGTAGCACTTGCAAAAGACAGAGAATCTTGGGTCCCCATAAACACTGACCATTTAATGCAGTTTCAAACCGGTATTGAAGAAAGTGCTTTCACTGCACAGATGATTACATAAGACATCCAGGAACCAGTTTGAGGCCTGAATAGTGATTACATAAGCCACAGAGCACTGATGTGTATTAAGGGCTTTCTTTCTCACTTTTTGTGGGAGTTTGTTGTTTGGCTGCTGCAGTTTGAAGTTCGAAGCTAGCTAGCTTCAAACTGCATTAAATGATCAATATACATGGGACAATGGCCAGCCAAATAGACTTTCTACTCCCCTCTTTCATTTTTGGTCTTCGGTAAATTAATAAGCTGCCTTTGTTCCTTCTTGCCTGAACACATCCCAGCGCACATGAGTTGAGGCTGCTGGATGTGGCAATGTGGACCCTTTCCTTCCAAAAGAACATGTTGCCCACAAGACCCAAAAGAAAGGAGAGATTGCATTCTTTGCTTGTTCAGGCACAGTAATATTGGAGCCGTATATGCATGGAAGTGCTGTGCAGTGCAAAATATGTGGCTCACACCTGCACATTTATAAATATGCTCAAACATCTAGTTCAACCAAATCTGGATCACCCCATGAATTTTAGAGGGGAGGGATATCACTATGTCACTAAGCGGTAGTCATTTGCAATAGAAGATTATAAATGATCCTGTTTTGATAGTGTGGATATTGATGAAGACTTAGGACTCTGGCTAGAATTTTGCATTTTTATTAAACAATATTAGCTGAATAGCTCTTTTCATTTGCTTTCTTGATTGGGCTATTTAGTAATGCTTGTTGTAAGAAGTACATCTGTCTTACATCTGTGGTGCAGAAATGCTGAGTGTCACAAAACTCCAAGTGCATTCAAAAAGTGCTGTATTTTTAGAGCCTGGCTAATTGAGACCAATTTCTTGGTAACCTTATGCTTAGGGCTGTGTATTTTTGATCTGCTCCTGGCCTTAGCCTGCAGCTTTGGTGCATGCATCGTCCCTCTCCTGAGCACTGGGAATGTAATTGTAAACTTTTTGCTGTTTTTGCCCCCTGAAAGGAAGTGCTGTTGACTCTTAATAGCTTAGTTCATAATTATACTTACTTGAATATAAACCAAGCTGATATTTAAATAGCCTTTTTGACCCTTGTCCAGTCCCACCAGTGAATTTGATCACACACTGATGTGAACATGGAATCTTTCAAAGATTTTCAGATGACACGCAATTATGATCCTCCACATATGCAGGTTTAACTTTTTAAATGTTTCCATTTTTACAGCTGTACCATGTCCCTAACTCCTGCAAAAGCACTAGGCCTGCTGCATTTCTGCATTTCCCAGCTGGAAGAATATTACATACATGTTGTCTGAGCATAAGAAAACACCATCCTGTTTAGTACTTTGTGGGGACTGCCTTTTCATATGTTGTTTTAAAACAAAAGTTTGTGTATTTATATTTGTGTGGTTTTCCACTCTTCTATTAATACAGGACTCAAGACAGCTCACAAAATAGATTTAAACAAAAGACACATAAAATATGTTTCATAATAAAAGTAGTTTGTTCAGCACTTGCTCTGTGTAAAATTCACATATACTCCCAAGAAATCAGAATTTTCTAAGAAGGAAATGACCTTTTTGTACAGAAATGAAATCTGCATAGTAAATGTTTTGAAAGACTCCAGCACAGTTTTCAAAAGTTTGAGAGGGTTTTTTTTTTGCAGTGGAAAGAAAATTGCTAAAATTACTCATAGCATCTTTCAAGAGTGAAATTAGTGAAGAATTACATCCCTAACATAAAGATTTGCTTTGGGAGATCTGGAAGTATTTTAGTACATGCTTTTCAAGTTTGCAGATATAGAAAGAGTGAATGTTGCAATGTTTGGAGAGTACTTAAGTATGCCTCCATGGATGCTCATGTATGAATTCGATCACAGAAGACATGGGTATTTGCTCCCTCTCTCTTCCTCTCTCTCCCTCTCTCTCTCTCTTCCTCCCCCCCTCCCTCCCCCCCTCCCTCTCCCTCTCCCTCTCCCTGCATCCATCTCTCTATGTGTATTATAACCCATCTTTCTCATATGAAGGGACTTGAAACAATTTAAAAATCAGCTTTATATAAAGTCCAGTTAAAATGTTACTTACAAAACTAAAAAAAAAATGAAAAAGAAGATTCTGTTTTAAAGGGACATAGTTAAACAGTTTAAGATGCATTTTAAACAAAATTGTGTACAGAAAGGCATCTTCTAACCATTCTTCTACATAACATATAGGGCACTTCCAGACAGCAGGAAATTGTGGGCGAAAATGGGTCAAAGTAACCCATTTTTGCCCTCATTGGAGTCCGCACTGCCCACCCCAAACAGATTTTCCCTCTTGGGTGGCTAGATGCTATCTTGATTGTAATAGGAATAGCAATCTGCCACTCTCCAAACCCCAAATGTAGACCCTAAAGGTTCCCTCTACCCTTCCCCTTCTCCTCACATAGCATTTTGACACACCAAAAAAACTTTACAGGCAGGCACCATGCCTGGCAGCTGCTTTCAGGTAGGTTTTGGGGCCTAAATTTGGGGTTTGCAGGGAGGTGGGATGCCGTCTCGGTTTTTTGGGGTCCTAGAGATGGTTGTGTGGACTGGGCCTGGCGATTGCATGATGTGGTCCGCGGGCCCAGTCCACACAGGGTCCAAACCTGGTAAGACCCATATCTTTCCCAGATCTTACCAGTTTAATTAATTTGGAACAAAGCAGGTTTTTAATTCGGTTTTACCAGAGGCATCGTTTAGGCCTGTCATTTGGGACAAGTTTCCTTGTCCTTGCCAAAATATCCGAAAGAATAAAAGAAGCCAGAAGAGTTGAAAGTTTGCACAGACAGGTTTATTTTGTGTAGATTTCTATGTGAAGGGCAAGAGTTATTTAAATTATAATTCAGGCTTTCATGATGATTAATCATAATTCCAGCAGACAAAAATGTCTTCATGTCCTGCACTGGATAATATTTTTAACAAATACAATAGGATGGGGAAACTCATTGGTATTTTTAGTTTTAACTGAATGCCAGGAATGGAAACTCCTTAAAAATCAAAATAAACAGAGGACCCGAGCCTTTTATTCAGGGGTTAATTATACAACAGCATGAAAAACATCTTGAAGGAAATGAGAAATTTTGTTTCAAAACTGAATCCTGATAGTCCGCAGTAAACAAGCAAGCTTGTACTTTGCTTTTCAGTAGCAAATGATTTCTTGCGCAGGTACTTTCAATCACCTTTTACATCTGGGGCCGCATAGATGAAGGTTGACAGCTGTAATTTCTTTTCGAGGAGAGCCTGTTTTCTGTGTCACAAGTGTTCAATACATGTTTGATAGAGGTTTATAATACTGTTGTGAAAGCCAACACCCCTGAGCAGAAGGCAGAGTTATTCCATAGCCAGGACGCTGCAAGCTCTCTTGTGTCATGTTGGATATTTGTATTTTACACTCAGTGTAGAGAACAGAAATGGCTTTCCATGGAGTTCTCACCCGCATCTGTGGACCCTGAAGCTATGGCTTGACTCATTTTTCCAGCACTAGTCCTTGCTCTGCCCTTTAGGGCGTTTCAGTGTGACCTCTATCAGGATCAGAGAATCCACACTCCACACTGGGAAATAAATGGCTTTGTGAAATCCTGACTCCTAACTTGTCAAAAGCCATATAGACTAAAATGTGGAAATTCTTTTCAGTTGAAGGTCATTGTCGACTGCTTTCAAATCTAACCATTGTTAAACTCAATGCAATACAGAAAAGGCAGAATCCAAAAAATCACGGAACCAAAACTAGTTCATACATTTACACAGTTGTAACACTTCTGCCTTGCATGCCAATACTGGGGCTGTTATGGAGGGGATTCACTTTAGGTACCCTAGCTCTGCATTTCTGTTGTTCCATCACAAGCAGCACACTTCCCTTTTCATCCATTTTGTGCTCATCTTTTTCTAATGCCTTTGCAGGGGGAATACTGACTAAAGCACAGCATGAGGGGAGATGGAAACTGGCTTTGGATTTTCACTTCAGATTGAGGACCAGAATCAGACTGAGCCCTTTAAGAGTGCTCCAAGGGAGAGGGCAGCTCTTTTTGTTTTCCTCTTGCATTTGTGTTACTGGGTTTGGAACACTGTGAACTTAGACATTTTCCAGAGAGTGAGATCTTTTGGATGATCTCAGTATCTATAGATAATTCTAGGAGTTGTAACAGGCAGCTTTGTTCATTTTCCTCCCTCCTCTCATTTTCAACTTTCATTTTTAAAATAAGCTTCTAGTTTCACATGAAATAAATGTTTCAGAGCTAAAATGAGGAATTTCATTTAGTACAATTTTCTTCTTATTCTATCCCTCTCCTCTGCCTAGCTACCCTTATATAATTGTATATCCTCCTTCTCATTTTATTCCTCAAGCTCTTGGCATCCCCCCCCCCCAAATAATTTATACCTTTTGCAAAAAATGCACACTTCTCCAGTGCAAACTTGTCCAAATAGCATAATTGATTCTAATCACAAATTTTGTTCTACTAATACTGAACTGGACATACTTTCATCCAGGAATTCATGTTTCTGGCAATATAACACTGGAAGCTGTGTGCTGTGTTAAAACCCTTGGGAATTCAGCTTATTGGCAAGATGTGGGCTTTAGTTTCACAACAAACAGTTTCTTTGAAGCTTGTTAATCTACAATAACTTGCCAACTACAATAACGCTCATGCCCTTTATGGCTTTCGGTGACATTTACTTTTAAGAAAAGGGAGATGTCCAAGACTAACACAGAGCTTACTACATACCCCAATATAAAAGCGGAGCTTTCTAGCCTGTTGTGAAATCTCCACTCTGCAAACATTGTCATGTCTGTGGGAAATAAGATATTGCTGTACTGCCTCTGTTTTCAAGAACAACCCTCTTTCATTTTTTCTTTCTTTCAGCATTCTTTCCATCCCAAATTCCTTGATGAAGCACAGCAGCTCCATAGTCAAGGTTTTAAGGTTTGTTGCTTTGTGTGTGAAAGCTCTGAAATCTCCCATACTCATTGAAGAGGCTAATGTAAACGTAAGGGGGGAGGCATGACTATGGAAAGAGACAACTTTCTGGTGTTTGTTTTACCAGAAAGATGTTTCTATTGCAAAGCCTAATTTATTAACATTGAAATAAGTTACTTGAAAAAGCACATATTAAAAGAAAACCCTTCTCTTTGCAATAAACCCCAAATATTTATTTATTTATTTATTTACAACATTTCTACCCCACCCTTCTCACCCGATGGGACTCAGGGCGGCTTACAACAACCGGCAAAATTCAATGCCAAACAGATCAATAAAAACAGCAACACATTTAAAACCATTAACAATAATCAATAAAATACATTAATCAAGCATAAAACATATAGTTACTTAATACCATTCTTCCAAGGAAATAAACAAAATTATGTTGTTGCATTTTGAATATTATTATTATTGTGTTTATGTTTATTTATACCCCGCTTTTTCTCTCCATAAGAAGACACAAAGTGGCTATTTTTGGCCTCAACTAAAACGTTCATACTTTCTGGTTTATTGCACACAAACAAAGGGAAAGGAATTGTACTCTTAGGGTGACAGACACCTATTTTGAGTCTCAATATTTTTGAGACCCACTATTTTTAAACATTAGCACTGAGAGTGTAGACATGAGCCCAAAGTCAAATGTGAAGTGTTCTAAATGCAGTTGTGAACAGGCCCTACTTTCTGCTTACATTTAGAGTTTCATAAACTAAAATCAGTACTTAAAATGCATATTTGTTTTTATTTTTTGGAGATTCTTGCAGGGAAAGGCTCTATGGCTAAGGAGACTAAGGACCTCATTACATGGTCCCATGGAGCGATTCACCACCACCCATAGCAAATCAGTGGGGCAATCCCAGTGCCTTGCTCCTGCCTCACCCATATCTGATGCTTCCTCTTCCCAAATGAGGAAGCATCACCACCACAGCTTGCCGTTGACATTTTTTTTACAGAAGATGGGAAACCTCCTATGTTCCTATGCGCTGCTTTCAGGACACTTCCTCCACTAGGAAATTGCTTCTTGCCTCCCTCAAGAACAAAATTAGCAAATAAGTACATCCCTTTACTATTAACATGCAACATTCAGGGTCATAGCCAAAGGAGGGGGGAGGGGTTACAAGTTCACCCCCCCAAATGTGTCAGGTTAAAAAAAACCTGGTTTATTCATAAATTGGTTAACCAGTTAAAGTTCATGAGTAAACCAGATATTTTTTAACTGACATATGGGGGGGGGGGGGGGGGTTGAACCCTTAACCCTCTGGCTATGGTCCTGGTTATTTGTCTACCATTAGATCTCTGCTCTTCTCCTGGCATCTCACTATCTATCTGATCTGTTTGAGTAAAACAAAATAGAGGAAAAGTAATTGATAGTAGCTGAATTTTGATGGTCAGGAATATCTGAGATTCATTCGCTCCCAATCCATGTGCTACTTTGTGCTGTAACTTGACACAATCACTTCTGAACAGGCAGAAAGAAATACATGTTGGATAGCCTGGGTCTTCAACACTAAAGCCACACAGCAAGACTGTTTCAAAAAGCATGTCCAGACATTTTTAAACAATCAATTCTGGTTAACATAGTTATAAATAGATTTATCATCTCTGTTCCTATTAATAAAACTCAAAAGGAATCCATACCCTGGAACTGGGTTCAGCCATACAGAAAGAATTAACTGATAGATGAAGAATGGTATCATTTATGAGTTGTATAACAAAGTTGTATATTTTTTATTACTTCTCCACAGCTTTATGCTACAGAAGGAACTTTTAATTGGCTCAGTGGCAACAACATCCCAGTATCACCAGTAGCATGGCCAACACAGCCAGATGCAGACTCCACACTTGTTCCATTCGGAAAGTAAGAGTTTCTATAATTTTAAAGAGAAGCAACTGTCTTGAATATCTGGAAATGTCACATTCTGGATACCCTTATTTTTAGGTATAAAATTGGCTTCTATTTTATGTCTGAAATATTTGATCCAGTTTTGCTGATAATTCTACTGGCATCCTTCTCTGGGAATGTCTAGGTGCATTCTTCTATTTTTAAGTAGAAAACTGGTCTCTCTCTCTCCTTTTTTTTGCAAGTCCCCTGTTTATATGAGCAGGATAACAATGAAAGGACAAAGACCAGACATTGAAAAAAATAATTTTTAAAATTTGCAGTTTCCAGAATCCCCCAATCACTATGCTTGTTGGAAGATTTCCATGCTATGAAGCATACCTATCACAGCTTACATCTATCTCTGTGGCTGTGGCAGGAAATGGCAGTTAATCTTGTGTCCCTGGACACAGAAAGAGCTCTTTGCAGATGGGAAGAAGCTGGACTGTCATCTATCATAGTGGTGTAAATTTTGTCATCACTCTCCTCTGCGCAAAATGGTTGAAAAACAATACTTTTTGTATAAATGTGTTGTTTTCTCTACAATTTTTTTTACATTTTTGAAAAACAAAAAATCCTATAAAACCCTGAAACTCACTGGGCGACCTTGGATCAATAGTTCTCTCTTAGTCTGACCTACTTCACAAAATAATTGCAGTGATAAAGTAGGAAGGAGGAGAACATTGAACTCTGCAGTCTTACATCACTGGAAAACAGGTATGATTCAAGTATAACTAGTAAATACAGTGAGCCATGTATTATGTGAGGGATTTGTTCCAGGACCCTGAGCGTAAAGCAATTTTTGCATAATCTAGAACCCTTACCTGAAATGAATGCAGCCTTGGGATCTGCTCGAAGCATACCACAGAAGGTATGGTTTAGATCTAGAATATGCCTAGAATGGTGTTCTCTATCCTCTAGGATGATCTCATGGTCAATTTCTGGTGTAATTTTTGGTGGAAGTTGACTGTAGAATCATTCTGGAAGCCTAGGGAGAACTCTTCTGTAGGCATCACTAGAGCCCCATCTACACTGCCATAAAATGCAGTTGGAAACTGCATTATATGTTCAGTGTAGGCTCATATAATACCTTATATGAGTTTATACTGACCATATAATAAAGTTCCAAACTGTAATATATGGTAGTGTAGATGGAACCTAGGTCCACCAAAATAATTATTTGGTAATCAAAGTTACAGTATTTGTGTGTAAATGAAGCTGTATTCAAGCTTGTGTAATAACTGTCCCTACTGTATATGTATTGTAATAAAATATTGTATATGGGATGGCATTTGCTTAAAAATGAAAAATAAAATTGAGTTGGTTAATCTATACAGGCGCATCGAATTCCTGCAGCTCTTGATATAGCATATCAGGAATGTTAACTTCTGCCATCTTCATTATTCTGATCAGTTGCTAGCAACCTGATAATGTGGATTAGTCTAATTTAAGCTGCTATTTTTCATTGCAGCTGAAGCACAGTCCTCTGCTGGGGAAAATATGGCCTGATGGATTCAACATATTTTTCATATGTTTTAACTCTCTGCTGGGTTTATGTCTCATACTGTTTGCTTTTAAGTTTGAACATCTTGATCAATATCACAAGCAGGTCGCTTCAAGGTGCTTTAATGCCTTTGGACCTAGCTTTAGAGACATAGAAAATTACCTACTGAGTACAAAGGTATGTGACTGATGGAGTATTGAAGTCAAAAATGATTTACTGAAATATGTTGCTTTTTTATTGGTTATTTCAGACTCATAAAAGATGGAAGCATAGACTTGGTAATTAACCTCCCTAACAACAACACAAAGTTTGTGCACGAAAATTTCCTGATCCGCAGGACAGCTGTTGATAGTGGAATCTCTCTCCTCACTAATTTGCAGGTATCTCCGTAATCCTTTCTCACAGCCCCTTTGTGAAGTTAAGGTCCTTTTTAAATCCTGAATTAATGATTGACGGTCAATAATTGTAACTACCCCAGGCTTGCATTTCTAGATTGTTCTTCTTAGTCAGCTCTTCTCTCTTTTGTCCTTATTACAGACCTAAGGGAACCTTTTTATTAGAAGCAGTTGCTCATTTTCAGCCAATTCTTGTCCATAACATCCGGTATAAAGACGATGAGCTGCGATCTGTAGGTTATTGGTTCAAATCTCACCTCTGCTATGAACTTATTAGCGTACTGCATGACCGTCTTTTCTGAAATGTCATATTAGTCTTGCCATATATGGATATAATAGTTCCTGCATGTTTTATAGCATGGTAAATACATTAAAATATGTTGGACTGCATCAGGAACAGCAAAAGGGCAGAAGTACATAGTCCTACATAGTCTCTTTCTTGCTGGGAGTTTTTGAGTTCCTACTATCATCATCATCATCATCATCATTATCATCATTATCATCATCATAATCATTCCACTGCCCCCTCCCGCAGAACTGGGACCCATAATTCCATCTAATCGGCACTTCAGAGTGATGAAGACTATCTGTGTGACAGAATTATATTACTTTGATGTCACATTAACTCAACGCTGTAACATTCTGGAATTTGTAGTCTTGTGAGATATTAAAAGAGCTTTGGTGCCACAACAAACCACATCCCCAGGACTCCATAGAATGGAACTAAGGCCGTTAATGCTTTGATTTTGCAGTATGGATGCTGTCTTATCAAGAAGGGAAAAATGAAAACATATTTCCTCTTCTCTCTCCACATACTGCTCCATTTATTCCCTTCAACCTTGCTTGCAATGAAAAGGAAATGCAAGGAATGGTGGACTGATAGCAGTAGACAGATGATCTTCTCCTGTGCTCTATGCTCCACACATTTGCTTAAATTATATTTAAAAGCAGCCACACACACCATTGTGGAGGGTGAGGAAAAAACTCCTTCTCAATGATCAAGGGCAGCTTTTCTTTTTTGGAGGACTATATGAGAAACATTGCTTAGGTTATTTGTGCCAGCACCTTGCAGCGTAAGCAGACTTTTGTGAGTCAGAAAACATGTTTTTCTTCTCATGTAAACTTCCCCGTTGATGGTGTTCCATGGTAAAGGTTGCCGCCATCTAACAAAATAAACTATTAGCACATGCAAATATATATGGTATGACCTCCCATATCCATGGGATCCAGTTGAAATGAAGGTCTTTTGGCCCAAAAGTTCTGTTAGAACTGTGCTGGAAAAACTAAAAAATGCCTAGAAAGGACATATTTTATCAAATGAGGATAAACAAAACAGCAAATTCCAGTCCCTTAGATACAGGGTTAATACTATACATATACTGATTAAAGCCAGATTCTAAAACAAATGTGTTAACATACAATTGCTCATTTAATATATATTGAGGCAGTCTGAGGAGAGAAATAAAATGACACCACATATGGACAATGTGTCTTTTACGCTTCCGCATTTGCATGGGACACTCTTACTGCATAATCACTCCAGAAGACGGCTTATAAGATAGTCCTTTGAGTGCATTGTGACCTGCACAGTAGTAATAGATTTCCAAAGTCCAGTCTTTGCGATTGACTGATATCTTTCTACTAATATTGAACCTACTCATTATTTTTGTCATTTGGCTTTTTTTTTTTTTACCATTGTATGCTCGCTTGCTTAGGCAATCCCTCTGTGTCTGAGTATGATGTGTCCAAGTGTAGTGTCCTGGCGGTGGATACATAGGTGACTGTAGAGTTCTATTCTTGACCTGCATGTTCTTCCACAGTGAGGACATTGGTTTCTAGGTGGAAGGCAGTCCTGGTCAGAGTTGGCTTGATGCGCTTTCCTCTTGGCACGTTTCTCCCTTTCGCCCTTCGTTCAGGCCTCTTTAAATTCCACAGCACTGCTGGTCCATGGCTTCCCAGTTCTTGGTGTCTATGCATACTATTGTATTATCCTTTTCCTCTCCAGCTATGTGGATTCCCCCTCCTATCTCCAACTGAATTTTTTTGGGAAGCAAGACTTTCATTTGGGAATTGTCTTTATTGTTGCATGCATTTTACTGTATTTACTTTGTTTGAGTCAGCTGAATGCTTTAAATCCTTCTTTACATTTGTAAAGCAAATACGTTCACATTCACATCCCTATTCTTAATCTTGTTGATTGGATCATAAATCTAAGTAAGGAAGAAATATGTTTTTGCAATCAACAGTAAATAGTTTTTGAGGTGTATTTTTAAATTGCGAAATCTGCATAAAAGAGCCTATAGATGATGCCTGGATGTAGAGTGTTTAATACCCTGCAGCCTGCTTTGTTAAATTAATCATTAGAAAAAGATCGAGCTCTTATCTCTTCTGGTTTCAGGTAGCAAAGCTCTTCACTGAAGCCATCAAATATTCTGGGAAACTGGACTGCAAAAGTCTCTTTCACTACAGAAAGTTCAATGCCAGCAAAGGAGCATAGAAGAACAACTCACTACCAGGTTTTTCTGACAGTGAAATAAGAATTTCATGATGGACACATTTTCCCAGTTCAGTAGATTGTGCCCTTATAAATGTCTTTGCATCAAATGTTTTGCCTTCTGCTTTGGAGATATTACCTCAGCATTGCTAATCTGGTGTATTCTACATATTGAACAATGTTCTGCCCTTGGACTTTATTTTCTACACTTTTCCTATTGAATTCACAGGGATATTATTCCAAATACATGCACTTAGAATGTGGATGGTAAAATGAATCCCAAAGAATTCTGAAAGTCATTTAAAATGTGAAAGAATAAAATCAGTATAGAAAATTCTTGGCGTAGTTTCTGAGAATTTAAATAACAAGGGTGGGTTTTGTTTGTTTTAAAAAATACAAGTGGTAACTTCATTAATTAGAAAAAGAAAAGAGTGGTATTGGGATGATCAAATAATTCCCAGACAAATGCATAAATATGTGAAATATAAGTAAAGGGGATGACACTATATTTTAACCACCTATTCGTGCTCTGCACTCCCAGAATGGATAGAAAACACATACTGTTTTATGGCAGGAGGAAAAGGCAGGTGATTCATGTGTTCATGCTATTCCTTTGCTTTTGCTAAAGTCTCATCTGTATCTTCCTACAGAGGCCAGGGATATCTTCAGAAAATTCACAAATTCTAGTTCAAAACCACCATTTATCTGTCATGCACTCTTAATCTATTTCCTTCCTACCACAGCTCATTCTGATGAATATCCAACCCTCTCCTTTACAGTCAGTAATCAGCTTTCTCCTGCTTGATTTACCTTGGTGATACTGCAATCACTTGCTCCTGAATATGATGTATGTGACAGGAAGTGTTTCAAGTAAGGAGAGCGGCAATTCACAGCCTTCTGGTGACAGCGGATGATAGCAACAGTGCAGTTTCTTTTTATTTGTTCTTCATCTTGAATTGGCCAGCTGTCTTCTTTTAACTACTGGGGGCCACTTTCTCTTTTGACCCACCATGTGACACAGGAATGGCTCCACAAGGCACTCTGGTGATTCATGTGGGAAGATTTAAGCCTGTGACAACCTTACAAAAATCCTTTGTTGCCTTTCTATCTTGCAAAGAGGGGGAATGCTTTAATGTGTAAAAGATCTTGGGTGCAATTTCTACCAGGTAGGACGGAGAAAGAGTTATGTCTGAGACCCCAGAGTAATGCTATACTGTGTACAGACAAAACTGAGCCACATGGATAGATCAAAGGTATAGGAACACACAGAAGCTATAAACAGAGGCACTTGGGTGCTGCATAATAATAACAATAATAATACTTTATTTTTAACCCACCCTATGTCCCCGAGGGGACTCAGGGTGTTTTCCAACAAAAATAACAAAATGGCAAACTTTCAGTGCTGCAAACAGACAAAACAATGCATCAAATCAAAGCCATGGATAAAACAATCATTAATATGAACTTATGAAACTTGTAAAACTAACTGAAAAATAACCGAAATTTAAACTTAGATACATATAAGAACATCACACACATTTATCACATAATAAACTCGTACAAATTCAACTGAAAAGGCATTAAAAGATGGTTTACGACATCCAAAGGGCTGAGGCAGGTGTCCACTATCTAAGCGAGAATATATATAGAGATGTACTAGTCCTCCTCCTCTCCATAAGCTAAGGTGCATAGATGAGTTTTGAAAAGTTTTTTAAAGGAGAGGAAAGAGGGAGCCATTTTTAGTTCTTTAGGGAGGGAGTTCCAGAGGCAGGGAGAAATCACAGAGAAGATTCCCTCTCTTATCCCCACCAACTGTGCTTGGGATGGAGTAAAGCAACTATGTTTCTATATAGAATAATGGAATCATGGAGTTGGAAGAGACCACATGGGCCATCTAGTCCAATCCCATTATGTGCAGGAAAAGCACAATCAAAGCACCCCCAACAGATAGCCACCCAGCCTCTGTTTAAAAACTTCCAAAAAAGGAGCTTTCACCACACTCTGAGATAGTGAGTTCCACTGTTGAACTGCTCTTACTGTCAGGAAGTTCTTCACATGAGGCAGGGAAACTGGTCTTCCAGCTCATGGTCCCTATCACATGACATATTGTGTCTCCCCCCCATACATTTTCCTGTCGCTAGCTATTGATGGGTAAAACCCATCAACATCTTGTCACCCTACTACATTTCCCCTATCTACTATAATGCAATGTCTTATGATATTGTTTATTATGTTACTATGTTTAGCTTTGTTGCATGGTGTTTTTTGACAATTGAATGTTTTTATGTTCATGTTGAAAACCGCCCTGAGTCCTCTCGAGGAGATGGAGTGGTATATAAATAAAGTTTTATTATTATAATAATGTGGCATTTCTGCCTCTGGCAGTAACATGACATCAGTGAGCAGAGTTCTCTCCCTCTCGCTGTTCCCAAGGTTTGCTATTATGAGATAGATAGAGCTTTGCCTTTTTTTGCTTTTAATCTGAACATTCACACTTGCACTTAAAATAATAACAATGATAATAATAATAATGAACTGCAAGGTTTGCTAGATAGGGAGTAGGAATGCGGAGTTATGAGGATATGTAGAAGTCTGATCTTAGGGTTATGGATTGGTAAATCTGTGCAGTTGTACTACTGAAAACCTTAGTTAAGTGGCAACTGCAGTTTTATGTCTTCAAACTGAAGATTTAATTTCTGTACGTTTTAGAACTATTTTCTATGTTATTGCATGGCTTTAGAATATGGGAAATATAGTGAATAAAGAATGGCTTTTTATTTGGGTGCACAGAATGCCTTTTTATTAAAACTGTTTAGCTGAAATTATTCCCAATATGCAATCGACTAGAGTTAAAGAACAAATTGCTTTTTGTGAACATCCATCAAGGAGAAAATAGGCAAGATCCTTTATCTTTTCCCTTTATGGAGAAAGAAGCAACACTGGCAGAACAATCTTGACTGGACCCACAGAAGAAAGAACTAATACCCTTTACATGTGAACCATTGTAGTTAGAATGGCAGATTCAACTCCAAGGGTCGTTTCTACACTGCCCTATATCCCAGGATCTGATCTCAGGTTATCTGCTTTAAACAGGATTGCATGAGTCTCCACTGCCAGATAATCTGGGATAAACAGATAATCTAGGATCAGATTCTGGGATATAGAGGCAGTGTCCCAAGTTGCCAGTAAGCTAGGAAGCCCAGATGACCAGTTACCCTCTCATGCTTGCATATATCATGCATGGAGGCAAAATGGAGTAGAAGAGAGAAATTAACAATGCTCTCTTGACTAAGGAAAAAGAAAAGTGGAATATAAATATTAACTACCATATTCCCACTCTACCACTACAAATAATAATTCTGGTTAAAAATGCATTTTTTAAACAAAATCAATCTTATTTGTTTTTGTTAAGCATCTCATATCCCATATCTCTTTCTGTACTGTCTTAAATACTAGAGGTGCACATTATGTTAGTCTTCGTAATTTGGATCAAATTAGTAAAATTCATATTTAATGAGGCGATATCCAATACGTGAGTAAAACTCGAAACTTACCCCATACCTTTTCATTTTAATTTTGTAAATCTCGGAAGGCTCCCAAAGTCAGATTCATATTTAGTGCCTTAGTGCCTTGCCTTTGGAGCAAAAACAATATTCCCGGTGTAAAACCACTACTTTCCAAGTAAGGACTACACAATTTAACAGGAAATAATGCTTTCAAACAAGGAACATATATTCTTTATTATCAAAAAATGTTGTTTATAAAAACTTGGTAAATTCCCCAAAAAAATCTGTGGATAAGTGAAACATTCTGAACTTTGGTGGGCCAAGTGTGGTAAATGTGCTCTACCATTGTAGCCAATTTCACCCCAATAGCTGTGAAAATGAGAAGTTTTCCCAATTATAGTAATTAAGCGCAATTACTATAATGAAATAGTAACGAAATTTTGTTACTCTTGGTACAGCAACGATTTTTCACTAACTATACTTTAGAAACACTTTAGAAATGAAATGCCAGTGCCCCCAGTTTTGTAATGACTTTTGAACCATTTTTAAATGGATCACACATCCCTATTAAATTCCCTAAAGAAATTAAATCCCATCTAATCTTGGAAGCTCAGGTGTATCAGATGTGGTTGGATTGGAGACCACCAATGAATACTAGGTGCTGGAGGTTATATTTCAGAGGAAGGAACTGAAAAATCCACCTTTGAACATTCCTTACTTAAGAAACCCCTCTGAAGTTCATGGGGTTACCATAAGTCAATGGATGACTTGAAGCCTCACCCACACAATGTCACAGCATGTCAGGATTCATGCAGCATATTCTAAAAATGAGAGTGGCATACAAAGTACAAGAATGGAAGTCTTTCTCCTCTCTCAATTTTCAGACATTTTGGATGAAAACAGCAATCCTAGTAATGAAAATCACTAGTTACATGTTATAACAGTACTGCTGTTATCATCAGCACTGATTAATTTTACTTTCTTTTTCATTTCAAATAACCACACAAACACCTTATTTCTCCCTGTATGGCATACTGTAAACAATTGCTTTAGTCTTTTTATGTTATGCGCCTACAAGTTCATTCCAGCTTATGGCTGCCCTAACCTATATTTCCTGTCAAGATTTCCTGAGCAGAAGCTTGTCATTGCCTTATTTTCAGGCTCAGAGAGTGACTTGCCCAAAGTCATCCAGTGAGTTTCCATGGCTGAATGAGGATTTGTACACAGAGGTACTAGAAAACACTCAAGCCACTGTGCCACCCCATCTCAGTGTGCACTATTGCTGCCTAGACTGTAAATGTGTAAAATCCGTGGTCCTATTATAGCAGTGGTTCCCAACCTATGGTCCTCCAGGTGTTTTGGACTTCAACTCTCAGTCATCTTACCAGCTGTTAGGAATTGTAGGAGCTGAAGCCCAAAACATATGGAGGACCAAAGGTTGGGAATCAATGTACTATAGAATGTAGGTTAACCTCAATTAGATTAGCTGGCAAAGCTTTTACTTAGCTATAGTTTCATTTATGTTCCTGAAAGAAGACAGAACTGCAGATCTGCTTCTCCTGGGCTTTCCTATTCTTCCTTTCCTTTTTTCTTTATTAATTTTCTAAATATTTCAAAACTTCCATTACAATTTTTAAACTTACAGAAATATTATAATATCTAGTTATCTGTTTTCCTCCCTCACCTCCAAATCTTACTTAATAAGCCATATATATAACACTGCTTATCACTTGGAGCCCCTGGTGGCACAGTGTGTTAAAGGACTGAGCCGCTGAACTTGTGGACCGAAAGGTCACAGGTTCAAATCCGGGGAGTGGAGTGAGCGCCAGCTGTTAGTTCCAGCTTCTGCCAACCTAGCAGTTCGAAAACATGCAAATGTGAATAGATCAATAGGTACCACTCCAGTGGGAAGGTAACAGCAGTCATGCCGGCCACATGATCTTGGAGGTGTCTACGGACAACACCGGCTCTTCGGCTTAGAAATGGAGATGAGCACCAACCCCCAGAGTCAGACATGACTGGACTTAACATCAGGGGAAACCTTTACCTTTACCTATACAAATAACAAACAAACAAAATATCTTCTTTAATTTTTCTGCTTGTTAAAGTCATTTTACATGTTTGGTTTTTTGAGATTGTTATCAACCATGACTTTTTAAATCTTTCCCACTCATAACCCCTTTCCTCCTAAGAAATGTTTATGTGATCTCAGGTATCCAAATATATGAAATAAGTAAAAACCAAACATTTACTGAAAATAAACCAGCATTTTCAAGGCTTGCTAAACTGACTGATTTTCTTTTTTATGAAGTACAGTTGAAGCATGTAAACAGTGCATGTTGCTGCTAAGGATTCATGTAAATGTCTAGATGGAATTTTTATAGTTGCAAAACTGATATTTGTGGTGGAGAACCACAGTTTAAGAAGCAATGTTATGGACCACACTCTATGCATCAGTTTTAGTACTGAAAGATCATCTAACATTTTCCATGATCACACTACCAACAGTGCCACAAGATCTTAATTTGCCTTTACTCCTTCTATTATGTCAATGGTTCTCAACCTGTGGGTCCACAGTTGTTTTGGCCTGCAACTCCCAGAAATCCCAGCCAGTTTACCAGCTGTTAGGATTTCTGGGAGTTGAAGGACAAAACATCTGGGGACCCATAGGATGAGAACCACTGTATTATGTTAAAGAGAGGCCAAGGTCAGAACCCATGTAAGGTCTTCAGTTATGCCAATGATAACAGCAATCCTAAACCTGATTCAGTTGAGGCAAAATCCTCACTGATAATGTAAATGTGTGCGCGCACCTTATAATCTGTCGATTGATGGTGATCCATGAATTCCATGGGGATATCTTAAAGAAGGAGGTGATTTCTTTCCTCCAAAATATAGCCCACAGCAGCACCCACTGTTCGTTGGCAGTCTCCTATCCAAGTGCTAATCCAGGCTGACTCTGCTTAGCTTCCCAGAACTGGTGGGATCTGGTGCCTTTAGGATATTCAGGCACAGAATGCGGTAAATCTACATGTGGCCCATAGCATGACTGAATATCCCCTGCATACAAATGAGCACAACTTAGAAACCTAGGGTTACTTCTAATATGCTAATATTAAACTGACAAAATGAATACAGCGACGTTAATCTTTTAAAAGCAATTCCAAACATTAATTTGTTAATTGATCAGTTAAATCAGTCAATTTAAAAGAAAATCTTGTAAAATTACCACTCCACATAGTCCCTGAAAAAGGTTTATATTTTACATCAAGAAACACTAATTATTTGTTAAAAATTAATGCTCTTGGTTTTTAATGATTTTTAAAACACTGCTGAATGTTTTAAGGGTAATATATTATTTTAATGATTTATTTTAAAGTGTTTATATCTTGCAAAGAAACTGGGTAGGACTGGACTGGGTTGATATATGTGTGCAATTGTGTGAAGTGAAGATTATTGCAAACAACTGGATGCCAACTTAGTGTTTTCTGACTGTAAAGAAATAACTGGGCTGCAAGTTTATGTTACTGGTAGAACTAAGATATTCCAAGTGGATCTCCAGAATCTAGCAATTTCTTATTTTATCTCTTCTTGCTGTGAATAAATATCCACGTATAATCTGCTACTGATGTTACCATGCTCTTTAAGGGCACCTCTTGCATCTGAGGAATGCAGCAAACATGCCCAGAAATGTTTCCTCAATTTTCCTCCAGCTTGTACAAGCTGACATACTTCATCGGGCAGAAAAGAACATCCATTCACCTCTGCAGCTGCAGGTACTTGAGCCACAGTTTCTGGGGTGTCCGTGGCCTCTCATACAATGAAGGAGGAAATTATCCTCGAAGCAGACCAGGATTGAATACTCACTAAATGCTTGTTGATTGCATACCAGCCTTATCATTTTGCTGTGAGTGCCAAGCATCCTGTAGGCACAGGTGCTATCAATACACCAACCATACGTAATCGCTCTGTTAATTACACACTACACCAAAGGCTCTTAGAAAGCAAAGATCTTTCTGCTCACAGCGGCCATCTCTGCCCCCCCCCCCCCAAGTCTTCTTCCGGATACACTAAAAGGCTTGTTCCGTGTTTTCTTGTGCCAAGTAAAGCAATATGCTTTTTTGGGAAATGTTCAGTTCTGTTTTGATAAGCAACATCGGCTGCTGTCAAAAAAAGAACAATCTCCTATTCTTTCTTCTTCCTCTGCATGAGTTCTCTGATATTATCTGCATCCCATGATCATCTTACGTGCAAGGAAAGGTTTCTGGGAGAAAACTTCAAGTACCTGCAGCTGTTGGCATTGAGTGCAGGATGCACAAATGTCCAAACTAGTTTCTATTTCTGCACCTTATTTTCTGCCATAAAATAAACTTAACTGCTGAATATTTGTTCTTTATTTTGCTCTACTGGATAGTTGATACAATCAGGAAAAGAGATAGTGAGAAGATTGTTTCCTCTTTGTGGGGGCCAGTCACTGTTTCTGTGGTTGTCAGCAAGTATGGGGAGAAGGAAATATGAAACAAACATTTTTATCACCATAAACTGGGTCACAGAAAAATGGAGAGGCGTGTCTGTGGGGCAATCCTCGTGTAAATGTTCCACTTCTGAAAGGGATAAACTAGGTCGCATGTTATTGAAAAACCTGTAACTTACTGTCTAGTTCTGACTAAAGTAACAGAGTGTGTTCTGAGGCCCCTTCTACAAAAGCCTTAAAATGCGATAGAAACTGGGATAAAAAGGGGGTGTCTAGATGATGTGCACTGAAAATGCTCACTGAATCACAGGATTGGCTGAAAAACATGTGTTAGATGTCTTGTCGAAGGCTTTCTTGGCAGGAATCACTGGGTTGCTGTGAGTTTTCTGGACTGTATAGCTATGTCCCAGCATTCTCTTCTACATTTCACCCACATCTGTAGCAGGCATCCTCAGAGGTTGTGAGGAAACTAGGCAAGTGGGGTTTATATATCTGTGGAATGTCCAGAGTGGGAGAAAGAGCTCTTGTCTGTTTGAGGCAAATTGATTACCATTATTAGCATTGAATAGCCTTGCAGTTTCAAAACTTGGCTGCTTCCTGCCAATGTCAGACTACACAGAGAAGCCATTGAAATCCAAAAACGTGGGCAATTTCAACAGAAAGGAGGAAACCATGAAAATGAACAAAATCTGGCTACCAGTATTAAAAAACTCTAAAATCAGGACCGTAAATAAAGAACAACATTGAAAAACAGGGGAATGTCAGACAAGAAACAATCAGGGCCAGCTAATCACCTCCCAACAAAGGATTCCCCCAGGCAGGAAGCAGCCAAGCTCTGAAGCTGCAAGGCTATTAAATGCTTATCACCTTATCACATTAAGAAATTTCCCAGTCACAGGACACTTCAGCCTTTTTTCAAGTACTAGCTGTGCCCGGCGACACGTTGCTGTGGCTTTTTGGATTTGTTTGTTGGCCAGGTGGATTAGCAGTGAATAGCCTTGCAGCCACAAAGTGTGGCCGTTTTCTTCCTATTGTGATCCTAGTTTGGTGAGGTGGAATACACTGAATAGTCTCAGTGTGGCAGGTATGCATTCTATTATTAGTGACCTTGATTAGCATGTAATGGCCTTGCAGCTTCAAAGCCTGGCTGCCTCCTCCCTGGGGGGATCCTTTGTTTGGAGGTGCTAGGTGGCCCTGATGGAACCCCCTCCCTTCCTGTCCAGGGAGTTGAAGAAGGACCAGCAGAAGACAGGGCTCAGTGGAAGGTGCCTCCCCAGGCTGCTGTAATCAATAGCCATGATATTTAGTAATAATATGAAGGATGGGGGTGGACTACAATTTCCCAAAAATTTTGGGTTAATTCCCCCAAAACTTCCCCAATATTCACAGTTGGCTGTGTTGGGTCTGTGTGTCAAGTTTGGTCAAGATCCATCACTTGCTGGGTTCAGTGTTCTCTGAATACAGGTGAACTACAATTCCCAGACCCCAAAACTGTGCCAGTATTCACAGTTGGGCATGTCTGTGTGCCAAGTTTGGTCCAGATCTGACGTTAGCTACCTTGAGTGCTCTCTGGATACGGGTGAAGTACAACTCCTGGATCGCAAATCCAACTCCCTCCAAACCCCGCTAGTACACCAAGTTGGCCGTGTTGGCTGTTGCACTGCATGTCATTGGGTTGTGTTATATGGGGTCTACACTGCCTTATTATTATTATTATTATTATTATTATTATTATTGTTATTTAATGCGGTTTGAACGGCCTTGGACTGCTTTACACGGGTCTATGCTGACCATATAATTCAGTTTGGACTGCATTGGTCTTATATTTGCTTTCAATGGCTGCATTTCAGTATTAATGTCTAGTCCATACAGGGTTATGTGATGGCATACTATGGGGCATAGCATTAATACAAACTCTCAAGCAACCAGAGACGACTCTCAGTTATCCGGCATCAACCACTCCCCTCGGGTGACAGTCAACTGTCATAGCATTAATACAAACTCTCAAGCAACCAGAGATGACTCTCAGTTCTCCGGCATCAACCACTCCCCAAGGGTGCTGGTTAAATGAGAGTCAACTGTCATAGCATTAATACAAACTCTCAAGCAACCAGAGACGACTCTCAGTTATCCGGCATCGACCACTCCCCAAGGGTGTCGGTTAAATGAGAGTCGACTGTCATAGTATTAATACAAACTCTCAAGCAAACAGAGATGACTCTCAGTTATCCGGCATTGACCACTCCCCAAGGGTGTCGGTTAAATGAGAGTCGACTGACATAGCATTAATACAAACTCTCAAGCAAACAGAGATGACTCTCAGTTATCCGGCATTGACCACTCCCCTTGGGTGCTGGTTAAATGAGAGTCGACTGTCATAACATTAATACAAACTCTCAACCAACCAGAGATGAGTCTCTAATGTTCTGACCATTTCTAATTTAAACTAAACAGCGAAACTGAGGCCCTGGGCTGAGTTGGTTGGGCGGAGCTTAGTGTTCTAACTGGCAGCAATTGGATAAAAACAATTATTGCTCTCCATCTAATTAGGACTTTATTTTTCTTTTTTGTTGTATCAACCTAGAGGCGTGGATGATGGGTTGTGTTGTCAAATTTCGAGTTTGGGGGGCCTGTAGTTTTGTTGTTTTATCCGGTGCCCTGATTCCATCACTCTTTTATATATATAGATGGAGAGTCACTGAGTTCATCACATGAGTTAAGCTACTTCTGGCTGTCAAGCATTTCTCTCCATGGTTGAAAAGAGGCAAAAGTGTCCTGAAAGGAGGGAACTCCACCAATTGACCTCATCACATTGAGAAAATTCCCCCACATAGTACACTTCAGCCTCTTTTCAAGCATGAAGAGGCACAGAGCTCATCACATGTTCCAGCATTCAAAAAAGGCTGAAATGTTTTGAAAGGAGGGAACTCTGTATGCAGATCAGCAATTGTGTTCAGAGCTCCTACCTCTTATTGTGCTCTAATGTGCTGTCCAGATAGGCTTAATTGGCACAGAAATCTGACCTTGTTCTTTCACTTGTCCAAACTGAAAATTGCATCAATGTATCTGCACTAGTCAAGTGGTGCGGATTATCTGGAGATGGTTCATCCTTATTTACATTCAGTCATATCTGTCCATTACTGTGTCTTTCACTTGAATGTTTTTGTTGCTGGTGTTAATAAGTATTAAGATGGCATATAAGGACCAATGGAGCTAAGGTAATGCTAATGTTACATATACATCATGTCATTTCACCAGAAGAAAAATCTTTGCCTTTTCCACTATTGCTGAACCTGAATCCAAGCCAGACACTCCTAGCCAATAGAGATGAGGAAGGACGGGGAAAACTTCATTGAAGAAGACATTGAAGAGTAATATAGGCTGAAGAGGAGCAATTAGACTAATGTGTGCAAAGGAATTTAATTGTAAATTATTGCATGGAGGTCTTATAAGGTATCTGTTTAACCCCAATGATTCCCTCTGTTGTTAGGATATAGTCATGCCAAATACACTAATCTTTAGAAGAAAACAGTATTTCTCCTTAATTACTGGATAATGGTACAAGAAACTGGCAAAAACACAGAAAAGTGTTTTAAAATAAAAGGCTTTTCATTGTTAAAGTCCATAATAAAATTGTGTCATATACGTTGCTAGGGTTAATTGTTTCCACAATTATGCTGGTGCTTTTAACCTGCTTGAGAGAGGAGGCATTTATTTCCCTCAGTACCACAGTACAATTACATAAAATAATGATAACCATTATACTGCCTGAAACCTAACAGGGCAAACGCATAGAATGGCCCCTATAGAATTCTTAAAATGTAAGAGGTGACAATTTCATTTATTGTCCTCCACCTTGAACTATTTAAATTAAGGAAACAAATTGCCTTCTCTCTAATGGAATAATTCTTTTTTACATAAGAAAGGTTGAATAAAAACATGCAAAATAATTAAAACTGAGAGCACTTTAAAACAATGTGACCCACACCAATAGATGCAGATGTTTTAATAATGAAATCTCAATACATTTATTATTTGACAAAGATGCAAGCATTCATCTCTGTAGCCTTCCCTGTATGCCAGTGGTTCTCAGCCTGGGGTCCCCAGATATTTTTGATCTACAATTCCCAGCCAGTTTACCAACTGTTAGGATTTCTGGGAGGTGAAGGCCAAAAACATCTGGGGATCCCAGGTTGAAAACCACTGCTATATGCCCTTGTGTACCAATGGGTACAGATGAGCTGTCCATTGAGTGGGAAGGCAGCTAACAATACATGCTATATCGTGGCTTGTTTATTACATGGAACTGAGGAAGTTCTCAATGGAAGAAAGGCCAGATGATAACATGGTGCATGTTACAATAGCTGTGAAAGTGGATGAAGGCTGAAACAGATAAAAGGCCACCATGCCATTGGATTAGAACCTCTTTCTGGGAAGGTTGTGTATTAGTCGTTCTGTACTGATCTCTACATATAAACCAATTCATGCACAGGCACCCTCCAAGCAAACCAAAACCTAGCTTCAGCCTAGCAAATGGATGGTGGATATGGATTCAGTCATTCTAATCCATCGCCAAGAAGACAATCATTTTTGGTCACGAGTGATCGCCTTTGACAGATGAGCACTTACCAAATGATAACTTGCCATGACAGGCCTGAAGCGATGTGTGGTATGAGGGCTCCCATTGTTGGCCACAACAGGGAAGAAGATTTATTATCACTGGCTTGCTGTCTGAAGGTATGTAAAGAAACATGGGAATGCTCAGAGACTATTTGCATGCTATATCAGAACAGACAACAGTAAACCAAAGTTGAATCAGCAGAATATACCTGCCTTTGTTATAGCAAGTCTGCAAGCAACAGTATACTTTCCTGTTATTTCAAGAACTTAACCCCATGATTGTCCTCATTCCTTACAGGGTTCCCACTCTCCTACATGGATACTACTCTGCCACTTCGCTGGCTTAATTTGAGATAGTTACTGAGTAGGCAGTTTTCTCTTAGGTCTTTTTAAACCACTGGATTCACTGCAGATTTTTCCCCTTCTCATAACTTATGTTCTCCCCATTCTTGTTTAGGGACATTTCTGCCCATTGTTATCACCAGCGGCATTTTGGTTTTGGCTTCTCACTTATACCAGATTGCCCAAAACAGTGCTATCCAGATGGGAGCTCCCTAAAACATAGGTGGATAACTCTGGAAAGTCAAGTCAATTTGACTTCCCCAAATCAATAACCACCACCACAAGTCAATTTTGACAGCGACAACAAGTACACCCAGTTGTAATTTTGGGAAAATATAAATAGTATTCTTTGTAGAAGGGATGTTTGGTTTACACAGCACTTCTTAAACATTTCTTATTCTTGACCTCTTTCCAACTGAGAAATGTTTATGTGAGCCCAAATATATAGATACATAAAAATCAAACATTTACTGATAACAAATTAGCATTTGCAAGGCATGCTAAATAGGCTGATTTTCCTTTTTATGAAGTACAGCTGAAGCATTTTCTGCAGAGTCCATTGTAAACATTGCACTGCAAACAATGCAAACAGATTGTGTAAATGTCTAAAACAGCCTGAATTCTGAATAAATCTTGCCAATAAGGAGCCCCGGTGGCAAAGTGTGTTAAAGCACTGAGCTGGAGACTGAAAGGTCCCAGGTTCAAGCCCCGGGAGCGGCGTGAGTGGCCGCTGTTAGCTCCAGCTCCTGCCAATCTAGCAGTTCGAAAACATGCAAATGTGAGTAGATCAATAGGTACTGCTCCGGCGGGAAGGTAACGGTGCTCCATGCAGTCATGCCGGCCACATGACCTTGGAGGTGTCTGCGGACAACACCGGCTCTTCGGCTTAGAAATGGAGATGAGCACCAACCCCCAGAGTCAGACATGACTGGACTTAATATCAGGGGAAACCTTTACCCTTACCTTGCCAAGAAAACCTTATGATAGATTCACCTTAGGGTTGCCATTAGCTAGAAATGAATTGAAGGCACAGAATAGCAAATTCACTGAGCAATTTGTAATATTGACTCCTACTTTTCTCCTTCTATTTCATCTTTGGTGCATTTAAGATCTTCAAGTAATCACTCAGGCCCCTTCCACACTGCCCTATATCCTAGCAGCTGATCTCAGATTATCTTCTTATCCTAGATTATATAGCACTGGAGACTCATATAATCCAGTTTAAAATAGATAATCTGGGATCAGTTCCTGGGATATAGGACAGTGTAGAAGGGGCCTCAGGTCCCTTCCAGACATACCCTATATCCCATGATCTGATCACAGGTTTTCTGTTTATCCCAGATTATCTGGCAGTGCAGACACATATAATTCAGTTTAAAGCTGAAAACCTAAGATCAGATCCTGGGATATAGGGCCTGAATGGAAGGACTCTTAGTCATCACCCTGAGCTGATGTTCTTCATCAACTATCGTTTGGCAGGAAATCAGATTTTTGGCTTCCCCTTTGAATACTGGACAGTGGACACTGATCAACAGTGCTGGGTCACCAGCCTTGGCAATACTAAATTCAAGATTCTGAAGAGTTGGGCAGTTAAGAAAGGGTAAGATTATAGATAGGTACTATATATGGGGCCCCTGGTGGTACAGTGTGTTAAAGCGCTGAGCTGCTGAACTTGTGGACCAAAAGGATTCAGGTTCAAATCCTGTGATCGAGGTGACCCCCCCCCCCAGGACTTTGTAAAAGATAGTTCAAAAATCAAGATTTTATGTTCTATATTCCATATATTTATAGTAGAAGGTGATTGAGACTTTTTACTGGAGTTTACTGTGGATTATCCCTGCACTCTGAGGCAAGAGATAACAACTTCATGAATTGTAAAATCATGCTGCTAAAACTCCACTTTTATGAATTTCCATATTGGCTTCCACAGATGTTATGAACTTCGTTCTTATCAAATATTTTCAATTGTTTATATCATTCATGATTCCCCCTTATGCAATGTAACTCACTTTCATGGATTCTCCCTTATTTCCATGAAATCTATCTATCTGCCTATATGTATTTGTACTCTTTGGGATCCCCGGAAAATATGTATTTTTCCCAGCAGGGTTTATATTCCGACTTTATTTTATTTTTCATTTTATTTCATATAATTGCCAAGTCATGAAATCAAATAGGAAATATTTTGAACTCAACCTGAACCCCAGTTCCTATGACCCAGGCTTCCCTTCCCAAAAACAAAAGGATAATCCGCCACCGCTTAACCCAATCAAATTCAGATTGCATGGACAATATAGGGCTTGAGTCGCCGAATTCGGAGTATTGACCTAAAGGTGATTCGCCCCCAAGGCAAACATTGTCATATCTCATCCAAAGGAAAATCCAGGACACCTCAGGAAGGCGCCCTGCAGAGCCTGTCAATTATGGCTCATCACCACCCATCACTACTTCCACCCCTGACACCCCAAGGCATATCTAAAATCTGTATATGTGACAGAAACCCGGACACCCTTGATTGCTGCCATTAATCCCTTTAGAAATCGGCCTAGCAGGAATTAATCCGATCTTTTCCTGCTCTGTCACTTCATTGTTTCAATAACTCCCGCCTTCTCCTTCCTGATTGGCTCGAGTAGAGACAAAAAGCAGCTTCCTATTGGGCCAACAGAGCAAGGCGGGAAACGAAAGCCCGCCTCGTTCAACCTTCTAGCCTATCAACGATCAGGAGGGCGGGGGAGCGGGGCGGGAAATTCAAAGGGCTGTCAGACTGAAATTTTGTATAAATATGGCTTTATTTTGATAATATGGTACCCTAGTAGACTGAATGATCACTACTAGAGTCCTTTTCAGCTGAATCGCTCAATAAAGACTCCTTGGCGGATTTTTCTTCAACTTTGGCGGACCTTCTTCATTTCGGCTTCAGGTTGTATTGCGGCTCATATTTTCCTATTGGCTCCGCCAAGGTCCGTTCTCTCAGGACCGGATCGGCTCTCTCCTTAAGGGCCCGATCCCCTAAAACGCAGTCGACAACAATCCCGGGAGTGGAATGAGCACCTGCTGTTAGCCCCAGCTTCTGCCAACCAAGCAGTTCGAAAAGATGCAAATGTGAGTAGATCAATAGGTACCACTCCGGTGGGAAGGTAACGGCGCTCCATGCAGTCATGCCAGCCACATGACCTTGGAGGTGCCGGCTCTTCGGCTTAGAAATGGAGATGAGCACCAACCCCCAGAGTCGGACATGACGAGACTTAAGGTCAGGGGAAACCTTTACCTTTACCTACCATATACTAATGTATAACTCAAATTCATGTATAGATCAAGGGAAGGTTTGGGAGCCAAAATTATGGATGTTGATATGATCAGTGAATAAATTGAGAATATTTCCATGGAAAGCAGAAAACATCAATATTGCTAGGCGACGGCCACAATTTCTCTGCCCTTGCATTCAGAAAGGCCAGACGTGGCACCATGGTGGAGAGAGTAAAGGGGACTAGTGCTTCTTTTAAGTTATTCTAGGATGGACTAAGGTCCTTTCTACATTGCCATATTATCTAGATAATCAGTTCACATTATCTGCTTTGAAGTGGATTATACGCGTCTACACTGCCATATCATCCAGTTCAAAGCAGATAATCTGGATTTTTTATGGTAGTGCAGAAGGGGTCTAAACTCTAACCTATTGCCACTCTACTCAGAGAAGGGGACGGTTCCTTTTGTGATGAGAGTTGAGGTATAATTACTCTCACATTGATGCATGGATATTATAGTGGATTTTTGACTAAATTTACTAGACTTATGTTTGAATATATAAGAGGATAGATAAATAGATGATAGATAGATGAAAATAAAGTAGATAGATGAAATAAAGTGATGCTATGTTGTCAGAAGACAAGCAGGTGGGTTTGCAGCTGCAAAAATAGTTGCAGAATGCATTATGTTGAAAGCACCAGCTGGTGGCTTGCTGGCTTCTTTGCTACTTCAAGAATATCAAATGCAAAAAGGGCCTCAAGCAAAATTGTTTCCGTGGCGATGGCACATGGTTGCTCTCAGAGGATATTTGGTGCTATTTCCTACTTCGGCCCATCACTTGCTATGCAGTCTTCAAAAGGGGGGGGGGAGCAACCCTATTAAAATGGAAAGGCCTCGAGGAGAGTAGGCTTTATCATTTTACAGTCATTCTACCACAAAATGGATCTTTTCTTAGCTAAAGCTATCTAGACCCTACTGCAAATATTACTTAAACATTACTCATTTTATGGAGGCTAGTAGCCCAATACAAATGATCAACTTAGCCTTTATCCCATTGTGAAACCATCTAAAACAGAGTTTTATTTCATTTTGTTTTTTTCTTGGCAGAGGTTTCTTATCCCTCAAAGACAGCTGAGCTTACCCATGGCACTTCCACACAGCTGAATAAAATTCCACATTAACTACTTTGAACTGGAATATATGGCAGTGTTGATTCAGATATCCCAGGTCAAAGCAGATATTGTGGGATTTTCTGCCTTGATATTCTGGGTTACATGGCTGTGTGGAAGGGCCCCCCAATCTTCTCCTCTTGGTGCAAAGATATAAGGCCAGGTTAGTGAACACTACTTCAACAAATGAACTTTTATGCATTTTATGAGAGCTAGGATGGTGTAGTGGTTTGAGCACTGGATTCTTTGTGGGCTGCCTTGGATTTGCAGGCCGGAAACTGCATACTTTTTGTTTTTGTGCTTCAGCTTAGAGGAGGAGAAACCAGTCCTAGCAGCCTTTTATACTATGGTTAATGGGGATTTGGGCGGCGGCGGGGGGGGGGGGGGGTGTTGAATCATTGCAATAAAGGTCTACTATCTTTTGTTCAATCCAGCTCCCTATTTGTTTGATCTGTTACCCATACATTGTCACTGATTCAGTGTCTGCTTAAGAGACAAAACAAAACAACTCTAAGGAAGAAGATCACATAGTCTCCCAACCCTGTTTTATAGATAAGAATAAGAACAAGCCAGCTAGATTAGACTAAACATTAGTAGTGGCCCAAGACATCATGTTGCCTGAAATGGAAACAAGAATGTAACTCCTTACCACCTCTGCCTTATCACCACCTCTTTACTATGTCATCCTCTCACAACCACCAATGTTGTGGCTGCCCAACTTCCATTTGGCTGCATCTACTCATGCTGTAAAATCCAGAAGTTTGTGAATTATAAGCCGGTGGCTAGAAAACACACACTCCTAATGTGAACTGCAATATGCATTCACATAGAAAACACATGTTTAAAAGGTCAGGAGAAAGTCTGAAGTGGGCGATAAAATGTGCTGCAGCTGATCAGTGTATGAATGCTGCAGAGCAGGAATTCTGGAGGAACACATGCAGCACTCATTTAAACAGTACCACCTCTGGAAAATTCAGATAAAAGAATTGGATATGGTGATCTCAGAAAGTTAAACAAACATCTTTTTTTCCCCCTTCTCTAAAAAGTAATTGCTTTCCCGTTTTTGTTTTTGAGCTCCATTGCTGATTCACATCTGATGTGTTGCTGCAGTTTAGCACATTTCTCCAAATGGGGTAAATAAAAAAGGCCATTCTGTTGGGTTGATTCAGCATGAGTGAAACTTTGTGGATGCTGCAGGAGGCTTTTCATGGTTTTTGGGATGTGTGTAGAGATTCTTCAGAGTGAAATTATTTCTTTAATCCACATACTAATTTGGATTATGTAGCTGTGTAGGACAGCTTTTCTCATTTGTGTTCAACCAGGAATTGCCAGGCTCTAGAGAAAATCTTCTGTCTCTGAGTAATATCACAAAGGACCTAAATGACAGAAAGTCCAGTTTGAAAATTAGGTACCATCAGAACCATCCAGCTCAACTAGGTCCTTTCTTCTCTGCTACATGTAAATAAAGGTAAAGGTTTCCCCTGACGTTAAGTCCAGTCATGTCCGACTCTGAGGGTTGGTGCTCATCTCCATTTCTAAGCCTAAGAGCCAGCGTTGTCCATAGACACCTCCAAGGTCATGTGGCTGGCATGACTGCATGTAACGCCGTTACCTTCCTGCCGGAGCGGTACCTATTGATCTACTCACATTGGCATGTTTTCGAACTGCTAGATTGGCAGAAGCTGGAGCTAACAGCAGGCGCTCACTCAGCTCCCCGGATTTGAACCTGGGATTTTTCGGTCTGCAAGTTCAGCAGCTCAGCGCTTTAACACAGTAAGCCACCGGAGGCTCCCTGCTACATGTAGTTCTATTTAAATTGTTTTACTTGTTTCCACATCTGCACCTATACATATAAACCAACACAGGAAAATGTTGTAGAAATCCTATTGCAGCCATTTCCATACCTCACTATTTTTCCACTTCTTTACAACCTCATTTGAATTACTAGCTAAATAAAGGTGTAAATCTATTACCAACTAGAGCTGACCCAGAAGTTATATAATGTTGTTGATTCAATAGGTCTACATTGGTGAGACTAACCATTGGGTTAAGGCCCAAACATCAGTTATCAGCAAGACAGCATACAGTTATGTTTTGCCACACCTCAGAAGAAGATGACAGATCAATGAGATGTATATATTTCCATGAGATAAATCTAAGTGACGGGTGCATGATTACTGTGATTGGGGCATTACGTGAGAATTTCTTTGAGCTTATATCTCACAGTGTTTGCTCTGTCTATATATAGTGCATGAAATATTGTAGACACTGGTTATACATGTCTTTGAATATAAAATCTTCATTCTTAGGATATCAGCCAGAATTCACTAGAATGCATCAATTACAAAAGAAATTCCTCTAATCACACAATTAAGCTGCTAAACTGCCCACAGGGGGTTGGGATAAGACGAATCCGTTGAAGGATCAAGAGGTAATATCCTGCAGTGAGAAAATAATAGATTAGACCTAGAGCTGATTTTTGAGTTTTGGTATCTCATATAGAAATGCATTTCAGATAAAAGAATGACAGAAAATATTATTTTCACAGACATCTATGTGTGAATTTGGAAAGCTGACATATCATGAAAACAGGATTAGGTATAATTTATAAGATCAGTTTATGTGAACAGTTTTGCACACAAACTTTTTAACAGTGAGGGACAAGAGAAGGTGGACAAACTGGAATATTTACACCACTGAAATAAGCAAGCAAAGTTAAATAATAGGATTACTGTAACCATTCTCCACAAAAGGGGTCGGGGTTGTATTACTGAAGAATCCCAAATGTAAGGAAAAATATAATATTTGCAGATTTTCCAACAAAAGCCATTACTTTTCATACTTTTCAAAAAAAAAGTTGTGCTGTACCATTTAAATGCATTACTTTGAATACCTTTCTCTTTTTCAACCTGATTCTGAAAGAAAAGATAGTCCTTTCTATTTCAGATTTTTATGCATCCTTGGATAGAAACTCCTTCTTCTTCTTGCCACCTTATTTTTCCCAGAGTTGAGACTCAAAGCAGCAAACTACCATAAAAAGGTAATATTAGAATAGAATTAAATGAGGACAATTATTAAAACAATTCAGTTAAAATTCAGTTTAAAATAAATTAGTAAAAAATTTCAATAACACCATATAGCACCTCTATCTCTCTCCCCGTTTTTAAAAAAATTGAATCAGAACCTTTCCTGAATAATAATAATATAATAATAATAAGCACGCAAAGATACTGTGGGACTTCCGAATCCAGACTAACAAAGTTCTGGAACACAACACACCAGACATCACAGTTGTGGAAAAGAAAAAGGTTTGGATCATTGATGTCGCCATCCCAGGTGACAGTCGCATTGACGAAAAACAACAGGAAAAACTCAGTCGCTATCAGGACCTCAAGATTGAACTCTGGCAGAAACCAGTACAGGTGGTCCTGGTGGTGATCGGCACATTGGGTATATACTTGAATATAAGCCGACCGGAATATAAGCCGAGGCACTTAATTTTACCACAAAAAACTGGGAAAACATTGACTCCGGTATAAGCCGAGGGTGGTAAATTTCAGTAATAAAAATAGATACCAATAAGATTACATTAATTGAGGCATCAGTAGGTTAAATGTTTTTGAATATTTACATAAAGCTCAAATTTAAGATAAGACTGTCCAACTCTGATCAAATCATTATTCTCATCTTCAATATAAATGTACTTATGTATCCATTTAATAATAATAGAGTAAAATAATACATGTAATAATAATAATAATAGTAATAATAATAAATACAGGAAAATAATAAAAATAATAGTAATAGAGTAAAATAATAAATGCAATAATAATAATAATAATAATAATAATAATAAGATCAGAGTGAAATAATAAATGTATTAATAATAATAATAAAAATAGAGTAAAATAAATGAAATAGTAGCAACAATAATAGAAAAAAATAATAAATGTAATAATACCAATAATAATAGAGAAAAATAATAAATGTACCATATATTCTCAAGTATAAGCTGACCCAAATATAAGCCAACCAGGACCCTCACCCGAGTATAAGACGAGGGGGGCTTTTTCAGTCTTAAAAAAAGGGCTGAAAAACTAGGCTTATACTTGAGTATATACAGTAATTCTAACTAGTGTGGATCCATTGCAAAATGAGTCAATACTTGGGGTGTAGTTGCTGGGGGGGGGGGGAGAACATTGCTGGCATCCAACTAAAATTTGGCACCAAAAATACTTTTTTCTTTTAGTCCTCATATTTCACGAATTCCTTTAACTCAAAACATCTATTGAACATTTTGAAATACATTTTAGGCATCCAAAGACAAAGGGACAATTTATCCAGGTAATGTGAACACAGCAAATTTAAGAATTCTAAGTGTAAATAATTTTAAGGGTCTCACTCACCATAATGACAGAAATCTCAAATTTGAAGGAAAATTTCATTGAGAGGGGCAATAATCTCATTTGGGTCCTCACTTTGTCCTCTGCTTAATACATAGGTAAATTTTATTGATTAAATGATCTTAATCTAGTTGGAAATAACACTGAGATTTATGTCAGGACACTCAGCAAACCTTGAGTTTCTAGGCTTATTTTAGGATGGATCCACACTGCCCTATATCCTAGGATCTGATCTCAGGTTGTCTGCTTTGAACTGGATTATATGTGTCTACACTGCTAGATAATCTGGGATAAGAAGATAATCTGGGATCAGATCCCGGGATATAGGGCAGTGTATATCTACCCTTAGTGACTCAATCCATTCAATAAACTTGCTGAACCTTCATCTTGCCTGCTCCTAAAACTAGCCTTGTTGGATTCCTTAAGAAACATTATTTGTTGATATGAAAAACAAGCAGCAAATGCAGATATGAAGATGGGGAAAAGAAGACTTTTATCTAATACTAGCTGTGCCCTGCCACGCGTTGCTGTGGCCCATGGGAATTGCACTGAATAGCTCCGGTTTTGGGTTTTTTTTAGGCCCTGTGGAGGTTCGTGATGTGATATTTTGTGGTTTCAACCTCGAGGCGTGGATGATGGATTGTGTTGTGAAATTTCGAGGTTGGGGGGGTGTTTAGTTTTGTTGTTTTGCTCGGTGCCAGGATTCCATCACTCTTTTATATATATAGATAAATGTATCTGACTTTCATTAGCTCAAGAAAGGGGTTCAGGATATCCTTAAGATTAAATTTTCTAAGCTTCTGAAATAATAAGACTTGCATCCAGAACAGAGGGCTTTTGAAATAAATGATGCCCCTTTCCCAAGAGAGTGAAATGCATCTGTCCCATGCATTGCCAACATCCTCCACATGATCAATTACTTTAGATTGCAATGGCATTTCTGTTTTGTGGTTCATTTATCCAGTCAGTTTCTGTGAGCGAGGGAAGGTCATGTTGTAAATAAAAAGGGGGGAAAGGATTTTGTCCACCTTTAAACTAAATTATAATTCATCAACTGTCTCCCCAAACTAATTGATGCTGGTTAGTTTTATTGCACTAGCTCTTATTTTTCATTTCCCAGGATCACTGTGCTATTCTTTCATCTGCAGAATTTTAAGGGAAGTGTTTCCATATTCCCAAACAGTAATACTAGAGTCTCTCTGATAATTCATAAAATAGGCAGCATCCCATTACCCATGCATGATCTTAACGTTTGTGCTTTGACCCTGATCCCATTCCTATGCTGTTATCAATCAGTATAAATGGAACATAGTAAGAGTTTTATAAAAACAAGCAAAATGAATAGCTGTATGACACAAGGGAAGGGAAAAACTGAGGACACGATAACAATAGAAACAAAGAATAAATGAATACAAAGCACAAGAAGGTAGTAAAAAGCAGTACACAGTAAGAAAGACTGGTCTATGTGCATCCTGGATAACACTAAATTATACAAAAATGCAGAGGGAGACATTCTGGGGTATTGAAAGGCATACACTGAGATAAAGTAGAACACAGCAAAGAGAAGGTGGATTTGGTCTTTTTAAAAAAAGAAGGGATTAAAAACCTATAACAGAAAATAAATGAAGAATATGTGCAAATAACTAAAATTAGTAAAATAAATATTTAAGATCTGAGTAAATGTATATGCTAAGAGGCAGGCAGTGGTCAAGTTTACATGGTTCACATGCTACAGCAATTAGCCTAAATGTCTTTTTCTCTTCAGTTAAATTAATACTTTCCATAGTTTACAATTACAGTGGGCTCTTGGTTGGGCCAAGGGTAGGTTCCAGGACCCCCTGGGTATACCAAAATCCATGGATACTCAAGTCCCATTACAGTAGAATCTAACTTATCCAACATTCTGGATTATCCAACGCATTTTTGTAGTCAATGTTTTCAATACATCGTGATATTTTGGTGCTAAATTCGTAAATACAGCAATTACTACAAAGCATTACTGCGTATTGAACTACTTTTTCTGTCAAATTTGTTGTCTAACATGATGTTTTGGTGCTTCATTTGTAAAATCATAATCTAATGATGTTTAATAGGCTTTTCCTTAATCCCTCCTTATTATCCAACATATTCGCTTATCCAACATTCTGCCGGCCCATTTATGTTAGATAAGTGAGACTCTACTGTATATGGGATATATTGTGAAATGGTCTGTCTCCCTTATGTCAAATGGCAAAATCAATGTTTGTTTTGAGGTTTACTTCATATTTCAAGCTGTGGATGATTGAATCCATGGATGCAAAATCTATGGATACAAAGGGCTGGCTATACACCAAAAAGTAGCAGAGATGGCTTATGGTTGCCCTTTGATCCAGATCCCATGCTAACTTCAAAAAGTGAAGAAAACAGTTGAAAAAAATGTGAAGAAAACAGGAACACATTGGTGTTGTAATAATGAATGACTTGAGTAAATGAATAATGATAAAGGGAAGAAACCTAGATATGGTAGAATTTAGGAATAACGTTACTTGTACTGTGCTAATTAGTTATCCTGGATCAAGGCATATTTGCAGTGCTGGTATTTTCGCAAGAGCTTCTGGAAACTGAAGACTGGGAAGGGCTGAAGTGATCTCATCCTCTTGTCCAGGAAAGCTGCCTTGAACAAGACTGGATAGAGTTCCTTGGGGGTGAAGTCCAGGGCATCCTGCAGCATGGTGTAATGTGAGATCACCTTCTGAGCACACAGGAAGACCAGGGAGTTCATGGCCATGGCTGAGTGGGACATAGTGCCACATACCGCACATGCGCTCCACCTTCTTTCGCCCTCTGCTAATTAGTTGCTTTTTGCAGTTACTTGGGCCCCTTTTACACTGCCATATAATCCAGATTATTGAAGCAGCACGTCCTTTTTAACTGCTGGGTGGTGCTACTGCTGCTCTGCCTGCCATGCTTGATGCCTCTTGCCTGCTTATTCTTTAAGTTCAGTCCTGCTCTGCATATCGAAAAGGAGACCTCTCAGAATCAGTGGCAACTTAAGCCCTGAGTTTAAGCTCAGGACTCCTCTGCAGATCGAGAGGGAAACCTCTCAGAATCAGTGCTGCCTTAAGCCCTGTCTTCAACCTCAGGTCTTCTCTGCAAATCGAGAGTAAAACATGGGTGTCTTAAGCCCTTAGGTTAGAGGAAGGGACCAACGGAGAAAAAGGGATTTTTTTTAAGGAGATTTTATTTATAGAATGAAAAATCTCTAAAATTCTGGGGATGACCCAAACCTTATAAGAGTTGGAGGGCTCTTATAAAAAAGTGGTAGAAATGCCCTCCATGTGTGGTGATTTTCACCCTTCTTGCCCTAAAACTGAGCAGAAGGGCAGCCCGGGCAGCCCACCCATTGCCGCCAATGGGACAAATGCATTTTTATATTCCGATTGTGAAAGAAAGAACTCATTCGGATGGGCACCGCTTTTGGAAGTGGCAGACGGACACGGAAATGGGGCCATACAAATGGAAGAAAAAACAAATGGGTAACATGTTGTACAAATGCACAAGGCTACTATGTCTTTTGATTCAGGCCACTTTTACACAACTGTATAAAATCCAGATTATCTGCTTTGAACTGGATTATATGGCAGTGTAGACTCAGATAATCCAGTTTAAAGCAGATCATGTGGATTATCTGACTTGATATTCTGGATTATATGGCAGTGTAGAAGGGACCTATGTCAAAAAAATGAGAGGGTGAAGAGGAAGACATTCATGTGACTTTTGAGGTTTGCATGCAGTTATAGTGGTAGCAAACTTCTTTAACCATATAGTTAAACTCTTTACATAAATTCTTCATAGACTCTCTCTTCAAAGGAGAGCCTCAACTGGTGCTACCTACCTATAGAATTTGTGTCCCACACTTTCAAGCTGAATGCCAAAATAGGAGTATTGCTTTCAAATATTTGAAACAAGAACAGGCAAAGCTGGAATTAATCTCATGTTTACCCAGGGCATGATGTTTGACTTGTCAGAGAGATGAGTTGATTCCCCTAGTTCTCCATTATTGTTCCTCCATTCCATTGTCCTTTGGGATATGATTGTCAATAAGTTGAGAAAAAGAAAATAGATACAGAATATTTGTCCTCTGTCACTCATGGCACTGGAACACAGCGTCACCATATGAAATAGATTGGCAATAAATGCTAGAGAGCAAAAATAGTTTTTCACACAACACATAATCACTTTACTGAACTCACTGTCACAGGCTCTGGTGATAGACGTGCTTTCAACAACACCAGCAGCACACAAAGAGTTGAACTCATAGGCCTAGAAGAAGTGCTCATTGGCAGAAAAGAATCCTTTGGAAGTAAAGAACAGCTTATTTGGAAGATTTCTGGAAGCCTGCTGCAACTGAACATTGAATAAAATTCTGGTAGTTCCCATAGAAAAGTATCAGTCTGATATTGAGAAAGCTGCTGAACTAATATACCCATCACCACCAAAGCTTATCAACTATTTATATTTCTGTAATAGCTAGGTTCCTATCATGCTCTGATCTATTAGTATCCGGCCCTGGACTATTATCAGACTTGAACATTGGATGTCTTGAATTGGGCTTATCTGCATTTCTGATAGCAGACTCTTCCAGAGATCCCTCTTGGTTTCCTTTGTATGCTGGCTGTGTGAGTTTCTACCAATGCTGATTTTGTTTTGCTTAGCTTTGCAATTGAGAATTGTTTACCCAGAAAGAAAACACTAAGTGTGTTCTTCAGAATACATTCAGAAACCTTGAAAGAGAAACTTGCAAAAGTGGCCAGCTCTGTCCAGAAGAAGGATGCGTATAGGGCTGCTAAGACCGATAGGATGAAATTCATCTGAGAAATTCCTGGACAGATTAGATCTTCATTGCATATGGAAAAAATATTCAAACATACTTTTAAAATCTTTTTTTAAAAATGCTTTTTCCGGGGTATCAGGAAGCTCAGACAAGGAAAATCAGGGACTGATTAGCATTTTTGCAGTTCAGAACATTTTAATAGTTCTTACTCAGAAAATGTTTTCTGCACAAAAATATGTGTGAATTTTGCACACAATGAGTCCAAAACTGCAAACTGTCTCTAAAAACTGTAGTTTTCCAAGACCTTTTCACAGCAGGAAGAACATTGCTATAATTACTCAATGCTTCTTTTGAGAACAAAATTATGTGAAGAATTACATCCCTAATCCTAATCCTAAATCCTTTATCTAAATGTTTTAAGAAGGTTAGGATAGATCTATCAGAAGGCTATGCTATATAAAAGGACATTCAGTATTCAAGGCAGTTTATCTCTGGATAGCAATTGTGCCTAGTAGAAGAGGGAAATTCCATTGTGATCTACTGGTGGAGTATACTGATGATCATGGTAAGAATATAAACGCTTGTCTACATGAAGTCTGGGTCTGGTGCAACACATATACTTCCTAGATCTCCCAGCCAGTTTACCAGCTTCCAGAAATCCCAGCCAGTTTACCAGCTGCTAGGATTTCTGGGAGTTGAAGGCCAAAACATCTGGGAACCCACAGGTTGAAAACCACTATCCTAGATTAACAAAATACGGCTGCATCATACATTTTGGTATTTATCCATTTCCAAAAGAGCACCAAAAAGTAATATTTCCTATCTCTGGCAATTAATTGAACCACATTCATCTCTATTAGTCATGTGAACTGAGCTGTCATGAATAACTGAACAATAGCTAGCAATTAAAGCTATGGTTATGGCTCTGCATCCAGAGGAAATGTTTAAATCTTCTTGACTTCAATGGGACCAAAATGGCTTATCTGTGCATAGACAGAACTTGAAAGCCTAGATCTTCTTCAGAGAAATATTTCCCTTTGGTAGAAACAAGTTTTTGCTCACTCCTCTGCACAGACTGGAAAAGGCAAACGAGAAATAAGACAGCCGTCATTTCATAGCTGCTAATGCTACCGTATTCCCAGGAGCTGTTGTGTGAGCATTTTGCACCATGGAGGAGATGTTTATGTTAGCTTCAGAAACCTGCAAAAATATTCTCCCTTTACACAGATTGTCTCGGTTTTTGTCAAGTCAGTTTTCTTGACACATTAGATTTGCCTTTCCTGGGCAACAAGCCAAGAAATGAAAAAGAAGCACATCTTCGAGAGGGGTTTTCATTCTCCTTGAGTTGATGTTGAAGCATTTCTGAAAGGTATTCAGGGACTCTACACAATTTTAAAGCAGCTTTGTAGTTCCAGGCATGGGATGAGTAAGGCAAGACTATTTAGATCACTGGTTCTCAAACTGTGGGTCCCCAGGTGTGTTGGCCTACAACTCCCAGAAATCCCAGCCAGTTTCCTAGCTGTTAGGATTTCTAGGAGTTGAAGGAAAAAATATCTGGGGACCCACAGGCCGAGAAGCACTGATTTAGATCAACTGCAGGAGTTGTCAAAGGCCCTTTCCACACAGCTGAATAAAATCCCACATTTTCTGCTTTGAACTGGAATATATGGCAGCGTGGACTCAGATGACCCACTTGAAAGCAGATATTGTGGGATTTTCTGCCTTGTTATTCTGGGTTATATGGCTGCGTGAAAGGTTCCTAAACTTCCTTCAAATTGTATTTGAACCCAAGGTGATAATGGGAAACTGTGGGTCACGCCCATCATGTTCTTCCTTTTCTTTTTCCATTTCCATTTCCATTTATCTTTGCCAAAGCTCTTATTCTGAAGAGGACCCTTTTGGGGAGAGGGAAGCTCATATGATGATCAGAGATGCTCTCTCTTCTTCATCATCTATTGAAATTATGTTCTGAAAACCCATACAATTAAGTATGCTGGTGGTCTGATTGCAATTACCCAAGTAAAAAAATTGATAGACAGTTTTGGGCCCTTTCACACTACACAATGATAGAGCTGTGATTCCATTCTTATTGCTATGGCTGCATCCTATAGAATCCTGGTGTTTATAATTAGTTAATTTTTTTTGTTACAACTCACCTGCTGGAATCAGGAAGATTCAGATTGACCGGAATCTCCAGTTCCTGATAACAATGGTTTCTCTGAATCCAAGGAGCCAGGTAGAGGAGAGTCCTGCTTTCCAACAGGAAGTTGTAGATACTGAAGACCTGTTGCCATCATCCACTGAACAATAAAAAGATATAGAGAATGTGTTGTTCCCTGCAGTTGTTAAGTAAAAGACACTGACATGATTTGGCATCTGGGGTCTTTAAACAGTTTTCTATAAAGGTCCCAGCCACTCCTAGGCAGTTTTGTTTCATTTAACCTTGGCAACTAAGGGAGCTTCCAGACATGGGTTAAATCTGTGGCAAAGTGGGTTGCAAAGTGGGTTTAAAAACCCACTTTGGCACGAGTTTAAATCCACCACCCCCAAAGTGGGGTTTCTAGACACCATACCAGTAACTGTCAGGATGGCATCCAGCCACCCCAAAGCCCTCCAAAAGAAGCCCCGAAAATATTAAGAAATCTTACCAGGCTGCCATTATGGTGGTCTTTCCATCTTCCCGGTGCATAGAAATGTTGTGTCAGGAGACGGGGATATGGGGAAGTGATATTGCCCCCCCCCCAATTGCCTGTCACATCATTTTTATGCACTAGGAAGATGGAAGAAACATGATAATAATGGCCGACTAAGATTTTAGGGCTTCCTTTGGGGGCTTGGTGGGAGAGGGTGTGCTCCCAGAACCCAAAAGGTGTAAGATGGCTGTGGGGACTCAACCTTGCGTAGTCCCATGACTATCCGGTAGTGAGTCCCCACAGGCCCAATACCCCATTAGACCCAGGCTTTTTAGGAAGGCCCAGATCTAATGGAGTATCTAATTAATTTGGAACAAAGCAGGTAATTTGTTCCAAATTAGTTCGCTTTCACTTGAGGCATCATTTGGATGACTCAGGTAAAAGCCTAACAGGTTCCACATTTTTGGGCTTGTTTGCAATGGCCCTAAGGCACTTTTGGGTGTTTGTGTTTTTCTGACCTTGACCAGGCTCTGATTTTCTGACTCTGTTTCATTTCTTTCTGCTTTTGTTTATCAGGACCACTGACTTGCTGAACAACCTCCAGACTTTATTGTTTTTTTCCCTTAATCCTGCTGGATACCTTCTGGCTCACCTAGATTGAATTAACTTCTCCACAACTCTTACAGTCCAATCACCTGATTCCTGGATCATTTGCTTACTGAAGTATCAGACACCTTTTTTCTCTTGCTTTTAAATTTGGAACGGGTTGGTGGTGGCTTAGCTCCAATTTGGGAAATTCAACAAGTAAAGTTTTTTTAAGCAGTAGAAAGTATGACAGAGGATGGTAAGAGGGAGCTGTATGTCTGCTGCTTCTTCCACATCCAGGATGAGCTTTATATTACCTTTTAGGAATTTAACAGAGCTGGTTCTGCAATGCAGGAGAGACAAAAGGTATCAAGCAATGCCATGAGTAAGGATAGATGTGTTGGGGATCGGGGGCAAAATCGATCCTACAGGGAAGCCTTCAAGTCTGCTTTTGTGACACCTGTGGCTCTCAGACACTATTCAAACACTTCTCACTGAACACCATCCTTGGGAGGTTTCAATCGTTTGTCTGTTCTATACAATTATAACACTGTGATGATACTAACAGTCATCACTTCATTATATGACATATTGCCATTTGTTGATTGTGTTGTCGAAGGCTTTCATGGCCGGGATCACAGGGTTGTTGTATGTCTTTCGGGCTGTGTGGCCATGTTCCAGAAGCATTCTCTCCTGACGTTTCGCCCACATCTATGGCAGGCATCCTCAGAGGTTGTGAGGTATGGAGAAAACTAAGCAAAGAGGTTAATATATATCTGTGGAAAGTGTAGGGTGAGAGAGGTCAGTGTGAATGTTGTGTAGTTAATCACTTTAATTAGCATTGAAAAGCTTATCTGCTGTCTTCTTCCTGCCTCTGGGGCATCCTTTGTTTAGAGTCGTTAACTGCCCTTGGTTGATTCATGTCTGGAAATCGTCTGTTTTCAGAGTATTGCTTTTTATTTACTGTTCTGATTTTTGAGTTTTTTAATACTGGTAGCCAGATTTTGTTCATTTTCATGGTTTCTTCCTTTCTGTTGAAGTTGTCCACATGCTTGTGGATTTCAATGGCTTCTCTGTGTAGTCTGACATGATAGTTGTTAGAATGGTCCAGCATTTGTTGATTGCTTGAAATTTTTAGAATTCTCTGGTTCAGGAGAGCCATGACCAAACTACAACTCCCAGGATCCCATTCAATGAAGCCAAGGCAGTTAAAAGTGGTATCAAACTGCTATGACTATGTAGTGTAGATACACTTCTCATTTGATTTGCACAGAGGCAGGCAGCTGTCTGTCTATACTGCTTTGACCAATGCAAATATACTAATAAAACCCTTCTCATGAGATAGATGAGACAAAGAGAAAAGAACATGAATATGTAGATAAACAGTTTTAGAAAGCAGCTTGTATTATGGGTAAAAAGATAAAAAGAGAAGAATGGAATGTGAAGTATTCCATATTGTCCAACTGACAGATTATGAAGCAAAGTTTTGCTGTTGAAGCCTGTTAATGAACTGGTATTTAAAACATTATCTCTGTGGATGAGTTAAGAATATAGAATATGAGCTTCTGCTAAGCAATGAAACCCCTGCTGTTGCAGTAAGGATTTAATTACTTGCCACATTATAGGAGAGTGAATGAAGCTGGCATTGGAATAGTTGAGGATTTATTTTTGTCAATGAAGGATAGAAGTGGCTGCAAAAAATATTACAAAAAGGTGGCTAATAAAGCGGGTTTTATTAGCTGTACTTATTAAAAGTGTTTATAGGCTCGCATGCTGATGGGCATTTGGATGGGATTGTGTTCCCAAATTGCAATCGCTCTGGGACTACTAAACAACACAAAGCATGCCAGAAACCTGAAAAACATAATGCACGCATATGTGAAATCAAAATTTATACATCCAAACAACACATAATCAGTTTGGCAGCAGGTGTGCTAAACTGCTGAATCCATTGTGGCATTGGCATTGTTTAACTCCAATATTATTTTAAGATGGGATTGATTGTGTTGAGGAGTCACATTTCAGTCTGCAGGCAGAGAATAACTTTTAAGGGATATGAGCAAAGCTGGCATGAGAGCAGCATCCTTCCTGGAGTGTTCACATGCTCATGAGTTTGATCCATGGCCATCTCTGAGGATTGCTACAATTCTGGAGGATACTTTATTCTCTCCCTTATCTCAAAAATACTGAGCAGGATTGCTGGGATAAAAGCAAAGATAAATGTTCCAGTATATACGAATGTCTACTGGAGATTCAAAGCTGTGTGTACTGGAAAAGAGGTTCTCTGTCCTCTTTCTCAGTTTCATTAGTCTAGGCATCCCATCAACAGCGGACTGGGAGGTTGCTCATGGCTTGAGGACAATGGGAAAATATAATGGAAAAGAAAGCACGTGGGAATGATATTTCTTTGTTTTACAGCAAGAATAGACTTCTAAGAGGCCACTGAAAAAACTAATTGGCAGATCCTGATATGGATGTGAAAGACAGTACTCTGTATCTACAAATACTGCATCTATAGAATCGACCATTCAGGGCTTGAAAATATATATATTTAAAAATCCAAAGAGAAAATCTTGATTATACAAGTTAATGTATGGGATATCATTTTATTACATCAGGCAAAAATGGTAAATAAATTAAAATGAACAATCAGAGAAACAAAACAGATGTTGTTGGAGGTTAAGGCCTTTTGGAAGCAAGTCTGTTTTCATACAGAGCAGTGGTTCCCAACCTTTTTTGGACCAGAGACCATTTCGATTTCTTTGTTGTTAGCAGGGACTACAAGGTTCAAGAATAAACTATGTTAATCTAAAAATAAACTTTAATCAAATCTTTTAAAATAGTAATATGAATTAAGAGTACTATTATAATAAAAAAGAACATTTAAAATAGAAAATTAAAATAGGTTTGCGTTAAATGTGATTTTTGAGCTTGCATCTTCTTTACAAGTTGGGTAATACTGGGGCTAATATTATTGCTCAAAGAAGCAGGAAGGAGGGAGAAAGGAAGGGGGGGGGAGGGAAAGAAGGAAGGACCAAGGAGGGAGGGAGAGAAGCAAGAAGGGATGGAGGGCTGGAGGGAGAGAGGGAAGAAAGGAAGGAAGCGAGGGAGGGAGACGAGTAAGAAGGTGTTGGGAATCATCCGGGACTACTCAAGTCTAGATGTAGTTAGATAGATGATAGAGTTAGATTGAGGGAATCCTTTCCCTGTTTCCAAAGCATGCCTAGATAGGCTTTACTGTGTTTCACATGTTTATGTCACATCCCTTACTTTGAAGTTAGTAGAAATGTGAATCTCTAGGGACACTAACTTCTTATTGGTCAGAATGTTTTATGGCCCCAATAAACTGGACCATGAGGTTGGAACCATTTTGGTTCTCTCTCCTCTGTTCTTCTAGCTAACAAGAAGTATCTTGCTGTCTCTCCTGGCAAGATGCAACTATTTAGATGTTTGTTATTTTTCCTTTCTTATTTTTCCTTAGAAACCAGTCTAGGGTAGACTAGACAGCTCCCAAGCCTTTCTATCTACAATGGAGTTCTTTTTACCTGAATAAATACTTTTTGAACTTTTACTGAGTCTCTGCAGTCCATTGCAATCCTAAATGGTCAAAGGCTTCTCTTGCTCACCCCGTGTAAGTAACTGCTGCATTTAAAAGCTTTGCTTTTTTTTTGGTGGAATCTCCCCCAGAGAGGGTTAAATTGAGTCTAACCGCTCAGAGATTACCACAACAGAAGGGAGAGGAGGAAGGCAGAAAAAAAGGAAGGAGGGAAGCAAGGAGGAAGGCAAGAAAGAAAGGAAGGAAGGGATGGGACAGGGTAGGAGGAAGAGAGATGAAGGGAAGGAAGGAAATGAGAAAGAAAGGCAAGGAGGAAGGAAGGAAGGATGGAAGCAAGGAGGAAGCAGGGAAGGAAGGAAGAGAGAGGGAGGAAGGGATGGTACTAAGGGATGGAGGTCTTCGGAGCTCGAGGAAGAGGCAGCAGTGCGGAAGTCAAGACATGGGGGAGAGCAAATAAATAAAAAGTGAGCACTGCCTTCTTGCCGGAGGAAGATAGTATGTTGGAAACCAAAAGTACGGACAGTTCATTCTTGGAAGGTAGTAGATTCTTTGGGCATTTTAATACAGAAGTTTAATGGTCAGAGACATTTCTCTGGTGCGTTGGCTATAGATTTCAGCCAAGGAAGCAGACCAGTGACAGAGAGAACATGGGAGGCAGGGCACTTAAATGGTTAGACTGATGAGAGGAATAGAGTTAATCTTTCTATATTAGTTTTTTTTTCTCCTTGAATATTTTAAAGATTTTTTTGGATAAAACCTGGAGTCTCCCAAGGGGTTTACTGAGAGAGCTCAAGAAAATGAAATTCTTTCCCAGGCAGACTGCAAGAGCTCATCCATCACTAATCTGCAGCCACCCAAAGCTCCTTTACTTGATAAAAGAAAACCCTGTAGGGGAAACAATCACAGAGTTACACATAATGTGTAACTGTGCCCTTATAGTACAAGCGTATGCATGTCTACTCAGAAATAAGCCATACTAAATTCAGTAGGATTTACTCTCTGGTTAGGGCCTATGCAATTGTAGCATTACCATGTAATCCTAGAGTATAGAACATGGTCTTAAAAGAAAATGTTGTGTCAGTTGTTAGTGAGCTCCAAAAGTTAATTTGTAATTGTTAATGCTAGCAATGAACACATGAAAATTTTGTTACCTTAGCTCCTACTTTTCAAAGAAACAGTAAACAAACTGCATAATAGAGCGTTTGTTTCATGCAAAAGCTAAAGCTAATTTCATTTCAAGATCATCTAAGGGGTTAAATAGTTCCATATCTCTGATTATTGGTCAAAAATAAGGGTATAGGAATAATGAAACAGTTAAAAATGTGCTATTAATAAGTAAGGACCTCATTAAGTTCAAAGCAAATTGGGATGTTATTGACTCGTGTCATTAATTTTCTCCAATGAATGAGCATAAGGCATTACTCTTAATTTTTTCAAGTTTTTGAAAGCTTTATCTCTACCAAAAAGAAATACCGTATATACTCAAGTATAAGCCAACCCGAATATAAGCTGAGACACCTAATTTTACCGCAAAAAACTGGGAAAACTTATTGACTCAAGTATCAGCCGAGGGTGAGAAATGCAGCAGCTACTGGTAAATTCCAAAAATAAAAATAAAAATAGATACGAATACAATTACATTAATTGAGGCATCAGTAGTTTAAGTGTTTTTGAATATTTTGAATATTTACATAAAATTGTTAAGACAAGACTGTCCAATTGTCTGATTATCTATATACTTGAGTATAAGCTGACCCAAATATAAGCCAACTAGGACGCTCACTCGAGTATAAGCCATGGGGGCTTTTTCAGCCCTAAAAAGGGTGGAAAAACTCAGTTTACACTCGAGTATATACGGTACTTAGTGAAAACTGAGTTTGGGGTGGTCATAGAATTGAAGCTTAATGACTTTAAGGCAGGCAAATTGGCATTAAAGCTGAATATCACCTTTGTGTATCCCTTGCTATTGAAGTGAAAACCCCACGAATAACTCACAGACCCACAGTGTTGCTGTCAACTAGTTTGGGTCTGTTCATTTTTTCTCCTCTCCTCACTCCCACTCATTCATTATTCCTCAGCTGTTTTCAATTTATTTAAAATTTAACTGTTATATTTGTTTTTTTAAAATTGCTGAAAATGCAAAATTCATTTTTTTTAAATGACAGAACAGAGGTACAAGGTTATGTGGAAGTACAATCTTGGGGCTCCAGATGTGGGAATCAGCACTATTGCACAAATTATTAATTAATTAGTTAGTTAATTTCTATCCCATGTTTCTCCCAAACCAGGACTCAAAGAGGCAAACAACATGTAAACAAAAACATTACCATCATAAAAATAAACAAATGAAGAGAGGTGCAATATTGAAGGTGTACATTCTGATATCTCTCTATTATCTATGACTGTACAATTGCTGTGAAGTAGCAGCTTTGTGCAGTAAAGTCCTGAGTTCAGTATGCTCATAGGATTGCAGCTTAAGTCTAGTGTTTGGGGTCATCTATACCAGACATATCCAAAGTACAACCCGGAGGCCAATTGTGGCCCTTGTTCAATTTCATTGGCCCCCAACCTCTGTCATAAAATCAATAAAATTTGGCACTAAGCCCTGTTGACCACAGTGTACAGAAAAACTATTTTATATTTCACCTCCACGCACTCATACCGGCCACATGACCTTGGATGTGCCTATGGACAACACCGGCTCTTCAGCTTAGAAATGGAGATGAGCACCAACCCCCCAGAGTCGGTCATGACTGGACTTAACGTCAGGGAAAACCTTTACCTTTACCTTTATATTTCACCTCAAGATGGCACTCAAGCTGGCCAGTGCCTAACAGCCCACTGCCTCCCTTTTCCTCTCTCTTCCTCAACTAACCACCCAACCATTATCACTCTCTTTCTCACTCATGCACTCCCTCATGTGCATGCTCTGACGAAGCTAGAATAGCTGCACCCAATTTGTTCCCTCTCTCACTCACAGCACTGCCTTCTGCTACACCACTGGCACACGTATCCACCTCCACTGGGTTTTTCTTCCTCTAATAAACAACCTGTTGATTCGGTGTCTTATTAGCTAGGTATCTCAGGCTTTATTTCATCCAGTTTCTTCTTCTCTCTCTTTATGCCCCCCACCATTTACTTTGGCAGGGGAGGGGAGATGGTGATGCACGGGGGGGGGGGGGGGGGGGAGGAGAGCAAACCTACAGGTGCAACAAGCAAATTTTCTCCAAAGAAGTTACAGTCTTCCAGGGAACTCTCTCTTAGGGCGCATCCAGATAGGGTACAAAATGTATGCCCTCTCAGATATTCATGGGGGGTGTCCAGATGACGCCCCACAAAAATAGCAAAAGTTTTCACAACAAAGCAGGAAAACCCTGCATTGTAGCAAATTAATTTGTTAGTGGGTTTGTTCTGCAACTTCTTGGAAGGCACGGAGCAAACCAACTATGGCCACTGTCTGGACTAGCCAATCAGAAGTCCTTTGACTTCTGAAGGGGCTGTTCGTACAGTTATCTCATGTTTTCTGGACTCAATCAGATCTGGGAAATGCAAGAGGGCTCAAATCCCCTCCCAACCCCCCTCCCCAAAACCCCTTTTAAAAATAAAAGAACTTACCCGAGCTCTATTAGCGTGGTGCCAGAGCTCTCCTGGTGCATAGGAATGGTACACCAGGAGAAAGAGGGGGAGGAGGAAAATTGCTCCTCCTGGTACATCATTTCTACATGCCAGGAGAGCTCTGGCATCACAGTAATGGGGGTTGGGTAAGTTCTTTTATTTTTAAAAGGGGTTTTGGGGCGGTTGTGGAGGGGTGGGGGCTATCTCCCTGATCTCCTGGTAGGTACCGGGAGGACATGTAGACACTGCCCAAAGCAAGCTCGGGCTTTTTTTGGCAGTATGCGGACTCCGCCCTGCCCCGGGTTTTTTAAACCTGGGCTGAAGCCGACCACTGCTGTTTGGAACCACCCTAAGTATGCAGATTTATTAGGTATTTTCAATTTCAAGATTACTAAAAGTTCAACAGATCATACAAATATTTGATCAGCATGAATACAGTTTGTGCCTTTCAACCATTATGTTGCTATCCCACATGGTGCTTTAGTATTAACTCCATGAATATGTCCAAGGATTTGATTGAAATCCACGAAAGCACATGTTGAAATGAATGAGTCTCAAAGGTGGTGCTTGATTCCTATTTCCCCTGTTTTAAAATGCAACTCAAAAAATTGCACACGTGTGTGTGTGTTTCTGTGTGCCTCTGTGTGTGTACTTACACAGAAAATATATAGATGATATTTCTATCCTGCTTTTTCCTCTCTTAAAAGAGACTAACAATGTTTAATGTTTTTGTGTTCTGTGTGAAGAACTGAAAAGTATGCCATTTGCTATAAAAAATCATAAAATGGTTCAGTTGCATTTAATGTTAATGGTTTAAAAAATGTCAGGCTGAATTGTCACCCCACATCCATTTTCACCTCATCAAATCTGGCCCTCTTTGCAAAAAAATTGGACATCCCTGATCTATATAGTATGCCATGTATCAGTACGGGAGGAAGAACTAGCAAAATCATATGATAAATGGATGATTTATATAACTTAAACTGCAGCAAAATGTGATGAGGACAGATTCCCTTTGAAAGTTTGGTGTTACTTTCTGGACAGCTAAACATAATTAAAAATATTTATGCCTTCTTGAGCATGGCTGCATCTTGTAAAAATATCTTGTAAAATTAATGCAAAAACCACACTGAAATACATTTTGATTAGTTCTACATATTCCCAGTTTGGCAGCATTTATGTAGCCAAAGTGCAGGCTTTTGTCCATAATGTATATCCTTTGATCCTCTATTGGGATAATTTTCTTATTGAAGATGGAGTCCATTCAGCTGCCGATAAGATAATCAAAAGATCATTTGCTTCTCTAGAACAAAGCACTGTCTTGCCTCGATTTTGCCAGCTGCATCTGATTCAACATATCAGCCAAGCTCGGGGGTTTTGTTACAGTGATAGGAAATGGGCGTGAGCGATGGAATCTGAATTGGAACGTTCTCTCTGCTTTGTTTTTGGCTCTCATTCACACTTAATGAATGATGAACTGTTCTGATTATAGGGAAGTTGGTTAATTTCAGCATTTTTCCATAAAATATCAAGGGCAAAGACTAACAATATAAATCAATCCATAAACTTCTAAAGAAAATAAATCATAGAATCATAGAATCATAAAGTTGGAAGAGACCTCATGGGCCATCTACTCCAACCCCCTGCCAAGAAGCAGGAAAATTACATTCAAAGCAACCCCAACAGATGGCCATCCAGCCTCTGCTTAAAAGCCTCCAAAGGAGGAGCCTCTACCACACTCCGGGGCAGAGAGTTCCACTGCTGAACAGCTCACACTGTTAGGAAGTTCTTCCTAAAGTTCAGGTGGAATCCCCTTTCCTGTAGTTTGAAGCCATTGTTCCATGTCCTAGGCTCGAGGGCAGCAGAAAACAAGCTTGCTTCCTCCTCCCTATGGCTCCCCCTCACATATTTATACATGACCCTCATCATGTCTCGTCTCAAACGTCTTTTCTGCAGGCTAAAGATGCCCGGTTCTTTAAGTCGCTGCTCATAGAGCTTGTTCTCTAGACCTCATACTAAAAGCTGCTATGAGTCACCTGCCATTCTTCAATTTAAAAAGTCAGAAGAGCATTTGGAGGCGGAAGCAGCAAGAAATGTCAACAAACCACATTAAATGACATGGCACAAATAGGCCCTCTTGGTGAGTCCAGTGAAATAACGGATAAATACCTTTCCCCTTTTTCCAGATTTGATGGCTAAGATTGAAACAGACCATTGAAACAGCATAAATCTCCACTCAAGGACCAGTACTAGTTCTGGAGGAAGATGTGAAGGTTAATCCTACTCCTGTACATCCATATAGCTTAGCAGCCTGAAGTTTCTGGGCATACCCCCCCCTCTACTTAAATTAGCCATGGGAGAAAGATAGAGCCAGCCAGACAGACAGATTGTCTGACAAATGGTGATACTATAATAGATTTTTCTTGGCAATTTTTTTCAGAGGAGGTTTGTCATTAATTTTCTCTGAGGCTGGATCTATTCTGCTGTATAATGCAGCTTCAGAATGTGGTTTAACTGTATTGAACTGGATTATATGGCAGTGTAGACATATAATCTAGTTCAATGCATTCTGAAACTACATTATTTGGCACTCTCAGCGAGAGACTGTGAGAATGTAATTTTTCCCAGAATCATGGAGTTGGAAAAAACCACAAGTACCCCCAGTGATTCTTCCGATGCAGATGTTGTGTAACCCAACAGCAGGAACACACAAAGCTCTCCTGACAGATGAAAACCTCCAAAGAGGAGACTCTATCACATGCCGAAGTAACATAATCCACTGTCAAACGGCTCTTACTATCAGGAAGTCTTTGAAATATTTAAGTGTAATCTAAGTTATTGTAGTTTTAGTTTATATACTTGGTTATGTGTCTTGATCTTTGAAACAGCAGAAAACAAATTTGCTCCTTCCTCAATAGAAGTTTCCATGGCTGAGCAGGGATTTTAAACTTGGGACCTCATCCCACAAGCAGCAGAAAAATGGGAGAAAGCAGAGGGAACTGACCTACCCTGTTCCCTCCCATCTTTCCCTGCCTTCTGGGATGGCCAGCCATCCCATATCCTTTCCGCAATTAGGTCTATCCTTCCCCGTATTTCTGCCTCTTTCTGCCATTTGGAGACAGGTAACACTTGACTCCTGAAGATGGCTTTATTTATTTATTATTTACCATATTTGTACCCCATCCTTCTCATCCCAAGGGTGACTTAGAGTGGCCTTACAGTAGGCAGCAATTCGACGCCTTATCAAACAACAGATAATAAAAGTAAACATATACGTACATTAAAAGCATAACATTAAAAAGCAATATAAACATTAAGACTCAGTTCCCATGCCCTGTGGAAGCGGAGCTCCATGGAGTGCCACAGGAAATACCCTTATGCCATGTGATAGCCTCCATGGGACTCAATTTTCCAAATGCATGGAAAAGGAGCTTTATAGCTGTGGAATGAAGTCCTTGAGCTCCCAGAATCCTAGCCGAACACTCAAATCACTATACCACACTGGGGTGCTGAAAATGGGCCATTTAAACCTCTAAAATTGGTTCTACATGGACAAGAGAGACCTAAGATATGAGCAGGTGATTCTTCTGATGTTAGACCTAACTCAAAGTTTTGCCAAAATTATATTTTGCCCAAGAAGGCAATTTGCAGACTGTATGGACTTTCATAACATGGCTGCTATGCATTTAAGAGACTACTGAGTGTTGTTGCTGTCAACTGGAATGCGGATTACAACAGTTTATGTACTTTACTGGAGGAATTATTTGTTCTTTAAGAGTATCCCCCACTCCCTCTTCTCCCTGTTGATTAGATGTGTAAAATTGCTCCTGCACGTTTTTCATTCTTTCTGGTAGATGCACAGACCTGAGCTTAAATAACTATTGAAGAAAAATGTGTTTCTTGGAAGATAACTTTTCAGAAAGAATTTCTGCTGGTGTTGAAGAGTTCACTTGTTAAGTGGGGCCAGACTGCCCCACTGCTTAGCAGCTGTGAGCGAGGATGAGGTGACAGAAAGCATCCTCTGGAAAAGGCAGATCTAAGACCATTCAGAGCTTTGAAGAGTCTGATCAACCCTTCAAATAAAAAGTATGTGTATGACATAACCTTCAGCAAGACAGAATTTATTTTAGTTACCATGCCAAGGACTCCTCTGAGACTGAAAAGCTTTCTTACAAGGAAGGGAAAACATGACCAAAAGCCTGGAAACAGAGACATGTCCAATGAGAATATTATTTCAAAATAGCTCTTAATCAACAGAGTCCTATTCATGCCTCATCCCCTTTATAAGTTACTAAATGTTGCCTGTATACTAGTAAAGGAGGCCTTGAAGAAAAAAAAGGGGCGGATAGGTTGGGAAACAGAATAAATTAGAGCAAGAGCTTAAAATGAGCTTAAAATATTTACAGCTTGATAGTTTTCTTTTAAAAAGAGTTTGTTGTGCTGCTGAAAACCAGGTGTTTGGGGTTAATTAGGAATGAAATGCCAATTCCTGTAAATGGATACCTATTGTTACTGAGCTGGTAGAGACTGATCAAGAAAGGGAGCCTAGGGCATTGATCCAATATGTAGCTGGGACATTTAAAAGATAAATTCCCTGTTGGTGATTATTTGGAAAGGCATATCACATTGTCTTAATAAACCCATAATATAGTCGGTCACACCTGGAATCCAGTCTGCAGTCATGGAATCTGAAAAAGAATATTACAGAGTGGAAAAGGTACTACTAAAATTACAAGACCAGAACAATACCAATAACATTGATCATAAATTTGGAACTCTAATCTCAGTGGGTAAAGGGGGAATATGATAGAAGTGTATACAATTATATAGGTAGCAAAGAACGTGTTTAGAGATCTGTTTTTCCCACAATACTATGTCTTTGGATCATCCAATGTATTTGAATTTTGAGAGATTCATAACAAAGAGCTTCTTCAAACAGCCTACCATTAAGCTACAGAATTCACAATTCACTAGGCTTTGGCTCAGATCAATTTGACTGAAAGTGTAATATTCGGTGGTTCATTTTGTATAATCCCCTGAAAACAGAACGGAGAGGAGGAAACTGGAAAGCTGGACAAAACAGATCAAGAGAGCTGGATTTATCTGCTACTGGAGAGGATGGAGTTAAGTCTGCAATATACCTGAGGCAGGGGTCTGCTGCGGGAGCTCCTGGAGAAGATGGGATTAAATGTAGCAATTTCTCTCTTTCTGTGGCAGTGGAAAAGTTGGAGCCTCCGGTGGCCTAGGGGATAAAAGCCTCGTGACTTGAAGGTTGGTTGCTGACCTGAAGGCTGTCAGGTTCGAATCCCACCCGAGGAGAGCGCAGATAAGCTCCCTCTTTCAGCTCCAGCTCCATGCGGGGACATGAGAGAAGCCTCCCACAAGGATGGTAAAACATCAAAAACATCCAGGCATCCCCTGGGCAACATCCTTGCAGACGGCCAATTCTCTCACTCCAGAAGCAACTCCGGTTGCTCCTGACACAAAAAAAGTGGAAAAGTTTCCTTGGTTCCTCCTCCAGAGAGGACCCTGGCAACTTGCTTTCCCAGCAGCACTTGCATAGAGTGGGCAATTGAAAGGTTCCTGTTGGAGCATGATGGGAGTTGAAGTTTTTTTCTCTTTCTTTTTCTCAGCCAATAAAAGCCTGATTGTGTCTATGCTCTGACTGGCTGAGAATGGACACTACCAGCAACAATTCTCAGAGCCCTCTCTTGTGGGTTGTCTTATTTTTAAAATGCTATGGTAAAAACTTAAAATAATTCTCAAAATCTAGTAGATAGGTGAATTGTTCTGAAACTTGACAGACCCGCAGTTGTGAATGGGGTCTAAAACTGAGGTAGGTTTCATGCAGATAGGCCTTGATATGTCTGAGGATTGAACCTTTAAAATTTCCCATTGTAGCCAATGAGCCAAATCTTTGCTGAATGAAAATGGCAACACTCTTCCCAATTTGAGTAACTTCCTGGTAAAAAGAATGAGGGGTTAGCCAAAAACGGACCCAAAATAGCATGCCTTTTGGCTGAATTGCACAAGTCTATTATCCACTTCTGGATAGGGGATTAGACAAATTCCATAACTTTCAAAAGCAATGCTACTACAGATGACTGTCCTACTTCAAAAGCATCACAGCTCAGAATCCCAATTGATGGAGAACAGGAGAATGAGCAGGAAATTGATTCCACGTCCTCCTTTCGAATTCCCAGTCACAGCTGGCCACTGTGGGAAATTTGATGCTAGACCAGAAAGGTTGGATTGAGCTGGACTCCACTTATGCCTTTACTATGGTCTCAGAGAGTATCTTGAAACACTATCCCAGAAACCACTAGCAGCAGTGTCTAGTACTGAATACCTTTTGGCCTGGGTATGGGGAGAGCTGGCATTCATGCACTACAGATTGAGAAGCATCACAGTTTGATGGATCAGGCTTAAACAGGTTGTGTGCCTTCAAATAATTTCTAATTTATGGCAACTTTAAAACCAAATGATCATGTGATATGGAGGGCTGACTGTATTTCCCATGAGGATTAATCAATAGAATGTTGTGTTGCTTGTATTCTGCAATCTGGAGCAGGACTCAAAAATGTTTAGCTGCTGAACTCAAACAGTTGGTGCTTAACTGTACAAGATTTATTTCTTTACTGTACAAGCTTTATTTCCTATTATTATTATTATTATTATTATTATTATTATTATTATTTTCCTTCAAAACATTGGCAAGCCTATCATGGGGTTTTCTGGGGCTGAGAGCATGTGGGGTTCCATGACCAAATATGGAATCAAACCTTGGCCTCCAGAGTTGTAGTCCAATGCTCAACCCAATCAAACAGAGTTTTACCTTATCAGAAGGCCAATTTTCCTGTCATATTCTGCTTTCCCTTCATTTTTGGCATGGAGCCCTACCGAAAGTGCCTGTACATATGAAGGGCTCCATGCCAAAAAAGCAGTGCATGCCTTCCCATGTTGCCTTCCCTGAAATGGGGGGAAGTCGGGCAGCGATGCTTCCCCTCATGGGATGGGGGGCAAAGTAAGGTGGTCAATGCAGGTCATGAAGCAATGGCTTCTCCATGCCCACCACTGGGAGTCCATGGATTCACCCCAATGCGAGGTGAATCCATGGGCCTTCATGATATGGTAGTTAAACCAGGTATGTTGCAGCCATGACTCAGCTTTGCCATCTTGATGGCACCAACTCTGTTCCAGGTGATAGCATGCTCTCCTTCCATCTAATGACAGCTTCTGCTATTGCTTAGTATAAAAGAAAAATAAATGTCCTATTCTGTTGGGAAACACCAGCAGGTTTCTAGCAAATGATGAAATCAAGTGGGAAGAAAACACCTTCACTATTCACGAGGTTCCCTTTGGAGCAGGTTGCTCTCTGAAGCTGCCAGGGCTCAGAGCTGAATGAAACTGGCTGCTTGGTGACAGAAGCTCTGAGCCACCTTCATGATGATTACTTGATGACAATTTCACAGGCTGTCAGTGACCGTTTTGCCTGAGTAGGTTTTCTGAAGGGTAATGGAGTTTAATTGCCCTTTGGAGGAAAAGAGATGAATTTTTTTGGCACTATGGGATGCATTAAAAAAATAATCTTTATGAGGCAAAGCTGAAGGGGAGGGGGAATGCAGAAAGATGTTCATTTATACAGGGGGAGGAAGTTGTTCAGCAAAGCAAACCTATCTCCAGATTGTTTGGAAGGATTTCCCCCCTCTCGAATTTCCAAGAGCCACATCCAGCAAAGTTGGTGCAGAGCCATTGGAGTAAATCTGTCCTGCTTAAAAAAGAAACAACCCCAAAACAGAGCCAAACACCCCATCCGTTTTCATTTTGCTACCTGCTTCACCATGTCACATTTATATAAAGTGGGGATGCCAGCTAGATGATGCTGTGCAAGGTTATCTGACACACGCTCCACCTCTGTAATTCCAAGTTCCTTTAGCCTGTTATGTAGCAAATTGAATTGCAATGTTCCCTCCATTTCCTAGTTAGCAGTGCTCCAAAATAACTATGGGATTTTGTCTGGCATTTTCTTTAAGAATTTCCATGAGCACTGGAAAACACCGATGCTTTGACATGCCAAAAGGAAGCCAGTCCTGATAACATGATTGTGGGGATAATCTATCCAGACAAGGGGTAGTAATAGGTCAGACTAATGAGTTTCCTGCTTACTTTGTGCATAAAAGTAGACTCCTTATTTGCTTTGAAAAATATATGCAAACTTGCCCTTCCTAGAGCAAATGCCTTCAATGTTAGAGCAAGGTCAGACGACACTTTCCCGCTTTGTTCTCCTTGCCTGCTCCTTTGACTGGTGAGATGGGCCCTGGCAAATCCAATTTATTCATTCATTTTTCATTCTCAGTTGTGCATTTGAAACTCTCACGGCTACCTTGGGAAATGAGCTGCAATCACCAAGCAGGTGAACACCTTCCTTTGGAGGCAAGTTAGCTGAAGCCCTTGATTGATTCGGCCAATTTAGCCCACAAACCTCTTCCGGATTTGCCATTGGAAAAGGCTCAAACAAAGAAACAAAGCTGATATTTGCCATTCAAAAATATTAATTTTTATTTTTGTCATTAAAAATACTTCTAGGACTTGTTTTGTAATGCTTTTGCAACTTCACTTACTTATTCAATTCAAATATACTACCCACAGTCATACTTGAAGGATATGAGCTAAAATGGTCTTTAATTATTATTTTTTTGCGCAATGAGTGGAGAGATAGCAATATTTACTATCTTTTACATCAGCGAGTCAATGGCCTAACTGTTTTTTTAGCTGAGGAAATTCTAAAGTAGTTTGGGACTGGCAAGTACTGGAAACAATTGAAGCAAGCTGAGCTAATGCTCTGGATAATTAAACATGATGTTTTGGGACAGAAGTGGATTGCCTGGCAGAATCTGTATGTATTATTATGCATACTGTGGAGGTTACTCCCCAGTAATTGGTTATAGAGATTGCCTGCAGTTCCTTACCAACTTCCCTGGGAGTACTGCCACTGAACTCAGTGGAACTCTCTTTAGAGCAAATATGTATAGCAGCGTCCTTTGAGTATCCGTGCGGTAAATTCTCAAAGCTGGTGATGTTAAGGTTTGGGCTGTGTTGGGAGCTCTCAAACTTGGGGTGAACAGCTGGGGTGGACAATCACTCATTGCTACTTGAAAAGCTTTGCAAGCTCCACCTTCAGAGTGGATATGCAGTTGCCCCACTGTATCTACAGGTTCTTCATTTGCAGATTCAACCAACCACAGATTGAAAACAATCAGAAAAAAATATCTAAAGTAAACTTTGATTTTGCCATGCATCGAACACTATGCTGATATATCCTGTCATAGACTCTCAACATTTCAGGTTCTCTCTGGCATTTATTTTTTCTATTTTATATAAAAGACACCTCCTTATGATGTCACTTTATACAATAAGATTGGATCATCCACAGATTTTGGGATCCACGGTGGGTCCTGGAACCAAGCCCCAGTGGATACTGAGCTCTCACTGTAATTACAAAACTAATTTTAACCTGCTTTGTGTAAATATACTTAGTTCATAATAGCTTGGTGGTTCTCTCTCCTCTATGAATCATTATGAGTCCCTATTGGCACTGAACCTGCTATGCAGAGGCAGAGTAACTTGGAATAGGTGAATGCCTCTTAACATTTCCTTTAGAACAAATGGGAGTACTTCATATAGTGTTTGCAAATCCTGTCTTGTACATTCTCAATGCTGACAGAGGCAGTAAAGTGTATTTATAACAGCTAGGTATAGCTTGGCCTGAAGAGTGAACTTAATTCGTTGTCTGCCAGGTATTCTTTTATGCATGACAGTGATTTGTCCCTGGTGTCTTCGCTCCCCCATGTGCCCTCTTCTTTTTCTCCATGTAGCTTATAAAGCTCCACTTGACAGTCTAATTTCATATAACTAATAACATTATGTGGTAAACTGACTCTTTATTAGTCTCAAAGGAAACAATTTGATAAACTCTCTTGTTTTCCTTTGTTCGCAGTCCGCCAGATACGTTTGATTGAAAAAGTGCAATTTTATCGTCTCACCCACTGACTACTCAGTGAAAAGCCAACTGAGGCTGCCCAAACATGGCTTCCTAGGGTGATGCGTGAAATCCATTAGGCCATAACACAATATATTGAGAAAATTACTGTTCTCCAAGACGTCCATAGGTTGGGCTGAATGTTCTGCCTAGAGCTGTTGTTGATCCCCTCCTTCTAAAAAAAAAAAAAAAAATCTAATTCCAAGCTAAGCATGCAGTTTCCTGCTCAAGCAAACAAAGAGAATAATTTCCATGGCAATTTTTTTTAAAAAGGGAAATGACAAATTATCCTGGCAGAATGAAATTTGTAGAGCATCAGTTACTAATTTAGCCCACTGAAAATAATGCAAGGTTGTTCTCAATCAGCTGAGGCAAAACTGAGCAGGATCAGTCCAGCTGCATGTTGTTATTTCATCAGCTTGGCCAACACAATGCCATCTACTAGGGTGTCAAGATCCTCTTTAATAGACCAGTTCAAATGAAAGAATGGGAACAAATGTGAAACAAAAAATTAAAATATACATATGCAATGGATTTGAAAGAGAATTGGATAAAAATGTTCCACAGATGGTATACTACACCGAAACAATTAGCCAAAATGTATGAAACAGTTTCTGATAAGTGCTGGAAATGTAAAGAACAAGTTGGCTCCTTCTATCACATGTGGTGGACTTGCAAAGAAGCAACAAAGTTTTGGATGAAGATTCATGAAGAATCACAAAAGATTTTAAAAAGAACATTTATAAGAAAACCAGACTATTATCTATTAGGATTTACAGATTTAGACTTACAATTGACGGAACAAGAAGATAAACATTTTACTTATATTACAACTTCCACTAGAATTGTTTTCGCTAGAGAATGGAAACAGGAATCAGTCCCACCAATTGAGGAGTGGGTGGAGAAGATAAGAGAAATAAAGGATATGGACGAATTGACTTTTTTGTTGAAGAAAAATACAGGCAAGATAATGAAAAGAACGAATTGGGACGATCTTCAGGACTATCTGGATAATTTGAGAAAATGAAGATTACGAGAAACAATTTTGCTATTTTTTTCTCCTTAGCAAGAAAAAATATTGAAGAATAAGAAAATATTATCCAAGAAGATGGAATGGAAGTCATTTTTTTTGCTTTGTGTGTGTGTGTGTGTGTGTGTGTGTGTGTATTTTTGTAGATTGTAGACTTTTACCTTTCTCTCTTTTCCCTTTTTTTCTATACCTTGGTTGTTCTCACTCTTTTGATGTAGTATAAAAAATTTAATAAAATTCTTTATATATAAAAAAGATCCTCTTTAATAGGTCTGGAAGAAGCTGATAAACCTGCAAGAAATTTCACATATACATCCAGGCATATTTTCTAATGTATGATTCAATACAGTAGAGTCTCACTTATCCAACACTCGCTTATCCAATGTTCTGCATTATCCAACACATTTTTGTAGTCAATGTTTTCAATACATCATAATATTTTGGTGCTAAATTCGTAAATACAGTAATTACTACATAGCATTACTGTGTATTGAACTACTTTTTCTGTCAAATTTGTTGTATAACATGATGTTTTGGTGCTTAATTTGTAAAATCATAACCTAATTTGATGTTTAATAAGCTTTTCCTTAATCTCTCCTTATTATCCAACATATTCACTTATCCAACGTTCTGCCGGCCCGTTTACGTTGGATAAGCGAGACTCTACTGTATATGCATTTCCACCTTATAGATGCATTTCAGCAAGTAATTTTTTATTTTATGATGGATCTGGGGCATCATTTCTTGCCTATGCACATGTATATGTGCCTGTTTTACATAAATGTCAGAGTTTTTGTCTGCATTTTTCTTAACTGCTGACCTGTATCACAAATACGTGGGAAGAATTCACATTTTGATATGCAGCTGGATTCCAGCATATTTATTGGCACAGAAATTACAAATTTGGTTTTTCCTTTGAAAATGCAGGCTGAACTGATATTTGTTGCAAATTCATATTCTTTTAGGTCCCCTACTTTTGCAAGTGAAAATGTCAGCCAGGACAAAAACAGCATGGATCTTCCAAGAAGTGCATTCTTGGTTTAAATTTTATTGCTTGGATTTTATTTTGTGACTTTTTGGGTGCATCTATACTGTCAAATTAATGTGCCATTTTAATTCCAATAAAATCTGGTATTTGTAGTTTGGTGAGACACTCATTTTGCCTTGTCAGCACAGAAAATCTAGGCAAGACTAATTTATGATGTGTTGTTGAAGGCTTTCATGGCCGGGATCACAGGGGTGTTGTATGTCTTTCGGGCTGTGTGGCCATGTTCCAGAAGTATTCTCTCCTGACGTTTCACCCACATCTATGGCAGGCATCCTCAGAGGTTGTGAGGTATGGATAAACTAAGTAAGGAAAGGAAAGAATATATATCTGTGTAGAGTCCAGGGTATGGCAAGAGTCCTTTGTCATTGGGAAGCCATATTTATGATATTGCAGTCGAATGTGCTGGGGATGCTTTTGACTAATAGTGATTGTATATCCAAGGTGTTCCCTGCTTAAATTTTAATAATGCTATATTTACTTGGTTTTACCTGGTTTTTAATTATGCAGGTGCTAGTCCATGCAGTACCTTATGTAGTATTCTAAAGACATATCTTGCCATTGAGATATGTAGCATTTTAATGATTTATATAGGATTTTAATGGTGTATTTTATATTTTATTTAATAATCTGGTTTCTGTGTATTTATTTGTTTGTGTTATATGTGAAAGACCTACGTTCTAAGCATTGAATAAAACTTGAATGAATATAGCAATACCTGTGGGCTCTGATAAGGGACTGTTTGATTATATATCACAAGATATCAATGAATTGCAAAGTTAAACTTTCTGTAAGTTCACTATGCCAGACTGCATTGCTTTGCATGCAGCCTCTCTGCTGCCCAATTAACTCTTCAAATCTCTACTCCATCCAACTGGATGCCATTGGGTTTTTGCTATGGATTGGTATCACTATGTTTTGCATGGATCCGTTTTTCAAAACAGGCTCTGGCTGTTTTGACTCTTTTGACCAGCTATAAAGGTAAAGGTAAAGGTTTCCCCTGATGTTAAGTCCAGTCATGTCTGATTCTGGGGGTTGGTGCTCATCTCCATTTCTAAGCCAAAGAGCCGGCGTTGTCCGTAGACACCTCCAAGGTCATGTGGCCGGCATGACTGCATGGAGCACCGTTACCTTCCCACCTATTGATCTACTCACATTGGCATATTTTCGAACTGCTAGGTTGGCAGGAGCTGGAGCTAACAGCGGCCGCTCACACCGCTCCCGGGGTTTGAACCTGGGACCTTTTGGTCCGCAAGTTCAGCAGCTCAGTGCTTTAACACACTTCGCCACCAGGGCTCCCAGTCATAGCCACCACCATTTTTTAAAGGCCACAACAGTCTACACAGCTGCTGAAAATTGTTTCTTTCTGATTCTTTCAGATACATGTGAAGCACAGAGAAGCATCTGCATGCCCACACAGGTTTCCCTGTGAAGCTGTGCACTCTGCTGCCTGCCTGAGTCAATCAGAAGAAGAAAGCGGCTCACGTGCTAGCTAGCTCCATGATCTATCTCAGTGCCTTTGCTGCTCTTATGATTGCTTTGCTTGCTTTTGGACTCAATTCCAATCTTTTCCTTTGGCAATTTCATTTATTTTCCTTAGATTAATATCTTTCATTCCTTCTTTTTTACTATTGTGCTAGGGAGGTGAGGGTGGGTGTGAAGTGAGGGGTTTCTTAAAACTGATGCCCAAAAATGATCAAAAGAGGAGCCTCAGAAATTCCCCCATTGCAACCAATGGGCTGGATCTCCCTGGAGCCCAAATGGATCTTTGGGCTGCCGGATCAAAAAAAATGGAATTTTGCTTGCCTGAATTTGGGAGGCTCCCAAAGAACCAATTGGAGGGGGGGGGGGGCGGGACACCAAAACCTGGACACCAAAAATGGCATGGGATTTAACCAAATTGCACACCCTTATCATTCAGTCTCTGCCCATGTACAGATGGTGCAGAATGAATGGTTTGTGGACATGTGCCCATTTTCAACAACACAAGGAGGTGAGTCCTTGTGCTTATAAGATCACTGTATGAAATCATTGAGGTCTAAATAGCCTGAAGGCTGCAGATCTAATCTTGGAAGTTACTACTTGGATGGAACTGCAGGCTATATTTCAGATGAAGTAATGGGCAAAACCAAAGCTGAGCAAGCCTTGCCTAAGAGGACTTTGTAAAATTCATGAGGTTGCAATGAGTTGGCAAGCAACTTGAAGACACACACACACACACAATGAACTAATCTTCCACATTTAATTCAGAAGAAAGGTCAAGCGTGCCCTCAGCTATAAATTTTTTTTCAAAACACTTGCATTATACCCTGCTTGGAACTTGAACAGAGTGAAAAGTTAGATTGTTAAGCATAGTATCAAATATTCTCAGTACCCACCAATGTTTCGAAATCATTTCTTTTTAAATAGCTATTCTAGAATGGCATCATGCTGATGTTTGTAATGGCTTTACAGTGGCATGTTGACAGTTAGTCATCTAGTTCTCTTTCCATTTAAGAATCCGTGTTGAAACAGCCCAGTGTGTGTTTAGATAAAGACCAGGGAATCTTTATTTGTTTATCCTGTTTGCAGGAGAATAAAACTACACTCCAGTAAAGCTTCTAGAAATCCCTCCAGTCAGCAGGTAATAAAATCAGAGCCAGCGGACGGCCTCATGACCATGAGGCTGGCATTTGTTTACAAGATTTATTTTGCTGAAAAGTCAGGAATGTCAGAAGGTAACTTTTAGCACCCAAGGCTGTGTTGCAGCTGTGCAAAAGATGAGGCAAAAAGGCCAGGGTTATTCTACGTAAAGTCCAGTTTTAAATCAGACGTCTTGGCCATGCATTGCTTAGTAGGACCCGATGAGGCATTTTGGCTTCAGCAATAAAACAATAGAGTTACTATGATAAATCATGTTTCACAGGAAACATTTTAAATAATCATTCTTTTTTTCCTTTTTAAAGTGATATAAAGCCTGGAGTGTAAAAATCAGGTCAGAAACCTCATTTGTGCTAAAGACAGAATGTGGGCACGTTCAGATTAGAGGCTAGCACCTTCACTGAGAAAATATATCACCCCAGAAAGGAATGGGTCAAAGTAAAATATAAACCAGGAGGAATGGGAGATTTTTCTTTGACAAAAGCTTGACTAAAATCCATGGCTTTGTTAGATTTGTGTGCTTTGTATCAGTGTTTAAAAGTTCACTTTTTGGATGAAGAAGATATTTCTCTTCTGATATTTAAAGCTTTACTTTTCTCCTTCTTGGGCACAAGCTAGGATTCCCAGGCAGCCTTCCATCCAGGTATTGAGCAGATATATGAAATCTGGTTCAGCAACCTGTACTCTCTCTCTCCTGAACCATTTTTTACACTAGAATCGGTCCTACATATCCACAGGTTCTATATCCAGGAATTCTATCATCCATATCTTGCTTTTTTTTTTTTTTAGATCACCAAAAGCAAACTTTGATTCTGGAATGTTATATAAAAGACACTATTTTACTATGCCAATATATATAATGGTATTTGAACTTCCACGGATTTGCCATCCATGGAACCAAACCCCAGCATATACTGTTCATGGGATGCAAGCAATAAGGTGATGGGCTGAAGCACAGGAAAGTTCACTGTTGGCTATGGTGATGTATGAAAACGGAAAGCATAGTATTACCTACAGTTATCTATAAGAGAAGTTAGAACATAAATTGTAATCAATGGCAGCCATTTGCATCTTTCTATGGCAGATGTGAGAGAAAGAAAAGAAGAGAAGTTTTGCAGCTATATGCAGCAAATTCAATTCTCATTTCATGGTAGATCCTCATACCTTCAATTCTAACTGAAATAAAAATAAATACAGGAAAACTTTTGAGAAATCCATATATTTGCATTTGGCCAACTGTTTTGTTAAGACAGTGAAGAAGACACAAGGGGCAACAGTAATAAGAAAATTATCCAGTTTATTTATTTCGTGTCAAAAGCATTTCATAACAAATACATTTTGCCAGACAGGACAGGCGTACTCAGCAGTTGAGAAAGACAAGGCCAGGGCTGATGTTCTGATTACTTGTGGGTCTGCACCCCATGAGCTGCCAGTCAGTTTCCGCAGGATGTTATTGCGTGCAGCTACTTTGTGCTTGGTGTTCATGCAGTGTTTCCTATATGTTAATGTTCGATCTAAGGTGACACCAAGATATTTAGGATGGAAACAGTGTTCAAGCTCTTGGCCTTCCCAAGTAACTTTCAGTCTCCTGTTGGCTTCACGGTTACATAGGTGGAAAGCACACACTTGTGTCTTGGAAGGGTTAGGCTTCAGGTGGTTCTCTTTGTAGTAGCTGGAGAGATCTTTCAAGGCATTAGTGAGTTGCTTTTCAACTGTTTCAAAATCTTTCGCTTGTGTTGTGAGGCCAAGGTCATCAGCATATATAAAACTCTTTGTGAGTGGTGGTTGTGGCTGGTCGTTCGTGAAGATGTTAAATAAGGTTGGTGCAAGAACGCTGCCTTGGGGTAAACCATTCTTTTGCCTCCTCCATCTGCTTTTCTGGCCCTGAAACTCCACATAGAAGCTGCAGTTTTCTAGGAGGGTCTGGACAGTTTTTGTAAAATCAAAGTCCCGGGTAATATGGTAGAATTTATGCAGCATTTTTCTATGTTGCACCATGTCATAGGCTGCCGTAAGGTCCACAAAAACTGTTCCCGTAATGCAGCCTTTCTCATAGCCTTCCTCGATATGCTCAGTCAGATGAAGAATTTGACCTGTACAGTTTTTCCCTGGTCTGAAACCTGCTTGTTGTGCAATAAGCTTGGGTTCGATAACAGGTCCTAGTCGATTTAATAGCATCCTCTCATAGACTTTATATAGATGACATAAGAGGGAGATTGGTCGGTAGTTCCTGGCATTGGAGGCATCTTTACCAGGTTTTAAGATGGCAATGATCTTAGTTTTCCTCCATGCTCTGGGAATCTGTTTGTGTGCCAGGCATTGATTGTAGAATTTCAAAAGCCAGTTTTCAGCTTTGGCCCCCAAGTGATCGATTTGCTCCATCATCAGGTCATCTAGGCCAGGTGCTTTACCAGTCTTACATCGCTTGATGGCTTCTCTGAGTTCTTTCAGGTTTAGAGGAGAAGACAACTGGTGGGTTTCAAGTTCTGGCACCCTGTTGATTTTCATCTTTATTCTACTGTGGTTGGTTTTCCCATTCTGAATTAGCTGGTGAGCTATCTGGTCTGGTGTCACATTTGCGTGTCCATGGTTGACCACAGGATCACTATCCAGGCGTCTCAGCAGTTGCCAGGCTTTTCGGCTACTCTTGGACATGTCAAGGTTCTCAAGCAGCTCTATCCAACGGTCTTTCTTAGCATTAGCTAAGGCTGTAGATAGTTTTGACCTGCTGCTATAGTCTTGTCACTGTATGGATTCTCTTGAAATAGTCTGAGATATTCCTGTAGCTGATTTAGCGATTCTTCGTTATCCAGTAGGAGCATATAACACAGGGAACTTGCTAACTTGAATGGATTCTTGGCAAATGTTGGGCTTCAGCAGCAAGATGCTGGGGATTCGGAGAATGAGGGGAATGATGAGCTTTCCATTGCCGAGTCTGTGTGCGATCAGGGTGATTTGTAGGCCTCAGGTCAGAGAGAAATGCCAGCAGCTGCAGAAGAGACAAGGGATTTTGGGATTACAATGTCCGTGTCTTAGCAACTGGGGAGAAGTCAGTTTCTCTTGGGAATTGGCCTTTAAGGCCTTCTGCGGGTGCAGAAGGGGAGTTCAGTCATGATATCAAATTAAGCCTTTGCATGGAGGGAGTCAAGGATAGATTAGGCTCTCTGAAAGACTCTGTGAGAAGGCCTTGAGGCCTTGGTCTCAAAGGCATGACCTCACGGCTGCTTGGTCGGGTCTGGGCTTAAATTAAGTGGTTGTTACCTGTGTCTCCAGAGCAGACAACCTTGCCTTTGAGTCAAGTTCCCATTTCATGCTCATGCTTCAAGTTCATTATGATTGCTTAAGTTCCTGAATGAGTTTTTGCCTTGAAAAAGTTCCTGTTTCATGCTTATGGATTTATGCCTATGTTCGTGATTTCTTGGATTTCTTGGATTATTGATCTTTTGTATATATGGATACTGCTATTTTATAGCACTTCTTCCACTGCTTTTTGAGAAATGCCTTTTCCCCTTTTGTACAGGCTTTGTAAATAAACTACTGTAGTTACTCGTTAGAAACTACTGGACTCTGTGTGGTGCTGCGTGAAAAGGTGGTCCAAGTCTAGAGTGCAATAGCCGAGCTCATAAAAGTTACTTTTTGCACTCCGACACTGGGAGTTACAGTCCAAAGCTGTGTTCTGAATCATGGACTTGTTGGAAGAACTCATCTGTTTTGTAAGACTGCTCTTCAGTTTGTAAATCAGCAGAGTTTTCTTGTGAAGTAGATACTGTTTACTTCCCTGCAACCCCTGCCACAGTCTTTGCAAAGCTGGCTCTACCGACCTCTTTGCTTTTTCATCTCTTTCCCCCACATCATTAATATACATTTTAAAGGCTTAATTGGGTAACTGTTAGTGTCCTTGATCACCTCCCTGCTTACATTTCAGCACTGCTCTCATAGCAAAGGGACTCCCATGTCTCCTTCTTTTCTTATGCTCCCGCCTCTTCTGTGTGCAGTCCCTCTCTTTGGAGACCTGTTTTCAAAAGATCAAGAGGAGAAACAAGACTTCAATGCAATAAATATTGTAAGAGCAGCTGCTCTTCTGAGACTGACGTCTTTGAGATCGATACATCTTTCGGGGTGGGTGGGGGTGGGTGGGCAATGTCCTCAAAGTAAACACTACTGGGCACCCCTGGGCAACGTCTTTGTAGACAGCCAATTCTCTCACAGCAGAAGTGATTTGCAGTATGTTCTCAATTTGCTTCTGACATGATAAAAAAATCTGTTGACTTAGAGTGACTCCAAGAATTTTCTTACAGTTTTCTAAGGCAAGGAATTGTCAAGAAGTGGTTTTTCCAGTTTTTTCCTTGAAATACTGGCAACAGACCTTGGTGGTCTTTTATTCAAGTACTAGCTAGGGCCAACTCTGCTTAGTTTCCAAAACACCCATAGGTTATTTTGCCCCCCCCCCCCCCAAAAAAAAACAATGTTCTTTTTATTCTGGAGGAATTCAAATCTTGGATCACAGTATAGAAGCAGCAGGGAATCAGAACAGTGGTGAGAAATGGAGAAACTCAGCAAGAATGAGAATGACAGTTTTCACATCCCTAGCCTGCTGCTATTGTTAGATATCTTGACATATTGCTATATTATGAACTGGCAGCTACAGCTCTGGTAGAGGGTTTTTACTTTTATGATGGGCAGAGTCTTTTGATTATGGGCTCTGGGCTGTTTTTCCTTGTAGTCATTTTTTTATTTTCTGGTTGTTACTTTACCCTGTTTTAGAAGGTTGCAATGTTCTTTGAATGAATCACGTGATAATACTGGATGGTAGCAGCTCCTCTGTCTTGATAATGGGTTTGCTAATATTATGTGTAGGGTGAGAAATCTAATAAAGATCTCTCTTTAGGTGAGTGTACTTTCCCAGTGAGTGCAGTGTATGCAGCGGCATGTAGCTAGATTTTATGTCTGTTGTGTATGATTTTCACTCAAAAAACATTTTCTCTTCCCTCCCCTCCTTCAGAAATAACTTTTAAAAGATAATTATAGATAATAATAATAATAATAATAATAATAATAATAATAATAATAATAATAATTCCAGCAAAAAGCAAAGCCTCATTATCAGAAAACTACTACATACCTCCCTAAACTTACTGCCTATACATTTTCATTCCTTTGCAAACAAGTTCTCTCTGTTTATATTTCTCTCTATAATCTTAGCCTTCTTAATTTCAAGTAATAATAATCAAAATCACAAAAGGTTATTGTTGTTAACATAATACTCTTCTAAAGGATTGTTCCAGCAAAGAAACAAAGACAAAGTTTTGTCAAAGGCTTTCATGGCCAGAATCACTGGGTTGCTGTGAGTCTTTCGGCTGTATGGCCATGTTCTAGAAGCTTTCTCTCCTGACGTTTCGCCCACATCTGTGGCAGGTATCCTCAGAGGTTGTGAGGTACACAGCCTCAGAGGATGTCTGCCACAGATGTGGGTGAAACATCAGGAGAGAAAGCTTCTGGAACATGGCCATACAGCCGAAAGACTCACAGCAACCCAAAGACAAAGTTCTACTTGTCTTAGACCAAACCTATCAGTTGCAACTTCTCTGCCTTCTTAATGTGAAGTAAGAAATAATATAATAATCATAATCATCTGGCTGCCGTTGCCTACTACTACTAATAATAATAAAAATAACAAAAGTGTTGAGCTTCTGTAAAACCTTTGCCAAGCCAACAGAACCCATGGTCCCTGATTCAGGACATAAAAGGTTATTGTTGTTAATATAGTACTCTTCCAAAGGATTGTTCCAGCAAAGAAACAAACTTCTACCTGCCTTAGATCAAACCTATCATTTGCAATTCTCTGCCTTCTAAATTTCAATTAATCATCATCATCGTCGTCATAATTTGGCTGTTGTGGAAGTGCATCTTTGACGGGAATTCAGGTAGCAGAAATGGATTGAGGCCCAGCTGAAATGCACAAGCCTAGTCACCATTTCCCCATTGCTGCCCAGTTGGCTGTATTATACTCCTTTCCTCACTTTACTGATAGGCTAATTAGTATATTAGTTTTGCAATGCAAGAGCCACCACAACACATTTTTATTTAAAGCAGAGAAATTACACAAAAAGCTCTAATCAATACAGAAGTAGATGTTTGCAATCAGTGGAAGCTGGTGACTCTATGTTTAGTTGGAACAATCAATCTACTCTCAGATCTACTCAGATCTTTAAGGGAATTATGCAATTTATTGAACCTATTTTTTATCCAGAACATTACAGAGAGCCTTTAAAGGTCAGATTAAAACCCAATGTGAATTTGGTGTCTTTGGGGAACCTGAGCCTCTGTTGGCTTCACCTCTGACCCACACCTATTGCTGCAGTTTGCAAGCGTAGCAATTCTAGCATAGGGAGAAAGTGCCCACAGGGAACAAGGCTTTTCATGTTGCCTAAGGGGTGAGGAATTGACCACAAAGTTAACGTAAGGCACAGAAGTGACATATAGCAGTGCTCCGATCATGTCATATTATGGAGCTGGCTTCCAACACACTCCCACTTAGTAACTTATTTTCAAATTTTCCTATTAATTGCTGTGTTTATTCTGAGCTGTGTCCTCTTTTCTTTTCTGTAACTGTCAGCAACTTCCAGTCCTTGGAGGTGGATAAAAGAATGTCTATGCAAAACATTCAAATCATGTACAGTATACTTGTGGGACTTTGTCTCTCTTCTTTCCCCCACTAAGTCAATCCGTATTTTCATCTTTGTGGTTCATTATCAGCTTTGTAAATAAGTGAGAAGTAATAGTGGAAGCAGTAACTCTTAATCTGCCTAAACATATTCTTCCTCTTAATTGCTAAGCTCACATCTTGAAGTCTGGTTGTGTACATGGATTTCCTGTTAACAAATGAAATAAGTGGTGGTGATTGTGTTTTGTATTTTCTTAAAGGGGAAATGCAGTATATCCCAAATGATATGTTGGCACCCTAAAAGGCTAGCAACCAGAAATACAGAGACAATAAAATACATTGCATTGAGGATCTTAATACCTTGCTTTTTATTAGCAGTGTAAGGTAACATAGTTTGGATATAAGACGAGAATGCCTGGCAGGTGGGAATGCAAAGGTCTAGAATTTTGTGTTAAGAATTCTCAGTATTGCAACTCCCAAAGTATAATTTTGATCTGTAGTATGATGGACTCCATGCTTTATTTATGACAATTCCCAGTTTTTACAATTTGCAGTGGATATAGACAACAATTGAACTTATATTTGGTTCCATTGTAGGTTCCATAGTTTGGGCACCCTTGGGCTTTATTCCTCTGCATACTCGCATTGGAATCAAACTATTAGCAGAGTATGAATGTTAAGAAATAGACCTTTCTGTGAGTATAACGTTTACATTTTCTTTGTTATGTATATTGTATGTCTCATGTAACTACAGTAGAGTCTCACTTATCCAACATTCTGGATTATCCAACACATATTTGTAGTCAATGTTTTCAATGCATTGTGATATTTTGGTGCTAAATTCATAAATACAGTAATTACAACGTAACATGACTGCGTATTGAACTACTTTTTCTGTCAAATTTGTCATATAACATGATATTTTGGTGCTTAATTTGTAAAATCATAACCTATTTTGATGTTTAATAGGCTTTTTCTTAATCTCTCCTTATTATCCAACATATTCACTTATCCAACGTTCTGCCGGCCCATTTATGTTGGATAAGTGAGACTCTGCTATATGTGTATTTTAAATAACCTTTAGCTACTATATATGTTCCCTATAGGATCTATATCAGAAAAAAAAACCCTCAGAAAAACAACACAGACTACATTCCACCTGATGAAGAACCTCTTGAATTGAAACTGGTTGTGATTTTGCATTTCCTAGTAAAGAACAATTATTTGTATGAAAAGAGGAGTCAATTTATCTTTTGAGAGAAAAATATTCTTTTTACTGTGAATGTAATAGTCCGTTGTTTTACTGTATAGCAATGGCTTTATTTGTTTTTACATTCATATTAATGCATTGAATTAAATATAGGTTTAATAGCATTACAAATATTTCTATATTACTATAACAGTGGATACTTGTCTTTGTAGTTCCAGGGAACCCATTTTCCTTTATAATAACTTTATTCCCGTCCACAGGGACTGTGAAAACTACACATCTTTTCTATGAAAGTTTCACAGTGTATGGCTGGTGAGTGAGTAAATGAGAACTGGAAACTTGAATTGTTGGTTTGGGGTCGATTGAGATGAGATTGTGAGTTACAATATTGTATTTGGATTACTCCATTCTTCCCCTGTGCACGTATGTCTTAAATATATTACTTTGTATGCCTTTGTCTGGGCTAACTGTTTTCTGTTGTTGTGTTACTTGTAAAGTGCTATGTTAAGAAGTTAAGACAGATGAGAATTTCAGCCTTGTCTTTGGTCTTTTGCAACTAGTGCCACACTGTCCCATATTTCAAAGCAATTCCATAAGACATTAGGATTGTATGTTCCAAATTCAGAGTAACACTTTGTGCTGGACTAACAGGCATCTTGTGTAAAAAATGGCTCTCCTCGGCATCACTGAAGAGGTATTTCAGCTATCTACCATTTAAGACGTATGCTATGATTCATTCCTCAACTTGTGATCCTTGCTGTATCTGGAAAGGAGGACTGTAAGTCATGTATAACTCCACGTGTAATAAGAAAAGGTTAGCCGTATAAAGGGAAGATGGAACACACACAGGCAGAAGGAGGACAAGAAAAGGTTAGCTATATAAATGACCTGATTATATAAGACACACTTTGAGCTGTATGGGCCCCCAAAGGTTTCCTTTTATAGGTTTATGAACTCTGGGAAAAGGCCAGGCTAACCCTAATTATATTTTGTTTAATCGTTGCTTTAAATAGCTAGTAATGATTTCCTTAGATCTTTTTGCCATTCTGGTATTGCTCACATCTTTATTATCATGACACATTTTATCCAGGAACTTAATCTAGGTTCCTTTTGCTTAGTCCTAGACATGCTATTAAAATTGCAAGGTTTATTTGATGTGGGTGCCTGTATAAATAAACACTGTTCTCTTGTGCTACTGTCTTCCTCATCTCTCTCTCTCCCCCCCCCCCCCAATAGTTTATTGGCATACAACAACAAAACAGCAACACAGGAATATACAATAAGAGGAAGTCACAGACGAAAAGGGAAACATACATAAAAGTTACTAATCTCAATAACAGTCTCACAAAAACACATCAGAGTTGTTCAGAAGATATGGAATTTTATAACACCCATTGAGAACACTGTGAAAAAATTGAATTCCTGTATTTCATCTGTATATTATCATATTAGGGACAAACAAACAAAGAATGGTGAAGTGTTTTAACAAAGACCAAATCACAAGAACAAACCCTTTTGGAACATTCCACATTTTTATATCTCCCATCCAAAAGAGCTGATGGCAACACATTACATCTTGCTGTCACTAAAGTTTTCCTCTGGGTGGGATTAATCAAAATGTAGAGATATGCTGCCATGACTCCACACTCACATGGAATTAATGGTGTGGTAGGGGAACAAGTTGTCTTTGTTGCAAGAGCGAAATTATGAAAGTCAAGATCCAAAAGTCTGCTCTTGACTGACGTGCAGGCTTCCACATTTGTGAGCATTAAGAGTACTTCCAAAGTCAGGCCAATTGCTTTGATATTTTTGAGAATCAAAGAATATCATTCCGAAATAAAATAATCTGATAAAAGAGAGGGAATATAGCTATCAGGGTCTGCTTGAAAATGTATATGCAGCCATAATTTATTGCTCTCATCCATGCCAAGGTTTCAGCAGTGGTTTGACCTGTCTTAATGCATAGCACGGTATAAGGCACACATCTAGGGAGCCCCATTCATTTCCAAAGAAACCAGGATCATTCCTACTGCCTCATCACATCAGAACATGGATCCACTTTAAATCTGATTTCTGCCTTCTGCAGAATTCTGGGATTTGTAGTTTGGCAAGGCCCAGGACCTGTCTGGCTGAGCTGTTTAAAGACCCCTTCCTAAAGTGGATCTAAAGTGAATTTAAAGTGGATCCAAACTCTAGTGTGATGGGGTCCCTACAATCCCCCTCGATGGATTGTCACCTTGCCGTGGTGAGGGGCTTGCTTGTTCCGATGAACCTGTGGGCACAACCACTGGAGTGATGCACTCCCAGGAGTGGCTGCAGGGGAGGTTCCAGACCAAGCACAATCCGAAGACCCAAAGACCTCAACGGCGGAGCAGGCGGAGGATAACATGGTATATGTTACAACGGCTGTGAAGGCGGAAGAAGGCTGCAACAGACTGAGAAGCCACTCTTATTGTGTTAACCACACCACTGCTAGAACCTCACTCTGTGAAGACTGTGTGTTGACCGATCTCCACACATTAAAAAAAATCACGCACAGGCGTCTTCCAACAAATGGAAGACAATCGTCCTCGAGCTACGAGGGATCGCCTAAGTAAGTACATCCGCTTTCCCACAGGCCTGTCCCTTCACAATTATGTATTGATCTTTGAATTGATTTTTCTAAACCTGGATGAAAACTCTCATTTCAATATGCATTTTCCAAAATGTATATAAAAGTGCAGTTTGATTCATGCTCAGGAAAATTACTGGTGCCTGCTCACATTGCACAATTTCAGTGTTATGGTTCTGTTTTAAATGCCTTGGTTACATCCTGGGGAGTTTAGCGATTGGCCTTTGAGAGAGGGGCCCTTGGCACCCAAAGTCAGCGAATTCTCCACTGGAGCCGCCAACCAATCTGCCAATTCATCCTTATTTTACTTTTCCACTGTACGACAAGCCCCTTGCATGTCACTCAGGGCATGGTAGCTATTATTACAGGGCTTAAAAATGGCTTATCCAAATGGCCAAGCAGTAAATTGAAATAATACAGAGATCTGAACTCATTTCAAAGGTAAACATCTGAACATAGGCGTCAGCAAAGTGGAATCATAGTGCTATAATTGTATAGTGTACGTGGATCCCTGTTCTGGATTACAACTTCCAAAATCCCCCAAATATAGTCCAAAAAGTTCTGTTTCTCTGCTCTTATTTTAGCATGATGTGTATTTAGAGATGACAACTATGACAACTATTTAAAAACAATGAACTAGTACAAAAATTGGAAGATAATCCTGGAAAATAATTAATCCAGAAGGTGTGCACATTGCATAAATTAATCCTGTAACTCATAACAACTAAATTTCCTTGGACATCCCAAAGAGATATGAGACATTTAGTTCATCTGACCCAAACTCATTTGATCTCCCTCAAAAATGGCAGATGCTTTTGCCTGGGGAGGAAACAACACATTCTCTTTGATCTGTGCTTTTGGTAACACTTCATGATAAGAATCCCCCCCCCCCCCCGGTCTGTTTCTGTGACAAATTTTGCTAATTGTCTCTGATACAGAGACACATTCATTTGGAAACAAATAAAAAAACTGAAAACCAATACAATTTGTTCCATTTAGTTTTCATTTGCTTTGGAACAAATGCTTACAAGACACCAATATGTGGAAAGCATGGAAATTACTTCGAAAAATATAAACCAAAGTAGATCTGGGCACCACAGTTGAAGGGAGATGTTGACAAGCTGGAAAGCGTCCAGAGGAGGGCGACTAAAATGATTAAGGGTCTGGAGAACAAGCCCTATGAGGAGCGGCTTAAAGAGCTGGGCATGTTTAGCCTGCAAAAGAGAAGGCTGAGAGGAGACATGATAGCCATGTACAAATATGTGAAGGGAAGTCATAGGGAAGAGGGAGCAAGCTTGTTTTCTGCTGCCCTGCAGACTAGGACACGGAACAATGGCTTCAAACTACAGGAAAGGAGATTCCACCTGAACATCAGGAAGAACTTCCTCACTGTGAGAGCTGTTCGACAGTGGAACTCTCTCCCCGGGGCTGTGGTGGAGGCTCCTTCCTTGGAGGCTTTTAAGCAGAGGCTGGATGGCCATCTGTCGGGGGTGCTTTGAATGCGATTTCCTGCTTCTTGGCAGGGGGTTGGACTAGATGGCTCATGTGGTCTCTTCCAACGCTACTATTCTATGATTCTATGATTCTATGATCTGTGTATGTGTGAATATGTGTGTGTAAGATAGAAACATTTCTCTTTTTTTCATTGTGGTTGCACTGCATTTTGGCTCTTTGGTTTTGTAAAAAGCATCCACATCATAGGAAAAATGTTGAGGAAGGGCTGGTGGACTGCTTTTGTTATTGACTGTTCTCTTGCTTAAAATTGCCACCACTGCTCTTTTTCTCCCTTCTCAAAATGTGGCATGGGCAAGGGAGAGAAAAGAAAGATATGGCTTCTCTCCCCCCACTGCTTGCCCACTCCTGTTCTCATTCACTATGGCAGCTTTTTTCACATAAAAAGGCATAAACACCTTGGGAGATGGTTACACCTCCCATGCAGGGTCTCAGAAGAGGCAACACACGCATACATATTTGTTCCGCCTGAGTACAGCTCCTGTCTTTTGAAACAAGCTTGGTGTAGCCTCCATTCAGTGTTCTCCAAAAGGAGCCATTCCCCAGTGAGGCAAACAGGTGAATGATAATAATAGTGACCTTTCAATTCAAAAGTCTCGGAAAATATCTGTAAACAGCAAGCAGCTAAAGCAGCGCTCTGGTTCACCACAAGCCGATACGTCCCAGGTTTTCTCTTCTAAAGGCCTTCATGCTATTCAAACAAGCAAATGTTCAGATGTTTACCTTAGAAATGAGTTCAGAACTCTGCATTATTCCAATTTACTGGCTGGCCATTTTTAAGCCATGTTATTATAGCTACCATGCTCTGAGTGACTTCCGTGGGGCTTGGAAAGGTGAAATAAGGACGGATGGATGTGGAAACAGCAATCAGTGAAAAACAGGAAAGAACTGCCTTACATTTTACATTTCACACTGTGCGCAGTTGTGTGATGGAAGCTGCATAGGGAGCCCTCACTTAAGCACAGCTAACCAGCAGTTTGAACCAGGCATCTGACAAAACTGCATTTTAAACTCCATTTAGCTGGTTCAGTTGTGAACACCGCACTGAAGTTATTTCCTGTTAACACTTTTGTAAAGCTCTCTGCCAAGGTCTTACTTGCCCATGCAAGATCACGGTCACCCAAAATAATTATAGGATCATAGAACAATAGAGTAGGAAGAGACCATATCAGCCATCTAGTCCAATCTCCTGTCATACAAGAAAAGCACTATCAAAGCACCCCCAACAGATGGCCATCTAGCCTCTGTTTAAAATTCTCCATAGAAGGAGCTTCCACTGTACTCCGAGTCAGAGAATTCAATTGCTCTGTATATAACAATTTATGGATTTTTCTCCCATTTACTGTTAGAATTCCAGTCAAATTCAGAGGGAAGTCAGAAAAAGGATTCCAACTGAGAAAGTTGCTGGAAGTGTTGTTTTAAAATCTGAGATTGAATTTCTTCATTACATATCTAAATTTCAGGATTCAGTTTCATACAATTTACATTTAAGTTTTAAAAACCCATACTTGGTAAATCAGATTTTTAGAAAATCCAGAGCATGGACCCTTTGATTTATTTGGTGTATTTATTTCATTTTTTTGTCTTTTTGTGTCTTTTCTTTTTTACTGTTTTCTTTCTGCATGTTGGTCTGTTGCCATTTTGTAAAAAAGAAATACAAAATCTTTCAAAATAAAGAGTATATGCTTTTCTTAGAAACATCTCCATAATTGAGAGTCTCTCTAAAGGCAATGGGTGGCAAATGCCATGTCTGTCACCCTCCTAAGCTTGTCCTTTTCTTTCTCTTTGCTGTCATTTGCCCAGCCTGACACCATCCCACTAAAATATTTGAAACATAACGTGGTTATTTTTATCCTTATAGCTGGATTGACTTGTCCTCACCAGTCTACTTTTAGAATTTATGCTTGAACTGGCCTCTTGCTATTTTGGATGGATCTGTATTTTGTCTTTTAAAAAATCTAGAAACTCGCACAGGTCAGATTTCTCGTTGGCTGTCACTGCCCTCTGACATTTGTCTGAAACTTCCATCTACTTGTGATCTATGTTCTGGGCCTTTGAGACAATCTCTTCCGTTATTTGTTGTAAAACAGTATTTGTTAGTGTCAATGTGGACTGCTGTAGTAAAAATCTGCAAATCTCTCCACTGTGGTGTGAAAACACTGACTTTAAAAATGATTTTGGCCATTTGAAGGCAAAACGAGGTGACTACCACATTCAGAGGCAGAGATAGCTGGCTGCAGGCTTCAAGAAGCAGCACACTGAGGGATGAGGTGAAGCAGCATTGTGACAATGGTGGCTTGTCACAACTCCAGTATTAGTCTTAAGTAGATCTTGGAAGTCAAGAATAAGTCCTAGGTTCCATGCCAGAATTGAAAAGTTGCCAGTTCTCCTGGAGACAAAGGCTGCATCTACACCAGGCAGGTTATACCATGTACATCTGCCCAACAGCAAGTCTAGATCCAGCACATTTGGGCTGTATCTGGTTTTGTGTCCAGATGATGCAGCCAGGATAGGACTGCATCTGCCCTGCTAGAATGCCTCCTCATCCTTCATGTCACCACCACCGCTCCCCACTAGCAACACAGCTTTCTGTGTGAACCAGCTTGGCACATCTCCTGATGTTAGAATGGAGCCCTCCCATGTGATCAGGTGGCAGAGCAGATATTATGCCAGATACCTGCAGTGCGACCTGTTGCTGGTGGGTAGTGGTGGTGGCACCAACAAAGTGGGGATGAACCATTTCTTTCACCTGCACTAATCAATGCAAGAAAAGGGTGATGGCAGCAATGACTTTCTGGACAGTGGATTGGACCAAAATAGACTATGTCCAGCTGTCCAGACTGCTATGAAGGCTGTGGATACTCCATAGTATCCCCCAACTTCACCTAAAACATGGCAAAATCAGTTTAATGTCAGAAAATCCAAGATAATCACCAGAAGTCCCCAAGCTTCATGGCAACAGCCAGTGGTGAATTCCAGGTAAGTCCAGGTTTTCTTGTCAGACAAGCTCAGAGCTCAACTACTAGTCATTCCAGGCCCAGAATTTCAACCCCTTGAGGCCTGCCTGCAACCCACTTTTGGCAATGTATCATACACAGCATCCAGCCTGATTCTTACAACCTTGTCACATGGCTGCCAGAATTGCCTCATGTCTTTGGGAAATGTGGGGAACATGGTGCAGCACGCCTTGTATTCCCCAGCTTCTGTGTTAATTGATCCCATGGGTGAAGCGTGGACCATACGGCTTCCCCCGTTCCTTCTAATGGCAACACGGGAAGCTTCCTGCATTGCTGTGACAGCAGCATGCACTGGCTCCTCCCTAATATTCATGGAGTCCCGCTGGAGTCATTTGATAGGAGCCGGCGGGCTGCATGGATTACCTGGGCTAAACCGGAGTATGCCATTGAATTAATACCTTGGTGATGAGGTCATAATTTTATATAAGAAAATATGTATTGCTTTGAGTTTGAGCAACCTAATTTGATACGTCATAGGGCTACATCAACTCCTTATGTGAATTCAACTATTTCATAAACAAAACAGAGGCAAATAGTCTAGGGCTGAACCACTGATGTGAAACACAGCAAGATTGCTGTATATGAAAAAAAAAAAGAGCTTAGCCTCCCTGCCATAGACTCTTCCTTCTTTGCTCACTGTATATTTTTCTGGAGAAGCAGCCACAGTCTGTATGAGCACAGTGAAACTTTGCTATCTATAGTGACAGGAAAGGAATGTGCTTTCTGTATATTTATGCATTTTCGTCTCTTTCCTTTCTCAAGCATTGTGTATATGTTTAAGTATGGAGTGATCAATGAGATTCAGGTATGGAGGATAGGTGTCTTTAACAGAAATCCACTAGTACTCTTAGAAAGCGAAGGCTAAGACCCCCACATTTCTATACGTATTAATTCATAATACTGTAGTTAAAATGGTATCAAAAGGGTTTATTTTTAAAAAGAAATTGTAAATTTCATAATTGCATGTTTTGACTGGCACACAATTTAAAAAAATTATAATCCTGACAACTATCTCACCCAGAACCACACTGTGAACTTTAACAGACCTTGCTCTGATCACAGTGCCATGAAGTCTACATTCTAGTTAAAAGGAGGAATTTAGCTCTCTGAATTTTCTCTTTATCTTTGCCCTTCCACTTCCTTTCTGAAGGATGTCAATTTCCTGGATTACTTCTGCATCTGGTTCTGCCTCTAATAAACTAAATGTAATTAAAAACTGAGCTAGTGCCTCCCTTTTTAAAAACAGCTTGGAGCTCTCCCAGTGGAACCCTCGGCAAACAGTGAAAGAATATGAAGATCTGGCTTCCCGGCACCTGCCAAGCACCCTTTGTTAAGATTAACAGCATCACACCAGGTTATTAGACTGAACATAAATACTTTTGAGGCTCTGTGGGTAGTTATGGTATCACGTTTTATTATCTTCCACAGAAATGAAATTACTTATTGTAATTGCTTGTCAGTCACAGGCCAGCAAACCTGACAAAAGAAAGTCTGCAAGCTGGGATGGTGGGGGAGACACAGAGAAAAAGAAAGAGAAAAAGAGAGTGAGAAGGAACTGACTAAAGTTGTGCTCTACTTGGCTTCATTTGCCCATTTGTGTCTTTGTGAAATTGTACGTGCTAATTTAATACACACGGTGTCTGTCTCTCTCTCTCTCACACACACACACAAACACACACATACAATGAAGCACAATGAGTAAATGAGGGAGGATTGGTAATCTAAAAGCAAAGACAGGATAGAGAAGGGACAGTAAGTTACATGGGAAAGCCGTGACAGGTTTATAGTGTCGAATGAGCCAAAAGTGGCTCAGCAAAATTTTTGGATAAGATCTAAAATTATTTCCTCCACTGATGTCTGCTAATGCCAGTCAGTGGGAGATATAAGCTCAGTGTTGAGCATGAATCACAGTCTTTCAAAGGGAGGAGGGGGGGATCATCCATTAAACCCCTCTAAGAAAAAGAATGAAAAAGTTGGGTATCTACATTGAAATCTGGCATTGGCAGAAGACAGCAGGAAGGCGCATAATGGGGGTTGCGACTGACAATGGTGTGCTCGTCATCCATTCCCACGCTAATAAATCAGGTTGTGTGATAGGAAATGGCCCCTAAAGGGGGGCAAGGAATGGAGCTGCTCGGTGATAAGGCATCGCTTAGAAATCCATTAGGGAGGCTAGAGAAGGTGGTGGCATTTTATCTGAGTGCCACTGCAGCTCAGACAGAAGCTTTTAGTTGTTCACAGGGGGGAATGCGGCAGTTGCCGAGGCAAAAGAAGTCATTGAAAGGATAGGAATACACACTCCCTCTTAGGCCTTCTTGGGAGGAAGAATGATTACAATCAGTCTATGTATTTATGGGACAGCACAGTGAGAAGGATGATTATGGTGATGATAGGCCGCACACCCTTGGTCTGTATGTACTTTCAGGGCTAAGTACAAACGTAGATGCTACCTTTGAAAAGAGAGAACTCGAGAAAGAGAAGAAATGGATGCGCTCATGTTCATCCCAGTCTGTCCTTGTCTTTTCAATTGCTAATATATTTTCATATACAGGTGAAAGCGAGTGAGCTTTTATTATTCTGACTTGCCATTTTCGAGTCAAAGAGGAAATAAAATTTTATTCGGGATTGGCGGTTTACAGCCATGGATTAACTCCTGGGAAATCTCACTCCTGGGTAATGGATCTGGGGATAACCTCCAAATGTGCTATATTATTTTTTAAAGTTATTATATATTTTCTATGATCCATGCTACACAACCATGCATGATAGGCACAGAAAATATAGATTCTTTTGGTTTGAATAATAGGTACAGGGTGTTTGAAAAAGAACTCCCTACTTTTAAGTATAAATACATTAAAACTAGAGAGTTCTTTTTCAAACACCCTGTATGTTTCAAAGTTCATTGGATCTAAGGGTTCATTGTACATTTTAGTGTTACAAACATGCCTGACTTAAAACCAGTTCTAGTTTAGTAATAACTTCCTACTTCTGTTTCTACCTTCTATAAAATATTTATATTAATTCTATGTTCCTGTGTTGCCTTTTGTCTCCAATGGGGATATTCATGTAAGTGAAATTCCTCATCCACGGAACATTAGCTGGACAGGATCTTCCAAAATAATAGACACTTCACCTAGTGAAGGTAAGAAAGCACCCCCAACAGAGCTTCCTTGGTTTCTTAAATACTGGTTCTCAAAACTACACAGTCCATTTTTGAGTCTGTTTCATTGAAAGTCAATAAAAGTTTAGATCTCTCTGGTGCCTTTTGAACTGCTGTAGAATAGGAGTGAGCTGACATATTCATTTTGTCTGCCTTTCAAGTTTTGGAGCTGCTGTGATTCTTATATGATGAAAGCTTCATTGAGAACTGCTGCTTGTCTGTTTATACAGTGAATGGTCATCTGTGTTTATGTGGAGAGGGCTGTTGTCAAAGCAGCTGATTCCCCCACTATCTTATATGCAATCTGATACACATTTATGTTGTACTGACATACTATATACACATGTATTTTCATGTGTTGCACGATATGCTGAATAAATATGAATTGCAAACTTTGATTCACGAGGAAGCTGCCTCTTACCAAAGTTAAAACTCATTGTGAGAGGCATGCTGACAGTGGAGGGTGCTTTGAAAATAATGCAGATTTAAGGTAATATGACTATCATGACTTGTTAGTTTCTACAAATGACCTTGCCCTTCGTGAATTTGTCCCCCTTTTGGATGTGGATGATTAGTGGTTATCACCACATTTAATGGTAGCAAATTCCATCCATTAAGTGCCACAGGTGTGAAGAGTGCCCACATTGCAGTGATTTGACTTGTGACTTGAGCTTAGAGAAGAGACAGAACAGAGGTCAACCGCTGAAGTCGGAGACTATCAGTTTCATTTAAATATAACATTAATATTAGTTACTGGAAAGAAATCTTATGCTACTGCTGCCCTTCACCATTTATAACACGGTCTTTGATAGCTCCAGTACCACTGGGAGGAGATCTAACTGGTGGGAGTTACTGGGTACCTCATCAGATGGAGGGATAGTGGGGGAAACTGTGGAGCAGAGCCCAACTTTGTTCCTTTATCATAGTTGGTCATGGGCTGCCATCCCATGACGTTTCTCATCTTTCCCCTGCTTTCTCCTGTGCTGTCAGTGGTTCTTCAATGAAGAAGGGCTCCCTCTAAGTGTACTGTTGGTGTGCTGCAGGTACATTGCTGGGACAGAGCCCAGTGGAGCCTACCAGAAGTAGCTCTATGTTATATGATGGGCTCTGGCCGGCTCCATCCAAACAGTGAGCTATGATGGGGGAAAAAACCCATCTATGCGGTCATGGGTCTGGCTACAGGTATTCCCTTGCACATTCATTTACTTGGGTAGGTTGGTGGAGGGGACGGGGGGAGATGAGGGAAATGTGAGAAGGGAGGATGGGTGGCACACGAATCTCTAGTGAGGAGGGAGGGAACTGGATAGAGCAGGTGAGAATCACGATGGCAACTAGAGTAGTGGGGAAGGTCTGTGGATCACCTTTTACATTGTTGGTACTCATTCTGTCCATGCTGGAGACCATGCTGGACACACATACACACACACACATCTGAGTGACTGAATTTGCGCATGATGGCATGCCTGCAGTTGGGCCCAGTCACCTAACCAGTACAGGTAGTTTTTGTACGTGTTCACAGTACAGGTGGGGAGTAACTGATATTTGGGTCTTCTTCACTTTAATGGAAATAGATCCTGTGGCCCTAGGCCAGGGGTCTCCAAACTAAGGCCCGTGGGCCAGATGCAGCCCTCCAAGATAATTTATCTGCCCCCCTCCCTCAGTTTTAGACTTAGGCTTGCCCTAAGTCTGAAATGACTTGAAGGCACACAACAACAACAACAACAACAACAACAACAACAACAACAACAACCCTAATTAACTTGACTATCTCATCAGCAAGAAGCAGGCCCACACTTCCCATTGAAATTCTGATAGGTTTATGTTGGTTAAAATTGATCTTATTTTTAAGTATTGTATTGTTCTTTCATTGTTTTTCTTTTTTTGCACTACAAATAAGACATGTGCACTGTGCATAGGAATTTGTTTGTATTTTTTTCAAATTATAGCCTGGCCCCCCAACACTCTGAGGGACTATGGACCCATCTCTGCTTAAAAAGTTTGAGGACCCCTGCCTCAGGCCCTCCAAAAGTTGAGGACTGACTATGTTATTTCCTGTTATTGCATAGGCCTCCACAAGAGTGAAGGACTGGAAGGCTGCAGGATAACACCAACAGCAAACAATTTCCACTGATAGGATTGACAAACATCTTCAGTATGAGTGAAGGTCCCCAATGAGAAATACACAAAATGTTCAGCCTACTCATACATATGTTGCCAGTATTATCCCATCAAACATCTTCATTGACTCAGGAAAGGCAGGGGTACATGACTGGCGTTATTTCTCTTACCCTCCAGTTCAAGAAGCAGATAACGGCTCCTTGTTCATTTCTACTCCCCATATTCCTTCTGACTAAGGACCTCGCCGTATGTGCAACCGGAATCACCATGGATCCTGGCAAATCTGATGGTGCCGGGGGGTGGGGTGGGGAGGGCATGGAGAACCCATTGCCCCATGCCCTGCATTCCCCAATTTACCCCCAGATCTATCCCATGAGGAGAAGCATCCACCACCCGTCTCCCTCAAGTTGATCTCTAGGCAACATGGGAAGCCTTATGTGTTCCTGCCATGGTGGCATACACCAGTTAGCCACAGAGCCCCACTGGAAGTAGCTATACATTGTGAGATGGGAGTTGGTGGGCTCTTTGGCTAAACTAGAGAGGAACCTGCGCATGCCGCCAAAATCAGCCTCGTCTGATGAGGTCGTATATCTAAAGAAGACCCTTCTTCATCCCCACTTCCTCCAGTTTTGTTGGATAGGCTACAGAACTATCCTTCTTTTGACTACTACTGTTTAGTAGTTTAGCATTAGTGTAAGAGTAACTTTATAAAGGTTATTTGATGGATAAATATGTTGAAACCTTTAAATAATGAGGCCACCAAATTGGTTCGGCAACAAAATCAATTGAATAAACAATTTGTAATAAATAATTCAGCCAGCTCATACCATTTCCCAGTGCAACTGAACATTTTAAAGAACCCAAAGAAACAAAATATATCCATCCACTAGATTTCTATTTCTCAAACTTATATATTCCCACCCATCCCTCCTCCACAACCAGGCTAAGCTTTATTTCACCTTCTGGGATTCCCAAACTCCAAGAGAACTGTTTAAGATTCTTTGCTTTCTTAACATCTTGTAGTTAACAATTATTTATTTGCTTTGATCTGCTAAAGAAATGAATAGATGGCTTTTCCCCAATCAACAGCTGTCCATATGCAGCTCCTTTGCTGTAGAATACATTTCGTGCAACTCTCAGATTTTAGTAATTATAAGTAAAGACTAGTTTTACTGTGCTACAAACTGCTGGAAGTGTGTTTTCTCTTGTACTCAATCTTCTCCTTCTCTGTTTATCTTTCCTTCCCAGCTAGCCCCATAAGAATGGGTCCTCAACTGAATTCAGTATGTCTTTTCAAGACCCTAATGTTTCCTCATTCTAGAATTGTTATGGGACTTTATTGTATGAGGCAGGCAAATGGGTATTGCAGTTAGATCATCAGCTTTGATGATGGTTCTTATCACACAGTGCTGGTGCATTTCGCCGCTGGACTGCCTCCTTCCTGTGAATCATCTCTTGCTGTTGGTGGATAAAACTTGTCAATAGTTCCCAGTCTCACAACATTCCCTTCACATCCCTTGATGCAATGGGTCCTTTCCACTTCTGGGCCAGTATGTCAGCAGTAAAGTGACATCAGGGGTTTTGATTCTTCTCCTCTCTCCTTCTCCTCACTCTTCCTAAGTTATCTCTTTTCCTTTTATTTTCTTTTTATAGCTATATTTGTCCCTCTTTAAAAAAAGGTGGAAATGCAATTTTTTCCCCAAAAATAAGAAAAATTTGGGAACAGCAGTAGTGTGGTAAGGAGGGATTGTGAGCTATGCAGAGGTATGATCACAGGAGTAGGAATTAGCAAATTGATGCAATTGTGTGATTGAAGAGAGATGTTATGAGAATGAGGTCAACTGGTCTATCATCTGATAGCATCACTGCAGTTGAATAGTGGGTTTGTGCAATAAAGTCCTTAGTTACTCATAAAGATGAAATGAATTCCAGAAGCATCATCAAAAGTGAATGAAAGAAATTTCTAGCACGAGCTTTTGCAAACTCTAATATACTTCATCAGAAGCATGGAACAAATCATCCATGAAGAGACAAATATATCAACCAGTGTGTGTGTGGGTGAATTATAATAGAAATGAACAAGGTGGATGTGCTGATAGACTGACAAGTTCAGTCTCAACAGTGAAGTTAAAGGGATAAAGACAGGTTTTACATATAAATCAAAGTTAGGTAGCTATGCATACCAATAGTGGAGAAGGTTCTTGGTATGAGGTCAGTAAATGCTGTAATAAAGCAAACATGAGAACATGACTCACATGGATGAGATCCCTTGGGGCAATTTGCCAGCCTCCATGGCAAATCGGCAGGGCGGCGGAGCAATCCTGGTGCCTCGTGCCCATCTCGCCAGCAGCGATGCTTCCCCATCACACATGGGGAATCGGTGCCACATGGCTTCCCCCGCTCTGACCCCTTGGTTTACAATGGTAAGCCTCCCATGTTCCTCGCACAGCATCGTAGGATGCTTGCGCCCCAGTTGAGCCACTGGCTGAAATGAGTGTGTGTTATCTGATGGGCAGCTTTGGGCTCTGTGGCTCAACTGGAGTGAAAGTGTCCTATGACACTGCAAATGACTCATGTGGTTAGTAGCTAGGATTTTACTATGCATATGTGCCAAGGAAACATAGTTGTAAAAATGATGTAAAGTTGCTTACTGTTTGTCATGTTGTGATCTTCCATATTTGCTAAACCTTAATGGCCTCTGTTGTGTATATATGTGCTTTGTAAAATTCCCCACCTGCAAATAGCTCTTTGTGAATATAGTTCTCTAGGACCTGTTTTCAGGATCAATCACCATTTCATCTTCAGCTATGTAGTGCCATGAAAGCCTACCTTAATGGTTCGGGACCCACCTACCTTCGTGACCGTATTTCCCCCTATGAACCTGCACGGTCTCTCCGTTCATCAGGAGAGGCCCTCCTCTTGATCCCACCACTGTCACAAACGCTGTTGGTGGGGACGAGGGAGAAGGCCTTCTCCATAGGGGCCCCCCGGCTCTGGAACTCTCTCCCCAGGTAGATTAGGCAGGCCCCTACCCTCCTTATTTTTCGGGAGAGCCTGAAAACTTGGCTCTTCCAACAGGCTTTTGGCGACTGATTTCCTTAGTTTGGGATTGCCTTCTTTGTCCATTCTATTTTTATAGCATTTTTACTCCTTGCCGTACATAGTCTTTAGGTGTATGCCTCCTCCAGCACCTTAATGGGATAAGAGTACCTACCTCTTTCCTAATCTGTACTGTACAAAATTACAGCCTACTACCCTTTTTAGGAGCCAATCCAGGTTTTTATCAAAGTGTGCTTATTGGTATATGTGATTTTATTTGTTTATGATTTGTTTTTATTGCTGAGTTTTATATTGCTTATTGCCTGGGCTTGGCCCCATGTAAGCCGTCCCGAGTTCCCTTGGGGAGATGGGGCAGGGTATAAAAATAAAATTATTATTATTATTATTATTATTATTATTATTATTATTATTATTACCCAACATGCCATCAGTTCTGTTAAAGTCAGAAACATGTGATCAATAAGGAGGGGCCACTTTCGCTATGTGTTGACTGTGTGGAGAAGGGGGTTCGTACTAGGGTTGTGCTTTCAGGGTAAACCTTGACCCGTTCTGTGTTGCAGCTTTCGGTGGGGGCCCCAATACATTTTTTGGGAGCCTCCCCAAATCAGGAGGGCGGATATCTGTTTTCACTCTGGGGGGGCTTCCCAGGCTCCCCTTCCCATCAGTGGCATTAAACTGTTTCTATAGAGGAGAGGCACTCAGCTGCAGGCTCTGACACATGCTTTAAGGAGGCTTCTTACCTGTTTCTCTATTCTAGAGGAGAGGAGCTCACCACATGCCACACACACACTCTCCAAGGCAAGGAGGCTGCTCATGAAAAGCAGGTGAGGAGCCGGGATCGGCTCCCGCTTGCTTTCATATCGAGCTGATTTCTGTGCAGGGAAGGGGATTCCTGTTATGTGCTCCCAAAGGATCAAAAGTAATGAAAGAATGAATGTAACAAAGGAAGCTGCATCAACAACTCTAGTTGGTGCAGCTTCTGATCCAGCTGTTTATATGGAAAAATAACTCAAGACCACTTTGATATTTCTGGGAAATGCCAGACTTTTTCCTGACTTTGCTTAGTAAGGAATAAATTAGGGATAAGCCAAAAAAAATTCAAGTTCTTCCTGGATGACACTGTAGGTTGCCTGGACTTCCAGTGATGACTCTGGTATGAATCTGCCTTTTTGCCAATGTAAACTGCAGTGCCTACATGAACTACTGTTAAAGGTCGCAAATTCCTTATGAATGTGTTTAGAATGTGCATGAGACCACTCATGAGTCTAGAGAGTACATCCAATAAATGGCTATTCAAATGCTCAAGAATGTGATGTATGTTGTTGTTTTTATAATCAATTCTAAAATTATGGCTCAAGATTTTTCTTTGGTCCTTTTTTTCTTTTGAAACCCCTGTCCTCATTTGGAGCAACCTCCCTCCATTCTGTTCCCTGAAATTCCTTTCTCTGTCCCTGATTCTTCTCTATTTCCATAGCAATAATATTTTATAACACCATAAAATGCCACTGAAATGTCACCTCAATTTTTCCTCTCTCACATTTTCAAAAATGCTTAGCTGTTTGATCCTACCAAAGTTAGTTAGTCCATCTGTCAGTCTCTCTGTCTGTCTTTCCAGTCCCATTCATCTTGCCCCTTGTCAGACACCATGGAACAGAGAATCTTTGTTTAATTAGCACTAGAACACTGACAAATACGATACACCATGTGTACATCTAAGACTGTGTTAAATATGAATCCTTAATAAAGTTGGTGTGCAATCTTGTAGCATTGACAGTCGGTTGCAGCTTGCAGGCATAAGGTGTTTATGAGCTGTGGGACCACTCAGTGCAAAGCTTAATACTATGAGTTGGCACATAGCCCTTCATGCTTTAAAGGCTGGCCAAGAACAGTTGGCTCACGGGGGAAAGAGTGGCATTGTTTGGAGGCCATAGAACATTTATTGAAGATAATGAAGCCATCTTTAAAGAAACATATATAAAGCTCATTACCCAAAATGTCAGCATGGTTTCTTTACTATGGTGTATGGTTGAGGGAGAATGATTCTGAATTTTCACTGACTATATCGAGAATTCAAATGTTTCAGGTCTTACCTCTATAGGAAGCAAGCATTTGGTACAATCTTGTCAGGATAAGAAACTTGCCCAATTTATTTCAGCATGAGAAACTAGAATCAAGCATTTGGTTTTGTGTCTTTTTACCTTGCAAAAACATTGTGAATATTTTCTCTTGTTCTTACCACAAGCTTATATTGTACTAGCTTCACTGTGCTCTGCTTTACACAGATGCCAAATATTCCTACAATTTACTCTTCAATAGGCAATCAAGAAATAAATTTCTAATATTCATACTTTTAATATTTATGCTTACAGAATTTTAAGATGCTGTTCGCTGAAATAAATTTCGATACAAAATTGTATATTAGGGAAAATGCACACAGAAACTTTCTATTTATGAAGAAAATGGCACTATATAAGAAGAAATCTGCTTGCAAAAATGTGTGTTGGCAAAATGCATCAAAAACCTGACCAGGAGGGGAAAATTGCCCCCCAAAGATAAAAATGTTAATACTGATTTGAAAAATAAGTTGTAGACTCATGCGGAAATAAAATTGAGACATGGAACATTGCAAAATGAAGAAATTTCAGGTAACATCTGCTTATATACTCATTGAGCCTACAACACCATATGTTACATTATATGGTCAAACATTGTACTGGATCCCACTTTTCTCCTTCAGCTTTCTGTTTATACTAAAAACCTGCTCTGAAATCCCATTTAGAAATGATTTTTTTTTCTAGTACAAGGTAGTGCCACAGCAGGAAGAGAAGGGAAAGAAAGTCCCAGTTTCAGAAGCATTGGATATCGAACTGCACTGTTGGATCTTGGCCAATGTATGAGTATTCACAGACTGTTTCCTAGCAGTTATATAGATGCCTTGTGTGACTCCATATGGCATCATTCAAATAATGAACATGTGCCATCCATTCTTTATTCTCTTTAACCATAGGAAAGACTGTTGTGATCCTTATCTCATTCATGTGCATGGAGTCTATGCCCAGGACTCATGATCCACTGAGGAACATGGAAATCATTGTCATTCTTCAGATCTAGTTGGACTGGAATTTCTAGCATTTCTCACCACTGGCTATGCTACTTGCGGCTGATAGGAATCCTAACAATATCTGAAGGACCATGCTTTATCAATCTCTAAGCTATTGTGGTTCTGCAGTTATTTTATGCTTAATTTCACGTATTCTGATTGGGTGTGAACATGGTATATTTTATGCTTATAAAAACTGTTGTTGAATTCCTTGTATAAATTATGTTTGAGTAGACTAGATGCACGAGTGCTTTGACTGATCAAATTTAACCACAGCATCACAAAGTTTGCATGTAGGGATGTTTCTTTATGTATATCCCCTCTGTCTAGATTTGACAACTCCCAAGCATTGCTGAGAGGAATAAATGATTGGAAGGGAAAGTGGTGTCTGCAGTGTATTATCTTAATAAGCGTCCTCTGACATATCCGCATTCTCCTGGCATCTTTTTTTTGTTTAAAAATCAGTCATGTTCACATTTTCTATGATGATTGGTTTTAAAAGGCTATGTTAGTGATGCAACTCACAGCAAGTTAAGAACCTTTAACATATATGAAATGATGTACCTTGCATTGCCGGGCTCCTTCCTAGTTCTTTAATGTTGTGCATTTGAGGTTATTTGAAAGTTATTTTATGATAGCAATAGGATGCTGACTTATACATGAAAGGTAAAACAAATGCATAGTAAAGTTAAAAAATCTGGCAATGAGCAGGAAAACAGAACTTTGAAAAGTTACCTCTTGGGGCAAAAAGTACTATAATAAGTGACCAATGATGACTGGTGGATTGTAGTATTAAAATAAAATAACATTTTCATAGTACAGGGTGAAAGACACATAAAGCTTTCTGTGACACACACACACAGATTCTTAACTTCTGCACTGACAGTTTCTCTTAAGCAGTGAGGAGGTTTGGATGAATGGCCATTCAAAACTTTGCTTTTTCCTCCCTGCCCCATTAAAATCTTTTCTCCTTTAGAACTCAGTACTGGCAATGAGTTGCGTATTATCTTTAAATGTGTTTATAACCCAGGCACTTCATAGAAGAACTCAGTGTTTATGAGATTAAAAGATGCTTGGGAAGGAGAAGGCCTGGTGATTTATTGCATTTGACATGGTTTTTATAGGAATGGGTTTACAGCACTGGTACCATTACAAGCTGTACATGACTAGCCATGTCAAAAGGTCCTGCTGTTTACAGAAATTGATGTTGTGTTCCTCATCTGAATTACTTTTGGAAGATTAGATGCTACATAGCGCTTGTGCAGATCACACAAGGAGGGACCCTATTCAAAAGATGTGACTTGGTTTAGTTCATAATTGATTCTCCTTCAGGAACATGCAACTAAAACAATTTGAGAGCCTTCACACAACTTCCCCCATTAGCAAGGAATCCATAACAAGGTTATAACTTTTAAAATATTTCTCTCTCATTCCATCTTGGTCTTTTGTATCCTGACTCCTTGTTCCTTTCTAGGTATTAGAGAAAGAGGAGATATCCTCAGGAAGAGGGTAAAGGGATAATTCCATATCTTCCCATTTCCAAAATGTTCTTTTTTGTAGTGAAGATTAAGAAATAATCTCTGCCTCACATCACACATATTGTATAACCAACAATATTTTGAGCTCTGGCTGTTCAAGGGTGAGAATCAATTTCAGTACCACATTTAGTGATTGAGGATGCTTCAAGAATTAAATATTTGCGAATTCAATGTGCTGAACGGAATTTCATATTTCACACTACAGTGAATTTGCTATTTAGTTCACAAATAATGAATGCACTGGACCGTAATTAATTTATGAGCAGCCCACGGAATAGTGGGACCACACACACAAGACAAATTGAAGTATGTGTAACTTTTTTAAAAGTGTTACCTATTTAAAATTTTCTTTGAGATGTGCACAAAAGGTGTATGGCAGGACAGCCTAATGCAAGAGGAGTTGGAGCAGTTGGTCTCTCCCAGACCTCTACAATTTCTCATGGGTAAAAACACCTGAGCCACGAGATAAATCCCTTTCCCAAAATATGGATTGCTTCCAAACCAGTCATCTTTTGGAAGATTAGCCAGAGGTTCCCTCTCTCAAGCTTCATGGGCTCCCATGTGGGTGAAACCCTGAGGCCAGCCCAAAACACAGTCTCTTTCCCCACACCTCTGACTACATGATATATAAAGGTAGTTCCAGAGTCCTTTTCATTGTGGAAAAAAGGCCATAGGTGTTCACCAGACCCCTTCCTTCTCTCCTAATACCCGCCATGTATAAGGAGCAAGCATCTGCCTAACCCCGATTACTCCTTTGCTACAGAACACAGAGAGAGAGCAGGGCACACCACAAATTTAAATAGCTTTGGCTATTGCCCCCCCCCCCAATGTCCCACTATGTGATGCCAGGATACAATTTCACTGTAGGTTAGCAAAGCAATCTCCCACCACTACATTGCTTTAATTGTGTGTGTGTGTGTGTGTGTGTGTGTGTGTGTGTGTGTGTGTTCAGATAACACTTAACCCAGCAGATGATGGATCTGAACCACATTTGGCAGACAGACCCAACATGGCTAACTGTGAATACCGGCGAGAGTTTTGCGAGGGTTGACCCAAGATTTGGGGGAATTGTAGTTCACCCACATCCTTAGGCATTTTCCAATGGGAGCATTAATAATAATAATAATAATTTATTTATTTATTTCGTGTCAAAAGCATTGCACGACAAATACATTTCAAAATGATGGGGGGGGGGGGGGGGAAAGGAAATCACAAGCAACTAAATAGTTTTGGACCAAAAGCGGGCAACAGCAACCGCATTGTCTGTAGCTTTAAACAACTCCTCCTCCGTACATGAGGCAGGGCATTGTGGGCAAGCATACATATGCGGAGTTGTTTGTTCTGCTCCACAGTCACACAAGGTGGAGGATTCCTCCAGGTAGTGCCACCTTGCCAAGTTGTCTTTTGATCTGCCCACTCCGCTTCTCAGTCTGTTTAGGGACTTCCAAGTTGCCCATTCTTGGTTTGCCCCGGGAGGAAGACCCTCATGGGGGGCCATCCAGTTTGGATTGCCAGGTTTAGCTGCCCAGAGAGACACCCTTGCTGCTGCTGGAGGAACATCAAGAGGAGTGGTGGTTTCTCATGAAGCCCTTCCTTGAGTCTGGTGGGAGGAGGCTGATAGTCATGCAGTGGATGGCTTTCACAATGTTCGACCTTTTTTCTTTCGCAGTTAGCAGCGACTTCCCGTCGCACGTCAGGAGGGGCAATGCCAGCTAACTTGTGGAGTTTATCAACAGGTGTAGGTTTAAGGCATCCTGTGATGATTCTGCATGTTTCATTCAGTGCTATGTCCACCTGCTTTGCATGGGCAGACTTGTGCCAAACAGGACAGGCATACTCAGCAGTTGAGAAAGACAAGGCCAGGGCTGATGTTCTTATTACTTGTGGGTCTGCACCCCATGCGCTGCCAGGCAGTTTCCGCAGGATGTTATTGTGTGCAGCTACTTTGTGCTTGGTGTTCATGCAGTGTTTCCTATATGTTAGTGTTCGATCTAAGGTGACACCAAGGTATTTAGGATGGAAACAGTGTTCGAGCTCTTGGCCTTCCCAAGTAACTTTCAGTTTCCTGTTGGCTTCACGATTACGTAGGTGGAAAGCACACACTTGTGTCTTGGAAGGGTTCGGCTTCAGGTGGTTCTCTTTGTAGTAGCTGGAGAGATCTTTCAAGGCATTAGTGAGTTGCTTTTCAACTGTTTCAAAATCTTTCGCTTGTGTTTTAAGGCCAAGGTCATCAGCATATATGAAGCTCTTTGTGAGTGGTGGTTGTGGCTGATCGTTCGTGAAGATATTAAATAAGGTCGGTGCAAGAACGCTGCCTTGGGGTAAACCATTCTTTTGCCTCCTCCATCTGCTTTTCTGGCCCTGAAACTCCACATAGAAGCTGCGGTTTTCTAGGAGGGTCTGGACAGTTTTTGTAAAGTCAAAGTCCCGGGTGATATGGTAGACTTTATGCAGCATTTTTCTATGTTGCACCGTGTCATAGGCTGCCGTAAGGTCCACAAAGACTGTTCCCGTAATGCAGCCTTTCTCATAGCCTTCCTCGATATGCTCAGTCATATGAAGAATTTGACCTGTACAGTTTTTCCCTGGTCTGAAACCTGCTTGTTGTGCAATAAGCTTGGGTTCGATAACAGGTCCTAGTCGATTTAATAGCATCCTCTCATAGACTTTATATAGATGACATAAGAGGGAGATTGGTCGGTAGTTCCTGGCATTGGAGGCATCTTTACCAGGTTTTAAGATGGCAATTATCTTAGTTTTCCTCCATGCTCTGGGAATCTGTTTGTGTGCCAAGCATTGATTGTAGAATTTCAAAAGCCAGTTTTCAGCTTTAGCCCCCAAGTGTTTGATTTGCTCCATCATCAGGTCATCTAGGCCAGGTGCTTTACCAGTCTTACATCGCTTGATGGCTTCTCTGAGTTCTTTCAGGTTTAGAGGAGAAGACAACTGGTGGGTTTCAAGTTCTGGCACCCTGTTGATTTTCATCTTTATTCTGCTGCAGTTGGTTTTCCCATTCTGAATTAGCTGGTGAGCTATCTGATCTGGTGTCACGTTCGTGTGTCCATGGTTGACCAGAGGGTTACTATCCAGGCGTCTCAGCAATTGCCAGGCTTTTTGGCTACTCTTGGACATGTCCAGGTTCTCAAGCAGCTCTATCCAACGGTCTTTCTTGGCATTAGCTAAGGCTGTAGATAGTTTTTGGCCTGCTGCTATAGTCCCATCACTGTATGGATTCTCTTGAAATAATCTGAGATATTCTTGTAGCTGATTTAGTGATTCTTCGTTTAGGCCTGGTAGGTAGCTTGTGCGACAGCCTCTAGGGATTGAGAGCCTCGAGGATCTTTTCACAGCTTCTACAAACAGGTCATAGTTTTCTATAGAAGGTTCTATATCAGAAATAACAGCTTCCAAGGTCTCTGTAAACTTTGTCGGGGGACATGGAAAGAGCCTCCCCAAAGATTGAGTAAATTCAGTCGGGCGTCCCCTGGGCAACGTTTCTTGTAAGCGGCCGATCTTTCCAAACCCAAAAGCATTGGATGAATGGATAATAATAATAATAATAATAATAATAATAATAATAATAATAATAACAACAACAACAACTTCATTTTTATACCCCGCCTTCATCTCCCCAAAGGGACTCTGGGCGGCTTACATGGGGCCAAGCCCAAGTGGTTACAAACATTATAAAAAAAACATCAATATAAAAACAGATCAATAAACATAATAAAATCACATTAAAATAAAATTGATAAAAACAAAAACAAAGACTGTGTTTTTTCTAAGACATAGCATAACATATGAACAAACTGATATTACCCAACATAAAAACAAAACAAAACCCAAGGCCCTTTTCAGATAACCCGGGCATTGCCAGGTACCTAAGCTTATATATATATATGTGTGTGTGTATGTATGTTTGTGTGTGTGTGTCTTATAATATCTATATGTGCTGCTTAAAACTACCAAAAGCCTTGCATGAATATATAAAGATAAAAGCATCAAGAGAAAACCAACTCATAATTATAAAGTTCAATGACAAGAAACAAACCACATAACAAATTATAATTACAGGATTTCTGGATGCACCCTCGCCTCCACACTTCAATGCATCTTCTGCAGATTTGCTTTAACTGTTTTAATAAATTGCCAAGGTATATATCATCATAAAAAGTCAGCTATAGACAATGAAAACCATTAGCGATAGTCACATGTTAATTATAAACATACACCAACTGCCTCAAATAGCTTATAAATCTTGGATATCATGGTAAACAGTTGGAGTGTTTACCAGAATATCTTCAAAATGCAGCCGAAGGCCAAACAAATATATCCTGGGAATACAGGGGAAAAAATCACTCCATATTGAGACGCATGTCTGGAAAAGTGAAAAATGGGTCAACTTTAAATTCTTAAAGCATGGGTGGGCAACTGTGGGAGTCTAAGTGGATGCATTAGCCCCCAAGAGACCTTGGGATTTGCACACACAATGTCCTTACAAACCACTAAACAACAACAATAACAAAAATGACAACTGTTGCTCCCCAAATGCCTCCTAGGGCTGTGTTTTTCCTATTTAAGCTTAAAGAGTAGAATCACTGGAAGTTGCAGTCACAATGCATTTGGAGACTCAAAGGTTGGCCATTCATATTGTAAGGGTCTGTGTCTTTCTGTCCCCGTAACATAGCTGACGTCAATAAGTTATCTAAATGTAAGTCAATAAATGAATGAAACTTTATTTATCGCTTGCCCTATCCCCCCAAGGGGACTCAGGGTGGCCTACAACAAATACACAGTGGCAAACATTCAATGCCAACAGTAAGATACAAACAAATCAAAAACAACTCAATAAATGACGAAACAACTCAAATGAACCAAATATGGCACAATACACTTAATTACAAACATATTAAATCCTTAAAATATAATGAAAACATTTTAAAAATAGGCTAAAATTGTTGGAGGGGGATGATAAACCACGGATTAACAGTGCGTATATTAGCAGCTAGGTGGGAGTGCTTGATTCTCCTCCTCTCCATAGGCTAAATTGCATATATGTATCTTTAGTAGCTTTTTAAAGGAGAGGAGAGAGGAGGCAATTCATAATTCTTTAGGGAGGGAGTTCCAGAGGTGGGGAGCGGTCATGGAGAAGACCCTCTCTCTTGTTCCCACCAGCCACACTTGAGATCGGGGTGGGACCCAGTGGAGGACCCTCTCAACTGACCATAGTGCTCAGGTTAGTTTGTATACGGAGATGCAGTCTTTCAAATAGTCTAGGCCCAAACCGTTTAGAGTTTTATAGGTAATGACAGCACTTTGTATTTAGCCCAGAAGCAGATTAGCAGCCAGTGGAGCTGCCGTAACATAGGAGTTGTCCGCTCACTGTACAGAGCTCTAGTTAGTAATCTGGATGCTGATCTCTAAACCAATTACAGCTCCGAACTGTCTTCACATAGAGAGTGTTGCAGTAATCCAAACGGGATGTGACCAAGGCAGGGACTACCATGGTCGAGTCTGACATCTCAAGGTATGGGCACAGCTGGTGCACAAGTTTTAATTGTGTGAAGGTGTTCTTGGCTACCACCGACACCTGAGGTTCAAGGGTCAGCTATGAGTATAGGATCACCTCCAGACTGCAAACTTGAATCTTCAGAGGGAGTTTGACTCTGTCCAACACAGGCATAATCCTATAGTCACACTCAATGCCTGGGAAGATTCCATCAGCATTGCCTCCGAAAAATCCTGCAAATCTATTAGAGGAGTTTTAGAATAGTGACAGGTGGACAAATGTCAGTATGCTGGAAGAAGCAAAGACTACGAGCATTGAAGCGATGTTCCTATGTCATCAACTCCACTGGACTGGCCACTATTGATAGATAGAGATAGATAGAGCTGTTTATTGATTAGTCCACAAAAAAACAAAAAAAACAAAAATACATTGATAAATAGAAACTAATAATTACTATCCTAAAACTCCTTTAATACTTAACTAAAATTAATTAAAATACCTTAAAACTTGATTAAATAATAAATTTGGTAAAATGGGATTAAACTACAAGATGAAAGCAGATGGAGTAGAATGATAATTGTAAAATAATAACTTTGAGAATTGATAAATTCATTGATACTAGATAGGCAATAGAGTACAATCAATTATCATAACATTTTTGTCACCATATGACAAATTCCATAAACTTTGACTGCTTCAGTACATTTGGAGCTACATCAAACCCTTATAATCATCATGTCAAAAGCAACGTCAATCAAAGAACACCTGATTAACCATTCTTCTCTGGGAATATAATTCTCTGAACTAGATATTTGAAGAATGTCACCTCTATTAATATTAAAGTATCAAAGTACATCTAAGAGATCAAGGCAGCAATGCAGGGACACTTGCTGGAGTAGATTTGACTGTGGAATGTCTCAGTAAAGTTGGAAAAATATCTCCCAAAATTTCCAGACAGTAGGGTATCTTAGAAGTTATAGTCCCAAAGTAACCTTTTAAAGTTCTGCTTCTGGGTAAGTGTACACAGGAATGGTTCCACAACTGGAATGGGATGCGGTTTTCTCAGTTGGATAATTTGTAATCCAAAAGTACAGAGAAATCATTCAATGAAAATCTTAAAAACCCTACCGGGGCCAGATGCTACTTGGAGTGTTGACTGCCTTGAGTCCCCACAAGGATAAATAAATATGATAATAATAATAATAATAATAATAATAATAATAATAATAATAATAATAATACTCGTAACATGTCCACATTAATTTTGCCAATGTGTTGTATCATGGAGTGCAGCTTATGAATAAGGGGCAGCAAACAAGACATTTCCTTCCAAAAAGGCAACTCCTCATACCTTAAATTCTTTACAGATGTTGAATCTAAACTTTTAGGATTAAGGTTGAATATTTATTGCTATAAGCTAGCTTTCTAGATTCATATGTTGAACACAATTCAACCATATGGATTGAACGGAAATGTTTTTGAATAAATCTTTTATTTATAGGATTTATTCTCCACTTTTCTAAAGTCCAAGGCTTCTTTCAACAAATATAAAAAATATGAGTTGAGTATAACTGTAGAAATAGGATAAGATCGGAATATAAATTAGGACAGCATTTTACAGACTATATAGGATTTGGAGAGTTGGATTTTTCGCCTCTGAATCTTCCTTCTGTCTTTTGTTCCACCTAAATAATGAGCTGCACGAAGCATCAAAACATTTGTTGGCGCCCATCAACAATTGAATGGTTGAAAGCCATGAGTGAACCCTGCCCCCACCATCTCTTTTATTTTGGGAACTTTGACTTAAACTGTGGAAGCAAGCCTTTGAATCCATTCCTGAATCAGCATTTCACATTTGTACTGGGGCATAGTAACTGATCACAGTTGGCAGCTACTGATAAAATATGTAATTTGTACATGTGGAGATTACCTGTACTGGTCTATTATGAGGGCAAAGGAAGATTTATGGTACCCTTAGCTATTCAGCAACAATTGCTTTTAAAATGCCAAGGTTTTGTAAATACTGATAAGTGCAGTCACTATAACTAGGTATGACCTAAGTAAGAAATGTTTAGTTCTGACTTTAGAATGAGGTGACTCACTTCTGCAGTGTCTAGCTCTGTAAATGCAATATACTCCAACCTTCATCAAGTTGGTGTTGTCTAACACACCCCAAAAGTATTCCACAGCAAACTAGGCTTTAGTATATTCAACTTTGTTGAGTGTAGAATATATTCGTATATTATACTTTCTGTATTCTTAGGCCAGAAATGTACAATTTTGATCTAAACTATGAAAGGATTCCTCAATTTCTCCCAAGTCTGAAAAAGGTAAACGTTTCTCTTCTTTCCCCCTTGTTTCATTCTTATATAGGAAAATACAAAACTGCAAGACATTTTATGTAGGTCTCAAGAGAGGTTTCATGCCTTTGAGAATTATTTCTTTTCCCCTTCCATATTTTGGCTCTTCAGTGACCAAAATTGTACAAACTACAGTTGTGCACAATGCACTGCTGAACCATAATAGCTGCTATAATGTTGAACACACACACATTGGATGTTCATGTTTGTTTGATCAGTCAGCTACTCCTTCTGTGCTTAGCACTATGCATGTGTGACAATGGGGAAAGAGGGATTTTGCACAAATTTCAGAAATAGGCGGGGGGAGCAATCATTGTCTCATTTTCATGTTGGAGGCAAGAAATCTCATGGGAGTGATAATGAACACTTGTATCAACCTGTCAAGAGTATTTTTTGAGTAATTTAGCAACAATTCTTCACATCTCTTCCTATCCTAGACTGATAAAAGAACCATGACACTGCCTGGGAGAAATAGAATAAAGGAAAATATAAAGTGAGATCTTTTCTACCATGCCTTCATCTACTCCACCGACTTGCCCTGTCTGCTACCATCACTAGAGTAGCAGACATTTTCATAAGAACATTAGGACTATGGACAAAGGGGAGCCTGATCCTCTTTTATTATTGACAATGAGACTGGGACAACATGATGATTTAATTTGGTTTATAATTTAGCCGTGATGGGGTTTTGGTGATTCAGCACAAGAGCACTGAACTGGAGGGAGATTTCATGAGACCTAGACTATTTTGCTGGCCTCTACTCACTGGTTCCCTCATTGCATCCTGTTTTCTCAGTATACACTCCTGCTTTCGATACAGTGTAAGTTTACTAGTCATCTAGGTGCCAGGTAGGAATTTTCCCCCTTTTAGTTTTTAACTTACCCTACACTGCAGATAGGAAAATGGATAATTGGCATAGGGTGGTGCTCTAAATAGTTGTCACTTGGCAAATAATGGGTGGGAAAATGTAGTTCATGGTGAGCACCTATAGCACTCATTGTAATGAAGGCCAAGTCTCTGAAATTTTGTCTTGCCACTGTTCCTTACAGGGCTGGAAACATATCTCATCCAAGCCTTATGAATCTGTTATTCTTTCTCAGTATACACTCCTGCTTTCGATACAGTGTAAGTTTACTAGTCATCTAGGTGCCAGGTAGGAATTTTCCCCCTTTTAGTTTTTAACTTACCCTACACTGCAGATAGGAAAATGGATAATTGGCATAGGGTGGTGCTCTAAATAGTTGTCACTTGGCAAATAATGGGTGGGAAAATGTAGTTCATGGTGAGCACCTATAGCACTCATTGTAATGAAGGCCAAGTCTCTGAAATTTTGTCTTGCCACTGTTCCTTACAGGGCTGGAAACATATCTCATCCAAGCCTTATGAATCTGTTATTCTTTCTCAGTATACACTCCTGCTTTCGATACAGTGTAAGTTTACTAGTCATCTAGGTGCCAGGTAGGAATTTTCCCCCTTTTAGTTTTTAACTTACCCTACACTGCAGATAGGAAAATGGATAATTGGCATAGGGTGGTGCTCTAAATAGTTGTCACTTGGCAAATAATGGATGAGAAAATGTAGTTCATGGTGAGCACCTATAGCACTCATTGTAATGAAGGCCAAGTCTCTGAAATCATCACTGAGAGACTGTGAAGCTCAGAGGAGGGGAGGAAGATGAGCCTTGGCGTTGGCTTCAGGTTTTGACTCCTGGCAAGAATTGTGAAATGTGGGGGTTAGATCCTCAGGCAACAAATAGCAGGCTGGTGAGAAACACACTTGTGGGTTTAATCCTGGTGCTATTTCCCATGGACCTCATCAGATGGGCAAAATTACCTATCCTTGGACACTTGGACTTCAGTTGAGGCATGGAGTTCACTGACTTCCATCACACTATGTCAAACTACTTGTGTCGGGGCACTGTGCCTCAATGGACGTGCAAAAGTAGTAATAGGTTACTTCGGCCACATGGGAGACTTCCCATGTTGCATAGGAAATAACAGGGGAAGCCAGGTGGCAATGCTTCCCCCTATGGGATAGGGTGAGGGGCAAGGCGGGTGAGATGGGTCACGGGATGATGGGTTTGCCACACACCCCACCCCACTTGGCCCTGCTGAATTTGCCATAATCCATAGCAAATCCAGAGTTAAATGTGATGAGGTCCCAAGCTAAACAGAAGAGGTCAGGAAGAGAACCCTGCTCCTGCTGGTTCTTTGTTAGATCTCTCCCCTTTTACAGATTTCATCAAGCTTCTAACTAGGTTCAAGTTTAAATAAAAGTGACCCTTATTTTCATCCAATGTTATGTGTATGGTCTCTTTATTTAGGGGGATGGGGGAACCATTGGCCCAGAATAAACTGCAGCTTTCTAGCATAAGATAGCATAGGAGAAGAGCTTTTTAATACATTTTAACTAATTTATAATGGTTTGCTCTAATGACCACTATGACATGGACCTCTGCTAAATTGTTTCTGGCACAATCAATACAATGACCTTTTCTGCCCTTCAGCGTATTTACAAATGTGCTGTCTCAGCAAAGTTGAAATAAAAATAACTATTCATTTATTCCCTTTGCTGACTTTGGGGGCATATACTAATAAAGCACTCATGTAGTCATCCTTTACTGAGCTACCTGTTTGGAAAAATCAGAGTAACCAAGCCAGCTGGATGATTTAGAGAGTTGCAGTCTATTGAAATAACTTCTCCTTGATCTACTAATAGGATAATCTGCTGTATTAATTTTAGTTGCCTGGATTTGGGGCAAAGATGTAATGCTGATGATAGTGATGGTGGTGGTGATGATGGTAACAGTAACAATTTTTTTTTCTTGTGTCAGGAGCAACCTGAGTTGCTTCTGGGGTGAGAGAATTGGCCGTCTGCAAGGACGTTGCCCAGGGGATGCTGGATGTTTTGATGTTTTTACCATCCTTGTGGGAGGCTTCTCTCATGTCCCCGCATGGAGCTGGAGCTGATAGAGGGAGCTCATCCGCGCTCTCCCCAGGTGGGATTCGAACCTGGCAGCCTTCAGGTCAGCAACCCAACCTTCAAGTCATGAGGCTTTAATCCACTAGGCCACAGGGGCTCCTAGTAACAATTATTATCGGTCTGACAGTCTATGAGTGTTACCAGCTCTTTAATGATATGAATTTTGTGCAAGAATTTATGGATCAGTGACATTACTCCATTTCCTCTCATTGAGATCTGTCTTCTGGGATGGCCAACTATCCCATGTCCTTTCCCCATCAAAGTTCATCTTTCCCCGCTTTCTCCCTTTTGGAGCTGGGGAACACCCAACTCCTAAAAAGGCATTCCATGTGTTGTGGAAATGAAGCCCTATGGAGTCCCACTGGAAGTGGCCTTGCACCATGTGATAGCCTCAGTGAGACTCCATTTGGGCAGCACAAAGAAACAGAGAGAAGATGCAGAAATTGTATGATGAATTCCTACGTGCCATTGATCTAACCTTTGAAAGGAGAGAAGAGCTATGAAGGAGGGAATGGCAGCCCAGTTCCATCCTTCCAGGGGCTAGTGAGAGGCCCTTTATGTTCTAAATACCATTCGTATAGCAGCCAGCTTCTGCCAGACAATCTCCTTCCCTATTGTCACCTCCTTTCTATGTGTGACCTGTCTCATTTAGATTGTAAGCATGAGGAAAGGGAACTTTCAAATTAATGTAAAGGAAGACTATAGTCTTTTTAAAAATGAATTGCTATAAATGTGAGTGCATCATCAAGCCACCTGTTGGTTTATGGCAATCCCATAAATGTTATATAACTTTCTTAGGCACAGAATACTCAGAAGTAGCTTTTCCAGTTCGTTCCTGTTAAATATGTTCTACAGTACCTAACATTGGTTGGCAGTCTCCCATGCAATAAGGAAATTAACATACTTTAAAGGAGCTATCCAAGGGCCCAAGGGTGATAGAATTCAGCACTATGGATAGCTCATCTAAAGTTATTACCAAACCTGAGTGGATTCGTTGCTATACTGGCACGAAAGCCACCTGCTGCCACTACAAAATAACTGGGAATTTTCAGTGCATAGAGATGAATATCATGGCTCGCAAAAATCTGTGGATCAAAGTAGGGTGAAAGAATCAGCTGTGTAAGCTGATTACAAAGCATGAAACTTGGGTATGTGTTAGCGGTCATCAACAGAAACTGTAAACAAGTGCTTTTCTGATAGATTTTAAATAAATTTCTTCTTTGCCTCTTCTTCCTTTTCTTCATTTTTCAGCAAGCAAATGTGCATATTTTCATGAATTAATGGGCGGTTTCTGTGCAAGCGTTCCAATGTTAACAGTGTATGTGTATGGAATATGATAGATTCTCCATCTGGCTGTAATTCAAGTGAGACTTTTGAATGCTTCACTAGACTCACTAAGGAATTTCTTCACCTAGATTCTCTTTCAAGCCCCCCCCTCTCTCTGAGACTACAGCCCAAACTTTGTGAAGTACCTTCATGGCTGCTACAGACTTAAAAGACCCTATCTTGGAAAGAACTGAAGTACTTTCTCTCTCTTTTGGTTAGGATTCCTCCAGCCTCACTAAGCTAGCAAAATAGTAGTGTTAGCATACTATTACACTTATAATCATTACCTTTGCTACGGAAAACCATGAGAGAATATTTTAAGTAGATTTCCCCCCCAAAAAAAGTCTCTCTCTCTCTCTCTCTCTCTCTCTCTGAAAAAATGAATGATGTGTTACATCCTTTCCCTTTTTTGTATTTTTACTGTTGTGCTATAAGCAATATAAGTACAATGTTACATTTATTATTATTATTATTATTATTATTATTATTATTATTATTATTATTATTATTATTATTAACCTCTCCTCGTGGTTCAAGGTGGGTTACAACAAAGCGCTAAATCACCATAAACATTATAAATTACCCATATTAAAAGGATTTCTACAAATGCATATATTAAAATAGACAAAGCAAATTTTAAAATATCACGAACATAAGTCACGAGTATAAAATTCATGATAAAAAATTGACTGGGTAGGCCTGCTGGTCTTCAGATGTGTTTTAAATTCTGACAAGTCATAAAAGTATTCTTATAGACAGCTTATATTACCAATTTCTCCCCTAAAAAAGAAAAAAATTCCTTACCTCGCCCCTCACTTATAAAATGAAAGAACAGTATAAAAAGAAAGAAAACTAAAAAGGTTAGAATTGACTTCTCACCTACCAATCCAAAGACATTTCTATAAAAAAAACCAATTAATCATCTTATTGCTAGTATATAACATTGAAAGACTTAATTTCTACTATATAGTAAAGGTAAAGGTTTCCCCCTGACATTAAGTCCAGTCATGCCTGACTCTGGGGGTTGGTGCTCATCTCCATTTCTAAGCCGAAGAGCCGGCTTTGTCCATAGACACCTCCAAGGCCATGTGGCCGGCATCACTGCATGGAGTGCCTTTACCTTCCCGCCAGAACGGTACCTATTGATCTACTCACATTGGCATGTTTTCGAACTGCTAGGTTGGCAGAAGCTGGAGCAACAGTGGGCGCTCTCTCCGCTCCCAGGATTTGAACCTGGGACCTTTCGGTCTGCAAGTTCAGCAGCTCAGTGCTTTAACACACTTTGCCATCAGGGCTCCTTTTCCTACTATATAATAACATAATAATTAAACTTAATATTCGAATCTCACAAGGGCCTTCATGTTTTCTTTCTTTCTTTTATAAAAGTTATGAAAAGTTCTTTAGAAAGAAATTTTCTAAAGATGTCTCTTTTATCATACAGCACTAGAAATAATATTTCAATTTTTGCTATTTCAAACATTTTACAATCTTATTTTTTTCTTGAAGATCTTTATTTGTCTGTCTTTGAGCCTACAGTATTCTTTATTTAATGTATTAATTTGAAATATATTTTTGATAAAAAAATTAAAATAAAACCAGATCTAGGGCCACTTTGATTTGAAAGATCGATTCTCTCAAACCTTGGGTTACTTTCCAGTAGGTTTTTCTATTGCTTTGTCATCCACCATGTTACTTGGTATACTTCACACTTCCAACATCTATTTTTAGACTTTTTATACATACTAATTTAGTTTGAGGTATTACGATCTGTACATCATATCACAGTTAAATCTTGATAATATTGGATACCACTCCATCTTTAGACTAGCTTACAGGTTTTGTAGTCTAAATACAGCTCCTAAGCAACATATTAATAAGAAAAAAACATAAGTAATTACTTCCCTTCTTTTTGGTTTGATAAGTAGCTGAAGTAGAAATTTCTTAAGCACCAAAGGATATAGAGGAATGTCTATGACAGTCAGAAGGAACTAATAGAGCCATATATTCCCAAGACATTGTAAGATATGACTATTGCATCAATCCTGAAAGGGGGTCGGGATTTAACAGTGGTAAGGAGGTTGACTTTTGAATAATAATTATTAAAGGCCTTGCAATGATTTTGACTGAAAGGTGGAAAATCATTCATGAGGATTTCATTTATATAGATCTGTATGGATTTTTTGGGTAACACAAGAATCATTTCAGACATTTTGGAATACTTACAATGATATAATGAGTAGTAAGTGACATTATTATTATTATTATTATTATTATTATTATTATTATTATTATTATTATTATTATTATTATTATTTAGGAATGAGAGACTTCTGACAATTTGAATGCAGCTTTCTTCTCCATATTTTTTGAAGAGAAAGGTGACCAAAATGATCAAAGGTTTGGAAGCCAAGTCCTATGAGCAGCAACGGAGGGAGCCGAATATGGGCACATCCAGACAGCTCGCAAAAAGCACACGCTCCCACGTTTTTACTTGGGGCATCTAGATGATGCCTCAGGTAAAAACAAATTCGTTTGGGACAAAGCAGAAAAACCTGCAGAGTAATTTGATACTGGAAATATCCGGATCTTTCTGAAAGACCCGGGTCTAACTCAATATGGGCCCTGTCTGGACTGCCCCTTGAGAATTTTGGGACTTCCAAGGGGGCACTTTGCATAGTTCTCTTGGATTATCTGGGCTGATTTAGCCTGGAATACCCAAGAGAGCTCTAACCCCTTCCCCAAATCCCTTTAAAAGCCTTTAAAAAGAAAACAACTTACCCGACCACCATTACCATGCAGCTGGAGCTCTCCTGGTGCATAGAGATGATGCACCAGGAGAAGGAGGGAGGAGGAAAATCTATGTGCCAGGAGAGGGCCGGCAGCAGGGAAATTATTTAACTTTTTAAGGATTTCTGGATGGGGGGTTGTTGGTGTCTGGGACACCCGCCTGGAAAGCTTTTTTTTTTTTAAATCAGTGTGGGGCCAGAAGTCTGGTCTGACCTGGGTTTTTTGAACCTGGGATGAATCGGACTTTTTCCCTGTCCGGATCCTCCCTATGTTTCGCTTGGAGAAAAGAAGGCTGAGAGGGGACATGAGAGCCATGTTTAAATATTTTAAGGGATGCCACATTGAAGAGGGCTCAAGCTTCTCTGCTGGTCTGGAAACTAGAGCAATGGATTAAAATTGCAGGAAAAGAAATTCCATCTAAACATTAGAAAGAACTTCCTGATGGCAAGATCTGTCTGGCATTGGAATATACTGCCTTAGAGCATGGTCAAGTCTCATCCTCTGGATCTTTTAAGCAGAAGCTGGATAGCCATCTGTTGGAAGTACTTTCTTTGTTTGTACTTTGTTTGTTCCTTCATGGTAGAATGGGGTTGGACTGGACGACCCTTAGATTCTCTTCCACCCCTATGGTTCTGTTAGTCTATTACTTTTAAGAAGTGCATTTTGGTAATTATTTCCTTAATTGTGTAAAAGTGATTTAGAATTCACAGAAGACCCAAATATTAGTTAATTGTGAGTTCACAAAACCATGTGAAATACAAAGAGGAATGGTCTCATATGTTGTCTGTCTTTTCCATTGTCTCTTTTCTGATTTATTTTGGGATTTTAAGTTGATCTTAAAAACAATATGAGAGAGATAAGTATACATTTTTTAAAAAGTATGTAAATGAAGGGCATTTAGAGTTCTTAATCCCACCCTGGGCATTCCACAGATATATAAAACCTCACTTGCCTAATTTCTAACAAACCTCACAAGCTGTGAGTATGCCTGCCATAGATGTGGGTGAAATATCAGTAGAGAATGCTTCTGGAACATGGCCATACAACCCGGAAAACACACAGCAATACAGATCTACTAATTGTGATGGAAAATCCTTTGGAAAGAATAGGTTAACTGCTGGAAAGGTTAAAGATTGTGGAGTTGGCTAGATTTAAGATTGGTATATAAAAGACAAAAATATGGAAAAGGGTCAAATGCATTTATGGATAATTTGAGTTTAAAATTGAAAAAAACTGATATTACTGTGACAAATTGTATATTACTTGAGAATAATTATGTCAAGACATGGGATGAAATTAAGAATGATTTGATAAATTGAAAGAAATTAAATTTGTCACTTAGGGAGAATTTCAGTGATAAAGATGAATGTTCTGACCAGCATGTTGTTTTTATTTCAGACAGCATCAATTTTGAGTAATGATGTGCCATTTAAGCAATGGTAGAAGGATTAGTAGAAATGCATATAGCAAGGAAAGAAAGCAAGAGTTAAATACAATGTTTTGCAAGATGCTGACAAAAGAGTGGAGAGTTGGATTTATTGGATGTGAAACTGTATTTTTCTTCATTTTGTTTGGTTTAGCAAAATATTGAATTGTGTCAAGTAATAAGGTAATGATTATTGTTGGTTTATGACTCGATTAAAATTGACTAGAATACATAAACAATACACTGGATGTCTGATCAATATGTTGGAAAACACATGGTGGACATGGGAAAATGCTGTTTTGGGCTCAAATATATATTTTAATACAGAAGATTTTAAATGCTAATACTCAATTTAAACCTGAAATATTTTATTGGAAATGATGGATGAATAAATGGAAAGGCAATAGGGAAGATTATGACAATATATGTTAAATTCAGCAAAATTGTGATATGCACAAAAGTAAAAGTGTTTACTGATAGTGGCTGTGAAAACTGAATAACGTCATTGAAATTAATAAATTGTTTGCTTTAATTAGAAAAATAAGCCACTAGTGGCATTTTTGCAGAACTGGAATCTTCAATTGTCCTTTTGCAATAAAAGAGAATAGTATGATTATAGATTTTGATAATTATTGATGAAAACAAGAATTGGAGAAGATTCTATATATTAAGATATATAGCCAATGTGAAGAAAATTGGAAGTCATTTTAACTTCTTTTTTTGTCTTTAATTATGTTTCTGTTTCCTTTCTTTTTTTACTTTTTACTTTTTTCTCTGTGTATGTGTTTTAACATTTCTTGAATTAAGAAAATCATCATCATCATCATCATCATCATCATCATTTAATTACTTATTAATCGCCCTCCATCCAAGATGCTCTAGGCGATTTACAAGATAAAATTGTAAAGGATAAAAATACATACATACAAATACTGATAAAATTAACATAGATTAAAATAAATACATCCATAAAAGAGAGGAACGAATAGAGCCAGCAATGCAAAAAGAGAAAGCAAAAAACTCAACTGTTCCTTGGTCCCAACAAGGTATTTTGCAATTTCTAAGTAGCTCTAACAGGCTACTTTGAAAAACTAACCAGCAGTTAAGAGAGGGAGGAAGCAAGCAGAGAGAAAAGAAGTATAAGTATAAGTATAGCTGTGCAGGTGAACAGGCCAAGCTGTGAGAGTTCAAGTCCACAGCTTTTGTTGGGATCAACTGGGTTGGAAGCTGTGGCAGGAAGTTGGAAAAATAATCTAGCCAACAGAGGAGACCTAGAAGTCACTGACTGCTTTTTCCTGGGACTAATCTGGCATGGGAAATGATGGATCAGCACTATGATGGTTTAAACCACCGCTCTCAGCGGCTGTGGAGGTGGGAGAGAGTTCTGACCATCCTGCAGCGTCAAATCCAGTTCGGTGCGGACAGATGGCCATCCTTACCATTTCCTTCTGTTTTCGTCTTCACAGTGATTAGCAGATGCAGCTTTGGTGATGCTGGTTGCTCACGCCTAGAGTGACCTCGGCTGGGTTGCCAGAGAGATCAGGGGAAGGGAAGGGGAGAGGAGAAAGTACCCTTTTTTCTCCCCTTTCTTCTCCAGTTGCCTTTACAGGCTGATCAACATCAAACCAAGCAACAAGACCACAGTTGTGCCCACTGGCTGCTGTGATGAAGAGAACAGGTGGAGATGGTGAATGACATCCCATGCATCTGGGCCACCTAATCCCAGAGAAAATGGGATGTCCATGTAAACTGTTGTGGCTTTGAACTAGCACAACTGTAGTGTTTATATGGACCAAAAGGCATGGTTTGCCCTGGATTCTGGGGAAGGGTTTGGAGTAACCTGTGACTTTAATTCATGCATTGTTTAGCCACCATGGATATGATTTTCCAGCCCTTCATAGAATCATAGAATCATAGAATAGTAGAGTTGGAAGAGACCTCATGGGCCATCTAGTCCAACCCCCCGCTAAGAAGCAGGAAATCGCATTCAAAGCACCCCCGACAGATGGCCATCCAGCCTCTGCTGAAAAGCCTCCAAAGAAGGAGCCTCCACCACAGTCCAGGGGAGAGAGTTCCACTGTCGAACAGCCCTCATAGTGAGGAAGTTCTTCCTGATGTTGATGCTAATGTTGATGTTGATGTTCAAGATAAGTGTTCAGTATAGATGTGCCCCAAATTTCATTTTAACAACTGAAGGAGGAAGAAACCAAAATCCTTTGTAGTATATTTCTCAATCTTGTTGTTTAATCACATAGGTGTGTGCATCTCGTTTACTGTTTGTATTAGACCGTGTGATGCTAGCTCACTTTTGTTTTTCTTTATTACTTTTAAAGTGCTCAGTTTTCCTACTTTCTATACAATCAAATGTTCTCACTCTTTCAATGTTAATTTACTCTATCTTATAAGGTAAAACTTCAATAAAAATATATTTTAAAAAAATAAAATAAAGTGCTACATTCTTAACCTTGATAACACTTACTCCTCATTGATATATGTGAATCCTCAAGTCCCCTTATATACAGTAGTGTAGTAAAATTGCATCCCTTATATAAAATGGAAAAATCAAGAATAGTTTTCTGACATTTTTGTTTTGGAATAGTTTTGTTGCTTTAATCCATAGATGCAGAATCTGTGGATATGGGGGGCGGGGGGAAGCTGGATAAATGAATGATGATATTGATATAAATAATAAATTAGGATCTTACTTTCAAAATCTTGATCTGTCCTTTGTTAACATATTGTGCCCTTGAGTTTCTCTCTGAAATTTCCCTTCTGCAATTTCATCCGCATTAGACTCTCTTCAATGTACTTATTTCTGATCTCGCTATTGTTAAATATTAAGCTCTATGATTGTCGACTACTATGCACTTTGTACCATTTCCATTTTTATGACAAATAAAACATTAGTGATGTATCAGTTCTAAATATGTAACAAATTTATCATGATGAAATATTTATAATTAATGATGTATTGGGACCAAGAGCAAATCAAGTCTGAACTTTGCCTAGATGCCAAAATGACTAAATGTTGGCTATTGTTCTTGTTGTGAGAGACCTTGGTTTACTGAAAAGGATGTTAATGTTTGACCAAACCGAGATACTAGCAAAAGAGGGAGACTGCATTTCAGGAGGATTGCCTTATTTAAGCAACGCATGATTTGAACAGGGATGGTGATGACAGAGTGTTTTGGAGGTGTCTCTTTCATAGCATTGCTATATGTTGTTGATTTGATGGCAGTCAATAATCAATGTATTGACTGAATCCAAACACAAATACACAGTGGCCCCACCCTATTCATGAGTGTTTGGTTCCAGGACCTTCTGCAGATATGAAAAAGGTGGATGATTCCAGCTTATATTAAGTGGCAGCAACATGCATGTGCATTCTTCAGCATGTTGGCATTCACATCTCCACTATTTCCCTCATATGGGGCATAATGATCCACAGTTATTGGAAATCATTAATTCCATGGGTCCAGAGTGCACACTGTATTTCCTCCTTGGCTCAATTTGGTCTCTCACATTAGAACAACTGTTAGACAAATAAGTCATAGTGACATAAAGGGGAAATATATCTTGAACGTATGTTGAAAAGAGAATCGACTCCCTCCCCCCCCCCCGCCCCCGCGGAGCTGTGGAAAGGGAGGTTGCAGGGGGTGGAGCTTCCTTGGAGCAGCCGGTCTGCTTTTCATTCGCTCTGTGAATGTCGACCCACCCGCCCGCCACTAACAGTATAACAGTCTGGTCACCTAGACTTTTCCCCCTCTTAAGTTCTAGGAGGGTTTTTTGCATACCCTATATTCTTTCATATGGCAAATTGGGAGGTGCGGTCACTTAAATAGGCTGTAGCAAAAACAGTAAAGGACTGACATCTTAGTGTATATTAAAGGCATCTCATTTGTGTGTAGGCCAGAAACTGAAATCCTCGCCTAGGGTTCAAACAACCCAGGTAAGGGGGAAGGATAATGGCCTAGGAATGGTCAACTATGTCCTCCTTGGGGCAGAACTCTCTGCCATGTTTTCCTTTTGGTCATCCAGGTTAAGTTTAGCCAGGGACCTGGTGTTTCACCCAAATTCAGCTGAGGGGTAGCTTGGGAAGGACGACTACATGGGCTTTATTACGCACCAAAAATTCATGAAACACTTTAGAGTTAGCTTCAAGTTGCAAGTTATAAAGCTTTAATTAGGTAACATTTAATAAAGTTTCCCAGTTTTGAACCCATACTTGTTGTGTTGGCTCCTTATTTCATAGGGTTGGATGGCAAAGTTTTAACCATGTTCTTTAGCTATGAATGAGGAAGGCTTCTTTAAGAAGCTAGCTTTATAATAAGTAAATGAAGAAGAATCTATGTCAGATTTGGAGACAACACCCGCATCTGTTGCCAATTACTTAGTGATGTACAGCTTTTCTGCACAAAATAGCAATAATGTTGCCTGTAAAATTTAGTGTAATTATGACATAAAGACCATTGCTTTGGAATCATTTCAGATAAGTGTCTACATTTTAAAAAAAACTTTAAAAAGATAAATAGGAAAATTGCACTGGCATGAAGAGAATGTGTCAGATACAAATTCTTTTTTTGTCTTTTGTTATTTGAATCACTGACTGCTTCTGAAATTTTATGTTATCTTTTTGCATTTTGTACCTACATTTTTCACAGTAGAAAAACTAGCTCCAATACTGAAATGCTCAGTAGGTGGCTTCATGTTCCCCTAAAAAGTTGTGGGTTTGCATTCATTCCATAGACTAAGTTGCTGTGGTGTATAAAATTGCCTTTATAAGGAGATTTTAAATTCCTCTTTGTATAATAAGGCCAGAAGCATACGTTTGCATAACCCCAGTTTTATGATCATATCACCAACAGGGTTCTAGCCTTTGTGTGTTTTAAAAGATAAGTAGCAAAGATGGTATAAGTCTGAAGCAGGACATTCTTGTCAGGTTCTTTTTTCACCTGTTTTGCTTGGTTTGTGAATGCAGATCATCACAAAAAGGTCTTATATGTAAGTGTATGTATGTAGCTGTGCAGGAAGTGGCTGTTGGTGTGGAAATTCAGAAATCCAAGTTCTAGTTACTACCATGACATTCTCATGGATGATCTTGCAGAATCACGCTGTCAGATTGAACTACTTTGCTGAGTTTTGATAAGTGTAAAGTGATGCGAAAGAGAACCATATATTCCATCTTGAACTCTTAGGCAGAAAGTAGAGGATATGAATACAACTGATAAATAATTAACAAATATGTATGCTTGTGTAACTAACTGAGAGGTCTTTGTGTGTTTGTGTATGACACACTTCCAAGAGAGAAATGAACAAAAGAAACAGAAATAGGAGTTGAGAAAAATATTCAAAACAAATTAAAAAGTAATTGAAAATATATTTCTCAAAATTAGGAAACAAATCCTGGACTGAGTAGAATATTCACAGTTCAGGATTTATTTTGTACAAAATTCACACTTGATTTTTTTCCCCCATTGAATTTTCTGGAGAAAGTGTGTGTGTGTGTGTGTGTGTGTGTGTGTGTGTAGGAAAGGCTGTTTTTTTTTTTTTTGCAAAACAACTACATGTGAATTTCATGCAGTATAGAGATTCTGAGGCAAATTACATGTGGTTGGCTCCAACTCTGGCAACTGGTCCTCTGTTTCATTAACTCCAATGGAAACAGCTGTTAGTGAGAGGAAATTGGCAATAAATAAAAAGAATTGTTTGATTATGTGAATTCATTTAAGGCTACATGAAAACAGTTTGAAGTGGAAGTGTTTTCTTCTGTGATCGTGACTTGATAGATCATGGCAAAAAACCAAAGCAGTGTCCCCAAGAGTATGAAGCACTAACAAAGAATGTGCATTCACCTGGGAATATAGAGTTAAAATGTGATAACAAAATTTATTTATTTTATAAAATTCAGGTCTACAGTTTGAACTCCAGCATTGTTCTGTAACAGTGTTTTTGTTGTTAGTTGAAACATTTCTTTTCTTCACTACTTTATGGGAAATTTGCACCTTGACATTTAACTACAAGGGAAACTGGCTATCCTAGAATACTGGGAACAACCTATTCAGCACTACTACCTTAATGCAAACAAACAAACAAACAAACAAACAAATCTTGATTCACAGGTAACCCCCAAGGAGGAATCCTCTTCTACTCTTTTTATCTTGGGATGCATGATACTTGTACTGTTTGCTTTTCTTTTTGAATGTTCTTTTTCCTTTTCTGCCTCTCCAGGTCTCTAGGCAACTTCCTCATACCACTGCTGGCTAATTGTTCTTACTTTTTAAATGCCTTTCTTTAACCCAATTCAAGTCTCTGACTGTTCATCTGAAATCTATCATACGCTTCTTTCCTTTTTTATTGTTGAAGTTTTTCTGTTGAGCTTCCCTGTATTTCTTGTGGATTGCCTGTAGCTGGCCAGTTCCACTAACATCTTTATGCTTGTAACCTATGATTACTAGTCCAACCTTTGGTGCCAAACCCCTAAATAATGAGGTCACTTACAGCAACATCGGTTGAAAATAGGAGCCAGATAATTTAAACTTAAATCTATTTAGAATTTTCTTGCAAACTTGTAAAAGAGGGGGGGGGGACCTAGCTTGGGACTAGTAGGAGTATGTCTCTGACCTCTTCTCTTGCTTACCATGGGCAATAGCATCTTAGCCTCAGCGATACCCCCATCTAATAGGTGACTCTTCAGCCTGTTAAACATTGAAAAGCTAACCCCGGTTTCACGACCCCTGTTGAGAACCAAATCCTGAAGCCAACCCCAAAGCTTGCCTCCTTCCCCTTCCCCTAATCTTCCTAGCCCCTGAAGATAATTCCAGACACTTTGCCTTCACCATAATGGGTGCCATAAGTGTTCACCAAAGATAAACTTTCTCCCCACTTCCTACCAAGTGACATCTATTTATGTCATCACCCTCTGCCAATATCAAAGTACTCTTCTAGAGTCTAGGGTATGACAACACTCCCCCATCAGGAGGAGGTATTGCATCTCTGTCATGATAGCAGACCCGTGGGACATTTTGGATTCTATGAAACCTTACATCTGGTTCTTTGAGACTTATGGTAGCCAAAGGCGAAGAAGAAAGAAGTTAGTGTGCAAACCTGCCCTGTATGTCATCACACCAAGAACCAGTCAGGTCAGCCTTCTGGATTGTTGCAGCCCTTGCCGATTCTATCACAACCTTGGCAATTGGTGTCGGCAGACTTCATCATGGATCTGCCCCTGTCCTTGGGTCGAGAAACCATCTTAATGGTGGTGGATTTATTAACCAAAATGGCCCATTTTATACCCTGTGTCAGCAGAGTCCACGTGGCAGATTGTTGCAGCAACTGAGAAGGTCTTCTACCATTTCCTCAGCAAAGATGTATGCAAAGTTGATGAAACTCAAAGAAGGCCCTGTCCCAATGATCCCAAAATTCAAGCAGGCTTATGTAGGGAGATATGGTATTTCAGATATTTTGGAGATGAGCTATACAGAGTTTAATAGGTAATGGCCAACACATAATGCATTGTGTCCAGAAATGGATTGGTATCCACTTGTGGAGCTGTTATAAGCTGTTGGAAAGCTCCCTCCCTCGTCTCCCCTTCCTTTCATCTCTCTCTGGAAGTGAAAGAGTCTTCCTGAAAAGTGGGGAAACTTTTAACACATGCCTTGAAATCAAAGATAAGTTAACTTACTGGAAGATTACAGTGAAATTTTCCTGCTATTATCCCCTCCTCTTATCCATACCTTCATTCATTTGTTTTATTTATATTGCATACACACCACAGAATTGGAAACCCGTGCATATTTTTAGAGAAACTGGGGGTGGAGGATGGTTGAGGGTGAGGGGGATGCAAAAGAAAAGAATGGGCTAGAAACTTCCCTTCCATTAGATTTTTTAGATTAACTTATCTAAAGGTCCAAGTCACAAGGCATTTCAGTGCTATGATAAACTAAGAATTATATTACCACAGAAAAAATAAATCTGGCTTGTTTAACAGCTTTATAAAGACATTTGAGTGTATGGCATCCCTTAAGTCCAATAATAGCATGAGAGGTCACCTTAACAAATCTTAAATTGCTTTGCGTACTCTTACCAACTTCTTCTCCCTTGCTACCAATACATAAAATCTAACAAAATTGAATGGTTTAGAGAAAATGCTCAGAAGTCTATTCACAATGACTGAAAAAGTCCACAAAAACTACATTTGTTTCTATTACAGAAAAATGGCTAAAATGAGAATGTAGAGCTTAGTATAGATGCTGAAATTATTCTGTCATATATCAAAGAAATAGGAGAGGGAAAATGCTTGGAAGATGTTATCTCAAATGCTCCTGAAAACATAACCCCGAGATAGCCAATAAGATGCTTCCTGGGAAGCTCTTCTACAGAGAACAGAGGCAACATCCTTTTTAGTGGTTTGTTTCCAGTATCTGTTATTTAGAAAATAGGACTATCATTTGTTTGTTGGCTAGGTATGGAAAAAAAACATTCCATCAATATTTTCAAAGGTTAATTTTCAAATATTCCAGAAGCCAGTCTCCACTCAGAATTTTTGACTTTATCTCAATTCTTGACCATTGACCAAAGTGAGGCATCTGGGAACTGAAGTCCAAAATATTCTGAGGACCAGAATTTGGGGATCACTGTGAAAGGAACAAATGCAGAGTTATGTTATCATATTTGGTAAGAGATGTTCATAAAGGTGTGCACATTAGTGAGCAGTGCAAACAAATATGCATACTGAGAAACGTGTATGAAGTGCAAAGTGTGATTGTTTTGGAACATGGGTGTGAAAGAAAGAAAGAAAGAAAGAAAGAAAGAAAGAAAGAAAGAAAGAAAGAAAGAGAAAAGAGAAGAGTAATAAAGGATTTTCTCTAGGAATATCTATTTACAGCCCTTTTATTGATTGATTTTGGGGGGGGGGCTGGTGGCGCAGCGTGTTAAAGCACTGAGCTCCTGAATTTGTGGACCGAAAGGTTGCAGGTTCGAATCTGGAGAGCGGAGTGAGCACATGCTGTTAGCCCCAGCTTCTGCCACCCTAGCAGTTCGAAAACATGCAAATGGTTGTAGATCAATAGGTACCATTCCGGCGGGAAGGTAACGGAGCTCCATGCCGTCATGCCGGCCACATGATCTTGGAGGTGTCTACAGACAACGCCAGCTCTTCAGCTTAGAAATGGAGATGAGCACCAACCCCCAGAGTCGGATACAACTGGACTTAATATCAAGGAAAAACCTTTACCTTTTTGCTCTTATTGATTTGAATTACAATTGTTCGCTTTCAAGCACTTGGTGGACCATTTACAGTATTTATAGTCCCACCTCTGCAGGCTAAAGTGAAAGAATGCACTACTGTATATGTTCCTCATTATTGCATTCAACTGCTAGGGATTACTGCATATGGAAGAATATTGCTCAGGGGAGAGGACAACTCCTAGGATTCCTCATGGCAATGATATTTCCAACTTCTGTAACAGAGAATGGGCATCTTGATCTGCATGGTTTTTCCATGTCTTTCTCCAGTTCAGTAATGTGATCCATCTATATTTATAAGGACATGCATGTGCCCACTACTTGTTTTTACTGGTGTCCACTGAACTGGCAGTACATGTCAGAAGTCCCCAAAAAAGGCAGCACTTAGGTTCTCCTGCTATTTTCAGTCACAGGCAAACAGCTGTGTCATGCAAGCTTCCGTTGTGCCTCTCTACCACTCTTCCTCTCTGCCCCTGTGCTTCCTGAATCAAGCACACTGGGCCACTGTCTCTCAATCAAGAGAATTCTCAGCGGCTCACTGTTTATTGTGGTTACAACTTTCAACTTAGAGCTACTTATAAATCAGAAAGTCACAGCAGAAGAGGGACAGAAAGAGAAAGTTCAACTGCATGGTCAACACTTTTAAAAGACCCTTATTTCAGTTACCACCAGGGTCGGCCCTAGGTAATTTTCAAGTGTAAGCGAACAGAATGCCCCCCCCAAACCAATCACAGAAAAATTAAAGTGTTGGATAAGCAAAAATGTTGGATAATAAGGAGGGATTAAGGAAAAGCCTATTAAACATCAAATTACATTATGATTTTACAAATTAAGCACCAAAACATCATGTCTTACAACAAATCAACAGAAAAATCAGTTCAATACATGGTAATGTTATGTAGGAATTACTATATTTGTGAATTTAGCACTAAGAATTGAACTGGGATATAGGGATCAAGGCAGATCAAGGCAGATATTGTGGGTTATTCTGCTTTGATATGCCCAGATGTGTTACCATCCTGCTGGGAGGCTTTTCTTATGTCCCTGCATGGGAAGCTAAGGCTGACAGATGGGAGCTCACCTTCAACCTTCAGGTCAACAGTTCAGCCGGCACAAATGTTTAACCCATTGCACCACAATGGCTGCATCCATTAGTGTGTAGTACAGAGACAGTAATACTTCAATACACGTTTCCTATACTAAAGTACACCTAACCATTCCATTTGAGCTGTGTCTTCCTTAAATGCTTTACTCTTAATAGAAGAATTGAAATGGGGCGATTCCTTTGTCATGTTACTCCCCATATAAAGGCTAAAGGGTGGGACTCCATTGGTGACAATAGAGCACCATGCCATTTTTAATCCTTACATTAAGAGTGAAACTTCCAAGGCCCCTGCTGGACCACCGTAGGGGCCTAGCAGCCTGGTGCTGCACACTCCCAGCTGGCCCCGCCCCTCCTTCTCTTCCTCCTCCTCCTCCTCACACCAGCCGCATACTTACCTTACCATTGTCCATTCTGAAGGCCTCGAAGTCAATGGTCTTTTTTTTATTCTGTCTTGTTCTCCCTCTGGGTGCACCTCCCTCCTCGGCTGCCTGCCTCCTGCCGCAAGTCTGGGAGGAGGAGGCAGGGGTGCGCACGCATGCATGCACGCATGCGCGCAGACGGGATGGGGAAGGAGAGGCGTGCCCGGAGGGCATGCCCCCTCCCAGTAGGGAGGGGAAAAAAGAAAAAAAAGAAAAAAGAAGCTCCTCATTAGCCTTAGGGCACTTCAAGGTGCCTCAACTGCGACCCTCAGAGGATGGCGCCTTCAACAACTGTGTAGTTTGCCTACCGGTTGAACCGCTCCTGGTTACCACCCATGGACATGACATTCCCTGACTGGAGGTGTTAGTCTGGTCTGGTCTCTCTAGGTACTGGAACAGATAATAGTCAAATGCCTTTTCCTTCACTAGTGTTGAACCAAAACCTAACACTTGAAGAAGATTTTGATGGTTAAACATGGGTTGTCCGTCTGCCTAAGGGCTGAATCCTTAGTTGGTATGTACACAATTTCAGAGCTCTATTCAAATCAAACCATGCGAACTTTAAACCAACTGAAGTTCCCTGACCTTTAAAATGCTGTATTGTGAGTTCTGCAGCATCATAATTCTGAGAGGAATATTTCCAACTTGATAATAGGCTGAATATTGCTTATGGGCTGTCATAAAAATTCTAAAATTTTCATGAGAAGAGTGTTTAATTCCAATCACTATTATATTTAATACTTTAATAGAGTCTTTTCTGTCTCCCATTCCTTTCTCCAAAGTGGCTTGCTTCAATTTAAGTTCCTAAAGAAAAATGGCACTCTATGCAGGGAGATGAGTACTGGCAATAGGAAGAAACTGTCAATCCTAAGATAATTTCATAACATTTTGGGAAGCTTTTCACTGAAAAAAGGTTGGAAAGTGTTTTCATCAAATTTTGACTATTGGTGTCAAATCATTTGATGAACTTGGGGAAGAGAGAACACACACTCAGTTTCCTTTAAAACTCAATTCTAATCAACCTGAATGAAACTCTCTTTTATATGGCACACAGGAAGAATGAATAAAGTGCATCCTGGAGCCACCCATTGCCCCCAAGTCTTTATTTGTGGGGCCTCTAGGTGTTAATTGGTTATGTTGGATGTTAATACAGTGACATAAAATGTATAGCAAAATGTGATAGGAAGAGCATTTCTTTTCCAACAAATGCAGGTTGAGTATCTGAAATGTGGGAGGATCAACTGAACTGAGAATAAAAACCAGGGCAGCAAACCTGAGAGAAAAGGTTTTCACTCAGGTCTGCCCCCTGTAACAAATCAGAGTGAGCCATGAGACTCACTCAGATTGGCATCTTGCTCTTACATGCTGAGAGGGCACAAAAACATGAGGCTCTTTGGGAAGAGGAAGCCCCAGGCAAGATGGTGGGTGGGACGAACACAGATGCCACCTGCAACCACCCTGTTTTGAACTGGATTTCTTTGGGGTGTGTGTGGAAAATCTTTATTTGCATGTATGTACAAAAGGTCCTAGGTTCAAATCCTCGGAGCGGAATGAGCGCCCGCTGTTAGCCCCAGCTCCTGCCAACCTAGCAGTTCGAAAACATGCCAATGTGAGTAGATCAATAGGTACCGCTCAGGCGGGAAGGTAACGGAGCTCCATGCAGTCATGCCGGCCACATAACCTTGGAGATGTCTATGGACAACGCTGGCTCTTCAGCTTAGAAATGGAGATGAGCTCCAACCCCCAGAGTCGGACAGGACTGGACTTAACGTCAGGGGAAACCTTTACCTTTACTTACATAATGAGATATCTTTGAGATAACTCATGTCTTCATATACACCTTATTTCAAGAACCTGTGACAAGAATAATTTTTGTTACTAAAAAATGCATTGGTATACCTGACTGGTCCTAAAACTGAGTGGACAGTCTCCTCTTATTTGGATGTTGGTATACATAAAATTGTAAGGGTTTTTTTTTTTGCATTTGTTTCTCAACTTCTTTGGAAAACAAAGCCAATTTCTGAACTAAACCAATTATATAACCTGAATTTGTTGGAAAATATTTATTCCCAAATCATTTCCCTTATTTATATCAGCAATGTTTTGCCATCTATTTCCCCAAAGTGCTGTCTTGGTTGCCAAAGAGGGTGTTATATAACCACTGATGGTATTATGTTCTGGCAATTGAATTCCACATTTATTACTTTTTGAAAGTGATCCTTAATTGTCTGCAGAGATATGCAAAACATCCTGCTCTCCCACTCTGCTTTCAGATACTGGGCTAATATCTTGGGTGGTATATACTTGTCTTTCATATTAACTCCTAAATCAGCATAAAGTCTGACAAATACAGGGCAACTAAGAATCTGAAAGTTTCCACATTATTTTGTATTCTAATATTTTTACCCCCTGTGTTAGAACTCATCACTCCAAGCGTGAGAATGCTATATTTGAAACAGCCAAGGAGAGAGGCTGATGCTGATAAATTATTATTTTTGTGTGCATTCAAATCATTTTTTAACCCATGCCAGAGTTTTCCTTCTAAGATTTGTTAAGAGCAGTGTTGTCTTTCCCTTTCCTTGAAGGCTAAAGAGCAACTTGTCCAAGGTCACCCAGTAGGTTTTATGGTTGAACAGGGATTCAAGCCCCAGTCTTCAGAGCTCAAAGCACTACAGCCACTAACAACACCTCAATATATATAGAGGAAACAGTGTTTAAAAATGCTTAAATTTCACAAACCACCAGAAAACAAAGGCTGTGTTATGGGTTGTATCCTTGAAACTGGAGTAGCTTGTCCTGAATACAAGTTAGCAAGTGTCTTAGGAAGTAGGTGGTTGGTGTTTAATAACTATAGAACAGTTCATCTGGTCAGGTCATTCACAGGTTAGCTGAGCACGATGCATGGAGAAACAGAAGGATGGTCAAGAGCTGGTCCAGAAGATGTATCAGAAAGTTTGAAGCCAGCAGGGAATAAACAGAGTAGATCAAAATGTAGCCTGGGGTGTTTGTGGGCACTTTATTCAAAGTCACCAGTGCTAAGACATTTCTCCTTCTGTCACTGAAGAAAGTTGCTTTCGGCATGTTCAGCTTTTTGCCAGTTCTTGCTGGGGACTAAGATCTCTCATTATCTCCATTTAGAAAGTGATCCACTATTAAGAGCTGCAGCTTTTTAGCAATTTGTCTTCCTTTTCCTTGTATGAGCCACCCAGGGGAGGACTTATTGTGCAGCTTACTATCGAAAACCAGGACCCAAAATTCATGAATAAGGGACCCTACTGGATGATCATGAAGGGACCTAACACTTGAAACTAAAGAATTAACCTTTTCCCTTTCCCAACACCATTCATGACTATTATGAATGGTTGGGGTTGTGGCGCAGCTGGTTAGTAGTCTGCTGCAATAAATCACTACTGATCGAGAGGTTGTGAGTTCAAAGCCCGAGTCGGATTGAGTGTCCGACTGTTAAATAGCCCCAGCTCATTGTTTACCTAAGCAACCTGAAAGACAGTTGCATCTGTCAAGTAGGAAAATTTAGGGACTGCTTATGTAGGGAGGCTAATTTAACTAATTTGCAACACCATAAAAATGTCCAGCAGCATGCGTGCTGGATGAGGAAGTACTCAATCAAAACGGACTTATTGTCACAGTAGTTGATGAAGCAGCAGCTCCTCCTGTGGCCAGAATCGAGCATACCCTCACAAAGCCAGAAGCTGGAAAATTAAATACCCTCTGTGTCTGTCTGTGTGTTGTTTGTCTAATGGCATTAAATGTTTGCCATATATATGTACATTGTGATCTGCCCTGAGTCCCCTTCGAGGTGAGAAGGGCAGAATATACTGTAAATAAATAAATAAATAAATAAATAAATAAATAAATAAATAAATATTGTTCCACAAGCATGGCCTAGTGGGGTAGGCACAGGGTTAATCCCATCACTCCTCCAGGCTGCTTTGGTCCTAAAGAACAATCTCCTGGCACTGAACCCATCTTCCCGGTAATGAATTAATCCCCTACTGTCCTGAGAGACCATCAAGCTACCTATTGCAGTGATTTTGTCTCTTCCTGGGAAGCCATCAGAAGGTTATTCCTCCCATTGTCTCCCACCAGTCCAGCAACAGATGGGCACACTGCCCATCCCATAATGTTGCTGGTCTTCCAGTGGAGGCCACTATTTGAGTAGAAGCGTCTTACAATGCCTGTGTTGTGCTGACTCCAATGGAGCCAACATGGATCCTTGCTGCTCAGGTGACACTTTCCTCATGTGATAGGGGAAGCATTGTCCTGAGGAGGCAACAGATTCACCCCACCACTCCTCTCTTTCTTCAGTAAAACCAGTCAAAGCGGGATGCTTCATTTGCCTCATATGATAAGGTCATTGGAGTGACACAACATAGAATACAGTTCCTCTCCTTTGGTGAAATTCTTGTCAAGCAGAGGGGGATTGTGCACTGAATTTTCAGGTACAGAAATCTTTTCTCCTTTTCATGTCTTTTGCAAACCATGGTGTGAAAAAGTCACATCATGACTTTCCAGCTATTTCAAGACCTTTGCCTTCATTGTCAACAGCTAGGGTGTTCCTCAAAAAATACAAAAAAAGGGAGGACAGATTTGCATAAAAAATTGCACTATTGCTATTATTTATTAGACCACTCCCTTGTCTTTCTACCAGAAAATGAGGTTCAAAGTGATTAACAATAAGATGAATTTTCCAGGTACAGGGTTTTTTTTTTAAAGGAAGCAAAGACGAATCCTATCAGAGGACTATTCTCTAAAATATACTAGGATACAGTGGCCAGCCTATTTGTTTACTCTTCAGCTCAACCTACTCTGCCATATAAACCAGATTATATAAATTGGATTATATGAACTGTCATATAATCCATTTTAAAGAAGATAATCTGGATTTTAAATAGCAGTGTAGATAGGGCCCCAGGTAATCGTAGTAATTTGCAGAAAAAGTCAACTGCCTTTATATACCATAATCTCCATTTTACAAAGGGTTAGAAATCTTGACTGAGAGTCCATATCACTTAGTAACTTTGCCAAAATGAAATGAAACCTTATTATTGACTTGTTTAGATGCATATCTGGGTACTGGCAAGAATGTTCTAATGCACCTGTTGCATTTTTGTCGCAAATAGGATGCTCCTGATTAGTATCAGAAATTTCTGAGACACATTGGGCACTTGTGATGTGTGACACATCTGATGTACATTGGGTATCTCTACTGTGCTCCCTAGCGGATGCTGAGATATACACCAGGAGTAACCCAGTGGGTTCATTGTCTACATAGTGATCAGTCACTGCGCAATGGATGCTGGTACATTGTAGCATTACAAAAGTCACAAGGTGGATAGGGGCATTGTGGAATTATTCCGTTCTATGCCTTATACAAGTGACTCCATTTACAAAGACATAAGATTTCCAGTTCTCATTCTCTTTCAGAGAGAGCTAAGCATGTAAAGAAGAAAATGTGGAAATCTCCCAGAATTACCAAATCCATGCAAACCTTGCTATTGCTCTGAGTAAAGCTATATGAAACTTGTTCTGTATTAGAATTGTATCATTATGTACAATCCATGTCCTATTAGTTGCCACTTAAATAAACCAGCCTGATATTAGCCATTAATAACAGTTGTTTAAAGCAATAGCAATCCCTCCTTGGATTTTTTTTTTCTTTTTAATTGTTTCATGGATGGATTGCCTCTCTTTGAAATGACATTCTGGGCAGGATTGTGAGTGGCAGTTGTGTTCTCCTTTGTTTCTGGGGATGGCTTCGGATGCAATGCTACAAAGAAATGGTCTTTCATCATCATTACAGTTATGGCCAGCAGCGGCCATGGAGATTTATGGAATTGTGAAAGACCTGGGGTGTATTATATTGTGTTCCCTGGACTCAGGCACAATATCTGCTGGTGATGTGATTTTTACAGTTGGATAATCACAGGGAATAGAAGGGTGACTATTGATAGAGGCTCTCCTGGAAATATTTAATATATAGCTTTTGCAGTTATTATAAAATACAGTGTCAAGGGCTAGTGATAACCAAAGCTGCCCTGAATCTAATTTCATTTTCTTACTCATATACCACAACCCCTTTCCAACAGCCATGCTTTCTTCTCTCTCAGGAATGAGCAACTTATTTTAAGCTTCAGTCAAGGTTATAGGCAGGAGAGTTAAACCTATCACAAAATAGTGCTCTGATTATGTATTGTAGCCTCTCTTCATTCCTATGCTAGGTATACAATATTAGTATTTTAAGTATTCCCTGCCTCCGATAATATACATGTATTTAAAAACCTTTCAAGCAGAGCTCACAATTCCTTTAGTATTAATGATCAAGAATTTTACCAGAGCCCAGTTGTATGATAACACTTCATATAAAAGGTAATAATCAGGTATTAAATAAGTATTTGTAATATGGTCTGGGAAAAAGTAGAGTTTGGATTTATAATAATTTCTGAAAACTTCAACAGTCTTCTGGCCCAGGGTGTGATATAGTGGAAGCAGGGCTCATATAACCAAAGAACCAAGACTTTTTGGTGAGCAAGGGTGATCTGTCCCATACCTTTGGTTGACCAATCCCCATCTGAATATAGTTGCAATCTCCACAGCAAATGTTCCCACAAATAATGTATTCTTATGAACTATTGTTATTGTAATCCAATCTTAACATACATCTTTGCCAAGTGTTCCTAGCCATTCTGCAGCAATATTTGTTCTGGCGCATTGAGATAACCATCTCAATAAAATAGTAAAGAGTAGAGACATCACAGTAGCAATGAAGGTCCACATAGTTAAAGCAATGGTATTCCCTGTAGTAACCTATGGATGCGAGAGCTGGACCATAAGGAAGGCTGAACAAAAGAAGAACAAAAGACGCTTTTGAACTTGGTGCTGGAGGAAAATCCTGAAGGTGTCTTGGACCGTGAGAAGATCCAACAAGTCAGGAAATAATGCCCAACTGCTCACTGGAGAGAAGGATATTAGAGGCAAAGATGAAGTACTTTGGCCACATCATGAGAAGACAGGAAAGCTTGTAGAAGATAATGATGCTGGCAAAAATGGAAAGAAAAAGGAAGAGGGGCCGATCAAGGGCAAGATGGAGAGATGTTATCCTTGAAGTGACTGGTTTGACCTTGAAGGAGCTGGGCGTGGTGACTGCTGACAAGGGGCTCAGATGTGGGCTGGTCCATGAGATCACAAATAATTGGAAGCGACTGAATTAATAAACAACAAAATTGTACTCTCTCCAATGAAGATATTGGGACTGACTGGTGATGAACACCAACAGCTTCCAGTGAAGTGTATTTTGAGTTGGGATGTGAGAAAACCTCATTAGTGCCAAGGTTCTAGATGAGACTAGCCATTTTGGTTTGGGGAGAAAAGACTTTGAGTATTCCCCAACCCATTCAAGAGCACTTGCCACCTTAGATGAGACTGAGACGATAACCACATTGCAGTGTGGGTACAGTCTCATCACATTAACTGCCATGGCTTAATGGTATGGGAGTCTGGGATTTGTAATTTTGTGAGATATTAGCCCTTCTCTGTCAGAGAGGTCTGGTGCCACAAACGACAAATCACAGGATTCCATAGGATGGAGCTATGGCTGTTAAAGCTGTGTCAAGCTGCTATAATTCTGCAATATTGGTGGCCTCTCTTTTTTGAGATCACATATTCTATGACTTGTATAAAGCAGGTGCTCTCCCAAATGAGTGTATTCTTCAACTTGTGAAGTTAAGAACACACATATAGAGAAAGTAAGCAAATAAGGACATGCTGAATGATCTCCAAGACATAAATAAGCCATTCAATACTACTGAAGTTTAAAAACAGTGAATTATATGTTCCCAATGTTTTTCACAATACACATAATCCACTTGTGAAATTTGCAGAACTTTTTTTTCTGAGAATAGCAAACATGCAGCCAGCCATTCCATCGTGGCATACATCTGATTTTTTAAAACAAATGTTTTCTTATTTATTACATTATATTATATATCAGTTTTTGCACTCCTGTGTCATTTGAACTGACATTAGGAATTTTTATGATGTCCACATTAATTTCCCTCCCATTTGTTTTGATTCAGAATCACATATAACCATATAATATTACCCCCATATCATTTTTCTGACCTGCATATATGTTGATACTGAAATTCCCCTTTGACTCCTCTGTTGTTTTCCAATGACCTATCATAATAGGGAAAGCACTTGGCAGTAAATATTGTGTTTGCATCTTGCGATCTATTTCACTATATACTGCTAGACTGGTATGTGTGTAGTGATCTCACAGACTCACAGACCATACAGTGAATTTCAAACCAGGGGTCAACTGAAAATGACAGAATGTCTAACCCACATTTCAGATGTTGCAAATATCAGCAGCTGTATAATGAAACAAAAATATGAAACAGCACAAAAAGACTGCCATGAAATAGCCCCTTGATTGAATTTTGGCATTCAACCTGTGATCAAAGTAAAATAGATGGCAACAGGTTATTTCCTGATATTGGGTTCTATTGTGACATTTCTTGAATGATGTATATGGACTGTATTCAAACAGCTGTTAGCTTAGCCCATTATGGATGGAAAATGTCAAAAAGAACAAATGGCATTCATCCAAATCCATAAAGGTAATAAAACAGTAAAAGAGATGGCAAGAAAAACAACTCCATCATCATGCTTTGTATTTGCAAGATAGAACTTCTTCTGTAGCACTGAACTTTGAAATATTGCAGGGATATGAATGACCATTTAAATAGTAAGCTGATCTTGGTCCTCAGAGTTTGGTCTTTCTGGCTTTCATGTGGGACAGAGACAGCTTTGGTCACCTTGGTGGATGACCTACACAAAGAACTGCACAGGAGGAGTGTGTCCTTGTTGGTTCTCCTGGACTTTTCAGCAGGCTTTGATACCATCGACCATAGTATCCTTCTTAGTTGCCTTTCTGGGATGTGGTTTAGAGGAACTGTTCATCAGTGACTCTGTTCTTTCCTGGAGGGGCATTCTCAAAAGGTGGTGCTGGGGGTGTTTGACTCCTTTACCACTGGTCTGTGCTACCCCCCATGCTATTTAACATGTACATGAAACCACTGGGAGACGCCATCCAGAGTTTTGGAGTGTGGTGTCATCTATATGCAGATGACACCCAACACCATCACTTCTTTCCACCTAATTCCAAGGAAGAGGTTCCTGTGCTAAGCCAATGCCTGGAGGTAGCTGTAATAGACTGAATGAGGGCAAACAAATTGAAACTAAATCCAGACAAGACAGCTGTAAGACATATCTGGGAATAGGGATTCAGTCTGTGTTAGACGGGGTCATACTCCTCCTGAAACACAGGTTTGCAGTTTGGAAGTACTCCCGGATTCAACTATGAACCTGGAGGCCCAGGTATCAGCAGTGACCAGGAGTGCTTTTGCACTGTCAAAGTTAGTGCACCAACTGGTCCAGTTCCTGGAGAAATCAGACCTGGCCACAGTGGTACGTGCATTGGTTTAATCCTAGTTTGTCCAAAGACTGCTAACTGGGGCTGGAGACATGGAGCGTACAACTCCTCCATTGCAGCAGCTCCACTGGCTGCCAACACATTTCCAAGCACAATTCAATGCTGGTTTTGATCTACAAAGCCCTATACGGCTCTGGTCCAGGTTATCTGAAGGATAGTTTCTCTTTCTATGAACCTGGTAGACATTTACATCAACTGGGGAGGGTCTTTCCTCTGTCCCATCACACGCTCAAGTGCATTTGGCGGGAACACAGGAGAGGGCCTTTTTGGTGTTAGATGGGGTCATACTGCCCCTGAAAATGCAGGTTCGTAGTTTGGGAGTACTCCTGGTTTCAGCTCTGATTTCTTGTTTTATTCATTGCAAAACTCATACTTTTCCTGGCTCTTCACATCTGCAGAAATCTCAGTCATTTCACTATCCAGTGTGTTTTTGTGGCTGTCTGTTTTGTACATCCGTATAACTTATTTTGTCTAACAACTTGCCCTCTCCCCCCCACTCTGTGATACTATATATGTTACTTTGCCAGTTGTAGTTACACTACAAGCCCTATATTAATGGGGGATACATCTTTAGAATTACTATGAAAATGCAAAACAAAAACACCTCTTCCAAAACAAAACAACAACAAAAACTAAACAGACAAGATATAACAAAGCCTATTGAAGCATACCACAGAATTGGGCTGCATAGACCCTAAAATGCCTTGAGAAAACATGGGGTGGGGGTGTGCATAAGTGAAATGGGTACAAGTCCTGTGAATATGGGGGTGTACCATAAAATATCTCACATGCTTTTTTAAAAAATATTTTGCCAGCATCAATTAATTAATCTAACAATTCTAATTAAGTGTACTTTCCACCTTTTCATGCAATAAGTTAAAAGATATATGGTAACTCTACATAACCAATTTCTTCTACCAATACATTGCATATATATTTCTTCAAACCACCACTAGAACATGATTAAGCTTTATAACAACAACAACATCATGTGATATTTCTTAGTGTATTAAGAATGTAGTTTCCTGTAGCCATTACTAATATGTTTACCTATAAGTATACAAGGTCATGTTTCCTACAGACTTTAGAAACTATGCTAATAGAAATAACAATGACCAGACAGTATAACCTTTGTGTATATTTCAGCTGCTATCGGCTCCCCTCTTGACATCCTCAGGGAAATAAATTCCACCTCATCCCTAGTTCTATATCATATTTGTGAGTTTTTCTTTAACTAGACCTTTGCCATGTAGGATCTATGGTGTGTGTTTATAATGAGCAGTCATTATTTATAAATGGCTCCCTCATTCTCTTCTCATACTTATAAAATCAGGGTCATTCAGGTATCACATGCTTGCCTCAACATAGCATTGTTTGTATGATATCGATGAGCCTGTAGAAATGTGCAAACTGATAGGCAGAGTAAAAAAATATTGAGGAAAATTGTCTTGATTTAGTACTGGACAAGCCAGCCATATCAGCACATGAACGTATTTGGTGCAAATAAAAAATGAACTCAATTCATATGTGGTAAAGGCTGATGTCTGCAAATGAGGGATCTGCCTTAAAATGTAAACCAAGCTTTGAAGAGTTCTGTCATGGAAAGAGTGAAGAGTCTACACAGGAGAGCTTCCTCTGCATGTAAGCATTCTCCACCATGATTAGGGACAATAATGTCAAGAAAAAATAACACAAGAGTCACCATGGATAGGGGAAACTCTACTCTGCAGACTCTAATAAGGTGGTGGCCAATGAAGCATCAAATTTGCCTTGGGGTTTAATCTAAACTTTAAATGAACTATCCATGGTTCTGAATACTAATCCACAATTACATCTAGCACCTTGGATAGTTCATTAGAAGTTTAGATTAAAACCCAGAGTAGATTAACCACTCCATTGATTTAGAAGCCATTATCCTTAATGGATTATGTAGTTGCCACCAGCAATCCATAATCCCTAATGGAATTTTCCATTTGTTCAAAACAGAAGGCAGCATTATGGCAAAGAATAGAAATTGGTAACTTCCTCTGTGTGTGTGTGTGTGTGTGTGTGTGTGTGTTTGTATCTTCTATTGATTAGAATCAGTACATAAATGTGACAAAAATTCAAGTCAAGAAAATACTGGTAAAGTAGAGTCTGGCTTATCCAATCTTTGCTCATCCAACATCCTGAATTATTCAGTGCAGTCTGCCTCCAACCCAGAGGCAGTATTGAACTGCTTTTTCTGTCAATTTGTTGTAAAACATGATATTTTGGTGCTAAATTTGTAAAATCATAACATAATTTGACGTTTAATAGGCATTTCCTTAATCCCTCCTTATTATCCAACATTTTTGCTTATACAATGTTCTGCTGGCCCATTTATGTTGGATAAGCGAGACAACACTGTATGTCCTCAAGCAGAAATCTACAATGGCAGACTCATGCCATCCCAAAGAATAGCTTGCTTTCTCTTAAGGAAGCTCATCCATTGCCAGTACCAGTGCCCTTACAGGTCAAAATGAATCCAGTAAATGTTAATGCAAGGAAGGTACAGCTCACTGATGTGACCCAAATACTGATGGAAGAAATAATTGTAAGTTGTTCTCAGGTAAAAAAAAAACAACAACAAAAAACAAAAAACAGATCCCCTATAAGTTGGAAACTTACCTAGGTAGGATAAAAGACCAATGAGAAATTTGTAAAAATTTCTCCCAGTATTTGAATGTCCTGAAGTGTTGTGGAGGAATTATTCTGCAGGTTTCCTGTGCATAGAACAGGAATATTGGAGGTGGGAGTGTTGTACTTACTTTGTTTTTCTATGAGGAATATGTCCTTGGCAGCTCTTTGTTAATATTAAATATGATGTCTGGAATCCAATATTGTATTTATATATGTAGACATAATCCCGACCTTACACCCTTAATCCCCATTTACTGGAAGGCACAAGCCGGAAGGGATGAAAATGGTTGTCAACCATTCCTATCCCTCCTAATAAGTAGGCAGAAGCAGGATCATGTTGCAATTCCTTCTTGCTCTGCAGATTACTTATGTCAGGGAGAACACCAGCAATCTTCTTTCCAAATGACAGGGGAGGAAATCCCTATTGATTATAGCAGCTGCCTCCCAGTGCATTGGAATTTGGGGACTTTCATGGCCATAGTCTCCTAAACTAGGGGGTCATAAATACATGCTAATCATAAGTGCTTAACATTTGTAGCTGCTATGGAGATTTCTGGCTAGGAAAAAGGCTGTGGAGAAATATTCATTTTCTCACACAGCATACAGCAAGTACAGTAGAGTCTCACTTATCCAACCTAAATGGGCTGGCAGAATGTTGGATAAGCAAATATGTTGGATAATAAGGAGGCATTAAGGAAAAGCCTATTAAACATCAAATTAGGTTATGATTTTACAAATTAAGCACCAAAACATCATGTTATACAACAAATTTGACAGAAAAAGTAGTTTAATACGCAGTAATGTTATGTTGTAATTACTGTATTTGCGAATTTAGCACCAAAATATCATGATGTATTGAAAACATTGACTACAAAAATGTGTTGGATAATCCAGAATGTTGGATAAGTGAGACTCTACTGTACTACAGATTAGTCAAGGATGTTGATCCTTATCTCCAAATACCACCATTATACTTTGGGTGTTGCATCTTTCCTTTGTGTACATATCTGGACCTACAAGTGTGCATACTATCCACACAAGAAGTTAATAAAAATTGAGAAACCCCTCCCCATAAGCTTCATTTTATGTTTTTAGGATCAGTGTTAAATTAGAGATACATACAGCTCATAATAATTACACAAACTAATATGACTTCTTAGTAGGCTTGCTCAAATAATTCGATTTCCCCGTTACCCGTTATTAATTCGTTATTTTCGTTACTTTTGAAGCAATATACGGCCTTGATTGTCCACACGTCTGGATATCGCGGTTTCGAACCGCGACTGGCCGTTTTTAGTTATGTCGTCGTTTTTTTTTCGTTTTTTAAAAAAGCTTTTGCAAATCACCCAAACTTGTTTAAGTGCACTGGGGCAACCTAGCGTGTTGTTTGCACCTTGTGGCCAATCAGAGAGCACGTTTAACCAGGGGGAGGGGCTGGTAGGACGTCCTGAATGAAAAGAGCGAGCACAGGGAGCCTCGTGGCTCATTTGCACCGGGAATCTGAAGAGGGTGGAAGGGAGATTCTGGGCAGGCAGGCAGGCAGGCAGGCAGGCAGGCAAGATTGCTGCGTCACAGCTTCCTTGGCTGTGTCTGAGCTAGAGCTAGGCTACAGAAGACCGGGAGAAAAGGTTGGGTGGGTGAGTTTGGGTGGTGTGGGTTTGGAAACAGTTAGGTGTTTCTTTTTCTTTCTTTTTGCAAAGGGCTGCCCTGTGGGTGTTTTTTTCCTCACGAGATTGGCGTTTTCCATTTTCCCACCCGGCCAGCAATTTTTCTGCTGCGCCATTTTTCCTCTTGCTGTGAAAAGCCAATTTTGGAAAAGGGTTGCAGCTCCCATTCTCCTTTGTAGAACTACACCTCCTTTTTGGGAAACAAGGGAGCCTGTTTTGCCCCTTGTCTGCTCAAGCAGGGCTGTTTGTCTCTGCCAGGGACGCTGTGAAAAGCCAATTTTGGAAAAGGGTTGCAGCTCCCATACTCCTTTGTAGAACTACACCTCCTTTTTGGGAAACAAGGGAGCCTGATTTGCCCCTTGCCTGCTCAAGCAGGGCTGTTTGTCTCTGCCAGGGACGCTGTGAAAAGCCAATTTTGGAAAAGGGTTGCAGCTCCCATACTCCTTTGTAGAACTACACCTCCTTTTTGGGAAACAAGGGAGCCTGATTTGCCCCTTGCCTGCTCAAGCAGGGCTGCTTGTCTCTGCCAGGGACGCTGTGAAAAGCCAATTTTGGAAAAGGGTTGCAGCTCCCATACTCCTTTGTAGAACTACACCTCCTTTTTGGGAAACAAGGGAGCCTGTTTTGCCCCTTGCCTGCTCAAGCAGGGCTGCTTGTCTCTGCCAGGGACGCTGTGAATCTAAAGCCAAGTTTGGAAAAGGGTTGCACCTCCCATACTCCTTTGTAGAAAAGGAAAGTACAGGTATCCCCTTGTAAACGAATAACAATAACTAAAACAGTAATAGACGGTTTTGCGGCACTTAATAGGAACTGAACAGAACACGTTGCCAATCAAGAAACAACAAATCTTTCCCCCCAGTTACACAATAACTTACCTTCCTCCCTTCTGTCACCTGAAAACACTCCCGTTATTATGAAGCGTTCAGCTGAACGCGGGTCTGGGGGAGCAAGTCCAGCTAGTGGTAAAGCAACAGCCAGGACACTGTGGGGGGCCAAAAAAGTTAGGGTAGGTCCCATCCGTCTGGAACGCGGAACGGTGGGAGTGGGTGGACTTGATGAAGAACCTGGCTGTTCGAATGCTAAAAGTTCACAGCCCTCCACACGGAGCCAGTTGTCGTATGGAGCTGAGACAGCAGGACGATCAATGGAACATACAGGTGTTGCCGTCCTGGAACTACAGGTGGTGGATAGTGAGGATATAGATAACCCCACCCTTCCACCCGCTACTGACAGTGAGGAGGAGGTAGAGGAGGTAGTACCATCAAACCATAGATTTCCTCATGCTGCTGAAAGGGTGCCCTCGACTCCTATCTCTGTGGGCGTCTCCACAGTGGCTGTGGGGAGGCCAAGGTCATATATTTGGGACCATTTCCATGTCCACTCTCAGCGTGCTACTTTGGCAGTTTGTAGGCACTGTGGGGCAAATATCAGCAGAGGCAGAGACCTGAGACATCTTGCGACCTCGGGGTTGAGTTCTCACTTGAAGCGACACCATCCCTCCATATCGGTAGGAGGGGGAGCTGGAAGCCCTTCCAGTGGCAGCATTAGCACACAAAGTTCTCCTGGTGAAGATGGTGGAAGGCAGACACAGTCCACCTTGGAGGATTGGGCCATTCCATTACCCAGAAAGAAAACGGGGGAAACATTACTCACACCCCAGCAGATAACCCAAAGTGTGGGAGAGATGATTGCCCTTGATCACCATCCCTTCCGCCTGGTTGAACAAGAAGGCTTCGTACGCCTTATGAAACGCCTGTGCCCCCGCTACAAAATCCCCTCCCGTCACACCTTTTCCAGAAAAGTTATTCCCGGATTGTACGAGGGATGCAAGGAACGCATTATCCAGATGTTGCGTAGCGCCATGGGAGGACACATCCATTTTACCTCAGACATTTGGTCAAGCTTGGGAGGAGGCCATTCCTACCTCTCTCTCACGGCACATTGGTGGGAGAAGGAAGGCAGTATGGATACATCCCATCGTTGGGCACTCCTCGCTTTGGAGGTAGTTGATCGTGATCACAAGGCAGAGACCATCTGCAGCTATCTTGAAAACATGATGGGGGAGTGGATGCGGTGCAGGCCGGAAGAAATGAGGAGGGGCTTCATGGTGACTGACGCTGGTAAAAATATGATCAAAGCGGTTGAAAGTGCCGGGTTTCAGAATGTGTCCTGCATGGCCCACTTGCTTCACAATACCGTCAAGGAAGGTTTAAAGAGCCCGGAAGAGCAGCCAGCCAGCAACGCAAACATCGCCCTGCTGATCGAGCGCTGTAGAAAGATTGCAGGCTACTTCCACAGGAGCATCAAGGCAGCCCGGCAGCTGAGAGACAGGCAGAGCCTTGAAGGCCTCCCGCAGCACAAGCTGCTCCAGGACGTCTCTACTCGGTGGAATTCAACCTTTAAAATGCTCGAACGCATGGTCGAGCAGCAGAAGGCGGTACACGGCATCTCCCTCACATTGGTTGCACCTGTTAGCAAGCTTGTTCCAAATAAGCAAGAGTGGGACACCATCTCCCAGCTGGTAGACGTACTAAAGCCATTCAAACATGCCCCTGAGACCCTTTTGGAATCAAAAGCCCTTCTTAGCCAGGCAGTGCCCATGGTCTTGAGGCTAAGGAGGCACCTAGAAAGGCTTGGGGCCGGTCGAACACTGGACTCCCTGGCTGGACCGCTGACACCGCCGGCCCAGGAGGTGGTGAGGAGGTTGTCCTTTGCTGTACGGAAACACCTTGAGCCACTTCTTTCCAGCAAGGTCCATATGCTGGCGGCCTTGTGTGATCCACGGCTAAAGTACAACGTCTGCCCAAAAGACTTTACCATGTGGAAGGCCCAACTAGTTAACCTTGTGAGGGAGGTCTTTGCTGCCAGGGTGGAGGAAACGGGCACAGCGGCCCCTCTTCCGGAAATGCCTGTCACCCCCAGCACTAGCGCTAGTGGCGAGACTGAAAGTCCCGGGGAGCCGGTAGGGGGTTGCCGTAGGGATACGGATCTCCAGCCGCGACCAGGAAACGCTTTTTTTGCAGAGACGGTGGCCATACTTGCCTGCTCGGAAGAATCCTCTTTGCTGGCTTCTGCTCAAAAGGTAGACTCGGCCGAATGCTCGGTCAACAGGTACTTTGAGGAGCCTCCTGAGATAATTTCTTGTGATCCATTGGCCTATTGGGCTTCACGTGAACACATGTGGCCGGATCTGTCGCACGTAGCCCGCCAGTTCCTCAGCTGTCCTCCCACCAGCGTGCAGAGCGAAAGGGTCTTCAGCCTAGCGGGAGATGTAGTCACGCCCCACCGCAGCTTGCTGGACCCTCAAACAGTTGAGAAACTGGTCTTCCTGAAGGCCAACCTTCCCGTGTTGAATTTCCCCGATTTGGATTTTGACACCGACGGCTCCTAGAGCAACAGTTCTCCTCCTTTAAGCAGCTCTGCTTCAGAGTAACTTTGGCTAATTTTGTTGGTGGCCGGGGGGGTTGCCCCTTTGGACTCTGTCCAACAACTCTCTCCTCTATCCTACAATGCTTTCCTCTCTCTTTTCCCTTCCTTTCTCGTCTTTATCATCACTCACCGTTGCCCACTGTCGTTTTTGGGTTCATCAATCTCAAGGGGCCGTTTCCCGAATCATTGAATCATGGAATCATAGAAAAGTAGAGTTGGAATAGAACTCATGGGCCATCGGGTTCTCCCCCAACTAAGACGCAGGAAGTTTCATTCAAAGCATCCCCGACAGATGGTCATCGAGCCTATGCTTAAAAGCTTCAAAAGAAGGAGCCTCCAACACAGTCCGGGGGAGACAGTTCCACTGCCGAACAGCCAACACAGTGAGGAAGTTCTTCCTGATGTTCAGGTGGAATCTCCTTTCCTGTAGTTTAAAGCCACTGCTCCGTGCCGTTATCTTCAGGGCAGCAGAAAATAAGCTTGCTCCCTCCTCCCTATGACTTCCCCTCACATATTTCTACATGGCTATCATGTCTCCTATCAGCCTTCTCTTCTGCATGCTAAACATGCCCAGCTCTTAAAGCCTCTCCTCATACTGCTTGTTCTCCAGACCCTTATTCATTTTAGTCGCACTCCTCTTGACGCTTTCAAACTTGTCCGCATCTCCATTTATCTGCGGTGCCCAAAGTTGGACACAGTATTCCAGGTGTGTCTGACCAAGGCAGAGTAGAGGGGGAACATGACTGCCCTGGATCTAGACACTGTAACCCTATTGATGCAGGCCTAAAGCCCATTGGATATTTGATCTGCCGCAACACATAGTAGGCTCATTGTTATCTTGTTGTCCACGAGGACTCCCAGATGTTTTTCTCACACACTGCTGTCAAGCCAGGCGTCCAAAAATCAGTCGCTTGGATTTCCATTATTTCTTCCGAAGTAAAGTATCTTTCATTTGTCCCTGTTGAACTTAATATAGTTACTTTTGGCCCATCTCTGTAGTCTGAAGTTACAAAACGTTTTCTCTCCTGTAATACTGACTCTGTAGAGGTAGAAGGATATTCTTTGGGAAATTAGTCCATAAAAGCCAAGGTAGGAAATGCTTCCGCTTTGGGTTCAGTACGGATTTCATTCAATTCTCTATTTTTCTTTTTTTTGGTCAAAAAATATTTCCCTCACGAGCCATGACTTTTTGGTCTTCTCCAGATCCTCGCAGCTCCTGTACAGAAAGAGCACTGTTATATTTGATGTGGATAATTCGGATAATCATTTTAGGTGAAGGGATACGCCACACTCTCACTTTACAGAGATATCTGTCCATCTGAACCTTTGAGGATGTGTTTTGCCGCAGGAATTACAACACCTCGACCTTGGCCAGCACTTCTCTAAATTTTCATCTTTCACTGTCCCATCGGCTTGAGCGGGTGTGGTCGACACAGTGGCCGCGGGACGGCCGCCTTTGGGTCCCCTAGCCCTCTGCCCGCTTAGGCAGAGGGTGCCGTTTGCCCATCAGGGCGTGTGACTTTGCGGCTGCTTTCGATGTGTGGGCGCAGGTTACGTCGAGTGGGAACTGCTTTTTGCTGGCTTGTTGGTATAACTAAGAGGGTGGAATCATCAAAGACAGTGGGACACCTCCGCCTTTGCCAGCATTTCTCCAAATGGTTGTCTAGTGTCCCATCTCCTTTATATGCCGTGGTCTACGCTGTGGACGTTGAACGGCCGCTTTTGGGTCCCCTCGCCCTTTGGCCGCGCACGCGGAGGGTGCCGTTTCCCCTTCAGGGCGTGTGCCTTTGCGGCTGCTTTCGATGTGTGGGCGCAGGTTACGCCGAGTGGGAACTGCCTTTTGCTGGCTTGTTGGTATAACGATAGAAGAGGGTGCAATCACCGAAGAATGTGGGACACCTACGATTTTGCCAGCATTTCTCAAAATGGAAACCTTGTGTCCCATCACCCTGAAAGGCTGTGATCGACGCTGTTGCTGCGGAACGCCCGCCTTTGGGTCCCCTCGCCCTCTGGCCGCGCACGCGGACGGTGCCGTTTGCCCGTCAGGGCGTGTGCCTTTGCGGCTGCTTTCGAGGTGTGGGCGCAGGTTCCGTCTTGTGGGAACTGTTTTTTGCTGGCCTGTTGGTATAACAATAGAAGAGGGTGGAATGATCAAAGACAGTGGGACAGTGTCCCATCACCTAGAAAGGCAGTGTACTCAACGTTGTGGCCGCAGAACGACCGCCTTTGGGTCCCCTCGCCCTCTGGCCGCGCACGCGGACAGTGCCGTTTGGCCATCAGGGCGTGTGCCTTTGCGGCTGCTTTTGATGTGTGGGCGCAGGATCCGTGGCGTGGGAACTGCTTTTTGCTGGCTTGTTGGTATAATGATAGAAGATGGTGGAATCACTGAAAAAAGTGGGACACCTTGGCCTTTACCACTTCTCAAAATTGTCTTCTTTCACTGTACCATTGCCTTGAGCGGGTGTAGTCGACAGTATGTGATGATAATCTTCCGCAGACTCATAAGTAGAGAATCAATCCACCCAGAAACTCTGTTTTGCTATTAAAAACAATTACTTATGTCTTCATGTTTCCTTTTGAATCAACATTTGTGCTTTGTTTCTACTTTGGATTCATTACTACTCCATTACACACAATATCTTTCATAATTGTACTTCCTCAACTTTACTTTAACTGTATACCAACAGAAGTCATTTCCCTCTATCCAGCTCATCTGCTGGAGAACTTTAATAACACCAGACACACACAAGTCTTCCCTGAAGTGCAACTCCATGGAAACATGAACCTAACATCAGAGCCTTAAAACCTTCCTCTTCCAAAAAGCCTTCGAGGTCTGTGTGGTCGATCGTAGCCTATTGAAGAATTGGTTGCCAGGCCAATAGTATTTCGCACTGTATTGTTTTTTAACTGTCAAACTACCTCATCTCTGTGAAGTATTCAGCCCTCGGACCAGAGCCGTGTTTTTACACCACTGTTTTTTAAGCTGGTAATGCTGTATGCTGACTGTGACTTCAGTTTTATTTTATGTCTTATTGACCCAACATTTCCTTGAATACAGAGGAGTCTCACAGATCCAAGCTGAACGGGCCTACCTAAGCTTAAATAAGCAAATATCTTCGATTGGACTTGTCGAAGAAAAACGTATTACACATCATATTAGGTTATGATTTTCCTAATTAAGCACAAAAAATTCATGTTATACAACCAATTTGACAGAAGAAGTCGTTCAATATGCAGTAATGTTATGTTGTTATTGCTTAATTTATGATTTTGGCTGCAAAATATCACGATAGAATGGAATCATGAACTACATAAATGCCTTGATTTATCCAGAGGCTTGACGGTTTGCTGTCATGGCGTGTGCCTTTATGGCATGGGTTGTGGGGTGTGGGCGTGGGGCCGTCCAACGTTGTCCGGCCCCCCTGGTCCGAGGGGCTTGGGCCCACATTTCGAAAGCAGACGGAAAGAAAGCATGCCCTTCCCCGTGGGTTCTGGGGTGTGGGCGTGGGGCCGGCCAACGGTGGCCGGCCCCCCTGGTCTGAGGGGCTTGGGCCCACATTTCGAAAGCAGACGGGAAGAAAGCATGCCCTTCCCCGTGGGTTCTGGGGTGTGGGCGTGGGGCCGGCCAACGGTGGCCGGCCCCCCTGGTCTGAGGGGCTTGGGCCCACATTTCCTGGTTTTTTTCTTCTCTCTCTGTCTCTGGGAAGCGTGCCGGCCAACTGTGGCCGGCCTAGTATTTCAACGTGTGGGCCTTGCCGCCTGAGGCTTTTTCTTTCTTTTCTTTTCTTTTGATTTTGCTGCCTGTCGGCCTACGTGGTCGTGTTTCCCACGATGCACCGCATCCCTCTTCTCTCGCGGCTGTCGTTCTTTACCCCTTTGTGCGATTTTGCACAGAAGCCTCCTTTGGGGCGGCCACTCTTTTTTCCTGTCTGGGAAGCGTGCCGGCCCACTGTGGCCGGCCTAGTATTTCAATGTGTGGGCCTTGCTGGCTGTGGCTTTTTCTTTCTTTTCTTTTCTTTTGATTTTGCTGCCTGTCGGCCTACAGGGTCGTGTTTCCCACATTGCACCGCATCTCTCTTCTCTCGCGGCTGTCGTTCCACACCCCTTTGGGCAATTTTGCACAGATCCTTCCTTTGGGACGGGGTCCTCTGGTTTTTTTTTCTCTCTCTCTCTGTACGGGATGCATGCCGGCCAACTGTCGCCGGTGCAGGATGGGGTCTTTGATGCTGAGATAGACATAGGGGTTCGGATCCCCACGGGGATTTTTTCTTTCTTCTTTTTTCTCCATCTTGGACATTGCGGTTCGGATCACCACGTTGATTTCTTCTTACTTTTTTCTCCAATTTTTCCCACTACCCCTGCCAGTGCTTTTAATGGATCCCAACCCTCATGTGTATCTCAGCAGCTGAGCCCCCGCCCTACTGCTTTAGGGAAAGGGGCAGGGGTGTGGGATCCATGCCCCCATGTCTATTTCCGCAGTTTAAGCCCACGCCCTGCTGCTTTGGGGAAAGGGGCAGGGGTGGGAGACAGGCCACGGTGGACGGCTCCCCAGGGGAGTGGGATACAAGCCCCCTTTTTGCCATCAGGCAATACATCAAACCAACGTCGCAGAAATCTTACATTTCTTGGGAGGGGGAGGGGTTTGACCACTGGGGTATAATGGCCTCCAATATGGATGCCTGGGGAAAGTCATTGCGCATAGTGGCAGGCAGCAAAATGTGTCTCTTGGCCAATGGCCCCCAATGCCCTAAAATTTTGACAGATTTACGGGCACTGAAACAATGTTACACAAGTAGAAGAAGGACTTTCACAGTGATGGAACCCCTATTGAATGAACAGGAAATAACAATTCAAAAGCAGGAACAGATTTTTTGCAATTGGTAAAGTTTTTCTATATGAACTATAAAATTGCGCAATAAATCTTAGGAAAGGGCAAACTCTCTGCAATTTAGCGAACAAGCAGGGTGGATTGTGTTCTCCCACTGTACCAAATTTGATCAGTATAGCTGAAAAAATGAGAGCAGGAGAGCCCCCGAACTCCCCCCCCCGGGGCTGTTTTTGGGCGACTGCGCATGCGCGTCCGCCATTAACGAATTAATTTCGAAAATAACGAATTTTCGTTAATTTCGAATTTTTTTGAGGGCAAAATTCGGAAATGCCTTCAGAAACGAAATGCTGCCCCCCTCTAGTTTTGAAACGAGTTTAGAATCAAATTTTTCGTGGATCGATCAAGCCTACTAGATAACATACGCCTGATGAGGGAATATGGATGTTAAGTTAGGTCTATTGGAATGGATCATATCCTGACTTCTGATTTGAGTGTGTATATATCAAGGGTGGGATACTTGTGGCCCTTTAGATAATGCTGGAATACGTGTCACCCATCAGACTATGATATATCACTTGTTAACGGGTTCAGGGTCCTCATCTCTGGCATATAGACTGTCGAGAAAGTGAGAAAAATACATGGAGATTGGAAAAGAAGACAATGGATGTGATCCTGCCACCATTAGCATTCTGGCACAGAACATATATTGTGTGAATCGGTCTTCTGTGACTTGACATTAGGTGCCAATTGTATTCTGCCTGTGGTTTGAAGGCAGTGTCTTCTATCATTGCCTGATCTCTGTTGTCCATGTCAATATTCATTTTCTTCTTGTTTGCCTTTATGTCGGTCTTATTTCATCATGTTTCTACAGCTAATGAGGTCAAGGAATGTCTTTGTTTTCCTGGAGATTTTGACTTTTGCTTCCACACAGTTGTCAGTCTGACTGCAGTACAGGAAGAATGTGACACATTCAAATATTGCTGAGATGGCAAACTCAGCAAATTACTGACAGGCAAATGGAGGTCTATTTCACATAATTACTCTCTCCGGAATTTAGTGATTGCTAAATGTTGAGGTTGGCGGGGAAGGGGTGGGGAGAATCATCCAAATTCCTATTATCACATGCCGAAGTTCAGCTGCCTATCCTTGGAATAAGAAGAGAATTCAACTGTCACAAGATATCCTTGATTGCTCATTATCCTGAAATTCTTGGTTATGAGGCTCCAAGGTAAAATGATTTTCTTGTATGTAATTTTTTTTGTCAACTGATTGTGATGCTGAGTTCTTCAAAGATGTAAGAAGGTCTTTGATTTCATTACCCATATTTCCCTGACAAAGGACAATTTTAAGAGTTTTGCAGAGTTAGCCTTTTCATATGATATGGACACTTGGAAAAAATTAGTGGAAAAGTCAACCCTATATAAACTCAGCCCCTATGTACACTCCCAAATAATGCCTCAAAGAAAAGTCCACTTTGGTGGTTTCGCCCATGTAGAGGCACATCAGCATCTTTGCTTACTTCCACCATAATGTATTTAATGTAAATGGTTACCCCATGTTTTTATCCTATGTGTTTTACCCTCTTTTATCCCATTTCACTCCCATTTTCCCCTCCCAGTTTTGTAATTATATATTTAAAATCAAATTATAGAATCATGTCCTGTGTATGTAGTAGCTGCTGATTGACCCTAATATCAGTTTCATTCTACAACCAAGTTAAAACTTTTTAAAAACAATTAACGGCTCCAGTAACTCTTGCCTATTCTTGAAACTTTCTGTTTCAAAAGCCTGTCTGAATAAAAGGCTTGAGCTTTCCATCTTCTTTTGCCTTTTGCAGAGAAGCAGATGATGCCTTTTAACAAAAATGAAATCTTGGTGCCTGTGTTCGACTGCCAACATTATTACAGGCCAGAGGCTATTACATGTTGATTTTTAAAAACCTGTTTAGAAAACTGATTTTACCTTGATAAAGATGAAATGACATGACAGGACTAATACCCACTGGCAATTATTTGTTTCGTACGTCACCATTTTTAGATATGGGATTACTGATGTTAGCGATTCCAGTGCCTGAAAAGAAACAGTGTCATTTTGAGTTAAATGTGTAGCATGTGCCATTCACTTTGTTGATACTGTGGAATTCAAATATATCACAGAATCCATTTGCAACTTATTCATACACATATGCCGAGAAAGAGAGAAAAAGAGTGAGAACTATTGGAAAATACCTTGGGGAAGGAATGTGAAACTAGATATGGGAGACAACAGAAGAAATGGGGAATGTTTGATTCTTTGGTAGATCTGCTTAAGACTGAATGGTGCTCTCTTACTGCTCCAAACTGCCTATCTATATATATAAAAGAGTGATGGCATCACGGCGATGCACAAAACAGCAAATCTACAGGTCCCCCAACCTCCAAATTTGACCACACAACCCATCATCCACGGCTCCAGTAAGATACAACACATTTATATGACAAACACAATCACAGGGCACAAACGGCCAAAAACTGCAACAGGCGATGTGCGCCTGCGCGCACCCCCCTCATCCCTTCCCGCGCGCGCACACACACCTCGCCTCAGAGCTGAAGGAAGGAAGGCAGGAAGGCCGATTCCTTGGTGGGCGCGGGATGGAGGAGGCCGCGCTGGGAGGTGCGGGCCTCACGTCGCTCTCTGCCCTCTCCCCCCCCCCCCTCAGGGCCCATGGAGGGCCCCGGTCGTCGTTCAGGCCCCCTCCTCCCGCCCCTCTCCCCTCCCCTCAGCGCGAGGAAGGCCCCGCGGAGCCCCCGCCTCACCCTCTCTCCTCCTCCTCCCTTCTCGGTTCTTCTCGGAGGTCTTCAAGCTCTTCAAGGTGAGGGGGGAAGAGGGGGGCATGGCCCTCGAGCAGGCCTGGACCTCCCCTTGAGTTGTTTGGGGTGCCAACCCCCGCCCTTCCCGGCCTCAGGACCCTTCCTTTTCCCCCTCACCCGGTTAAACGGCTGACGGGGGGAAAAGTCAAGAGCCTCAGGCCAGGAAGGGTGGAAGTTGGCGCCCAAAACAAGTCAAGGAAAGGCCCCAGTTGGCCCAGGCTGAGCTTCCCCCTTTTCTGTTGTTATTGTTGTTGTTGTTGTTGTTCTCACCTACAAATTAGAACCCCTCCAATGCCTCAGAAGCCCCCTTTTCCCCCTCTCAAACCCTATCGCCCTCACCTTTCCCATCCCTGTAATAATTATTAATATAATAATAACTGGTCATCAATTAAGAATGTAATAATCACCAATAATAATACTAATTTATTATTATTATAATACTGATAATCATTCGAGAACATAATAATTCATAATAATAGTCAGTTCTTATTATTATAACACTGACAATCATTCAACAATGTATTAACAAATTGTAATAATAGAAAATTATTATTATTATTATAGTGATAATCATTCACAAATTAATAATTATTATTATAACATTGATAATCATTCAACAATATAATAACTAATAATAAATAGTAAGTTATTATTTTTATCACAATGATAATAATTCAAGACTATAATAATAATTATTATTATAACAGAAGGCACCTCATATAATCCACTTCTAAACAAATAATATCACATTATAAATATACACTAGAATCTCACTTATCCAACATAAACAAGCCGGCAGAACGTTGCATAAGTAAATATGTTGGATAATAAGAAGGGATTCAGGAAAACCAATTAGGTAATCGAATTAGGTAATCATTATACAAATTAAACACCAAAACATCATGTTATACAACAAATTTGACACAAAAAGTGGTTCCATGCGCAGTAATGCTATGTAGTAATTACTGTATTTACAAATTTACCACCAAAATATCACAATACATTAAAAACACTCACTCCAAAAACATTGACTATTAAAAGGCAGACTCCATTGCATAATCCAGAACATTACATAAACGAATGTTGGATAAGTGAGATTCTACTGTAATATGAAATAATTACTGTGGTACAATAATACACAACAATATCATCTCAGGACAGTAAATAAAGATCAACACTCTAAAAACACAGCTATTCCATCCAGGAAACAATCAGGGCCATCTAACACTTCCCACCAAAGGATTCCCCCCTTCACACAGGAAACCACCCACGCTTTGAACCTACAAGGCCATTCCGTACTCATCACTCTCTCATCTCAGCACAGTAAATAAACAACAACAGTCTGAAAACACACAAATTCCATCCAAGAAACAATCACACCCAGCTAACACCTCCCACCAAACGATTCTCCCCCCCCCCCAGGCATGGAAGCAGCCAGGCTTTGAAGGTACAAGGCCATTCCGTACTCATCACTCTCTCATCTCAGGACAGTAAATAAACAACAACAGTCTGAAAACACACAAATTCCATCCAAGAAACAATCACACCCAGCTAACACCTCCCACCAAACGATTCTCCCCCCCAGGCATGGAAGCAGACAGGCTTTGAAGGTATAAGGCCATTCCGTACTCATCACTCTCTCATCTCAGGACAGTAAATAAACAACAGTCTGAAAACACATAAATTCCATCCAAGAAACAATCACACCCAGCTAACACCTCCCACCAAACGATTCTCCCCCCCAGGCATGGAAGCAGCCAGGCTTTGAAGGTACAAGGTCATTCCATACTCATCACTCTCTCATCTCAGCACAGTAAATAAACAACAACAGTCTGAAAACACACAAATTCCATCCAAGAAACAATCACGGCCAGCTAACACCTCCCACCAAACGATTCTCCCCCCCAGGCATGGAAACAGCCAGGCTTTGAAGGTACAAGGCCATTCCGTACTCATCACTCTCTCATCTCAGGACAGTAAATAAAGAGCAACACTCTGAAAACACTGGAATTCCATCCAGGAAACAATCAGGACCACCTAGCACCTCCCAACAAAGCATTCCCCCCCTCTAACACACGGAACCATCCAGGCTTTGAAACTACAAGGCCATTCCGTACTCTAGGGCCAATTTGCAATATATTAATATATATAATAATACAATACATTGTATATACATATAATACTACTAATAATATTATAATACACTACAATATAATACTAATAACAATACTATATATATATATATATATATATATATATATATATATATCTACTACTATTGTGAAATAGTCGTATACTATTATATGTTATAGCGTAATATCCTATCATATGTCTTTAATATAATAAATGAATAAATAATACTGTATAATTTTTGTTGACGGTCACAACAAAAATAAAACCCAATGTAGATTAACCAACACCACTAAAAAAAAGCCACAGCAACGCGTGGCCGGGCACAGCTAGTCTATATATATATATAAGAGTGATGGCATCACGGCGACCCACAAAACAACAAAACTAAAGGCCCCCCAACTTCGAAATTTGACAACACAACCCATCATCCACGCCTCTAGGTTGATACAACAAAAAGAAAAGAAAAATAAAGTCCTAATTAGAGGGAGAGGAATAATTGCTTTTATCCAATTGCTGCCAGTTAGAAGGCTAAGCTCCTCCAACTTGGTCTCCTAGCAACCCAATAAAAAATAATAATAAACACCGAAAAATAATTAAAAACACTAAAAAAATTAATACAATAAAATACTATAATAACAGAAAATAACTAAAAATAATACAAGAAAATAATAAAATATAATAAATAAAAATATAACTTACAATAAAATTAATAAAAAATTGCAAATAACATCAAATAAAAATTACACAATAATTTTTAACCAATACCACCACCACTTTGCCACAGCAACATGTGGCTGGGCACAGCTAGTAATATATATATATATAAGAGTGATGGAATCACGACACCAGACAAAACAACAAAACTACAGGCCCCCCAACCTCGAAATTTGACAACACAACCCATCATCCACGCCTCTAGGTTGATACAACAAAAATAAAAGAAAAACAAAGTCCTAATTAGAGGGAGGGGAATAATTGCTTTTATCCAATTGCTGCCAGTTAGAAGGCTAAGCTCCTCCAACTTGGTCTCCTAGCAACCCAATAAAAATAATAAAAAACACTAAAAACAATTAAAAACATTAACAAATTAATACAATAAAATACTATAATAACAGAAAATAACTAAATATAATACAAGAAAATAATAAAATATAATAAATAAAAAGATAACTTACAATAAAATTAATTAAAAAATGTAAATAACGTCAAATAAAAATTCCACAACAATTTTTAACCAATACCACCACCACTTTGCCACAGCAACGCGTGGCCGGGCATAGCTAGTAACAACTATATGTTAGATTAAAACATACTGAAACATCTTGCCATTAATGAATGATGGAATACTTTCTAATTTAATTTTAAAAATGGTTAATCGTTGGATGGAATTTTGCTGGAATTACAGCCTTGGAAAAGAAAATTTTCTACCTCCCTTCCCAATCAAAGCTGATATCAATATAGTTGCAATTATTATTTTTAAACTTTGATGTGCCTTCTAGGTTTGTGCGCTGATTTTTTCTCTTGCTATTTCCTTTGGTCCCTTCGGTTCTTTGAGAGCTCGTAACGGTAAGGGCCCTTCTGGTACGAAAACCTGCCCAACACAAAAGCAAGTGGGAGCCGATTTCTGCTCCTCTTCCCTTATTTTGTATCACTGTTGAATCTTTTTGATTTTCCTTTATTTTCCTGATTCTTTTTATTTAGTGGAATTGACTAGGAGTTGGGGAGGGACCTGAGGAATGGTGGGTGGGGTGTGTGTACGCTTGGGGGCTTGGAGACAAAGAATCACCATTTTACCTCCTTTTTCTCCTTCCCTTTCTCCCCTCCAGAAAATACTTCTAGAAGATAATTATTGTTAATAATAGTAATCCTAGCAAACAGAAAGAGAATCCTACCTCTCCTCTAGAGTAGAAAGTAGAAACAGCTTTAAGGAAGCATTAAACTGAAGCAGAAAGGAGATTGCAGCCTTGCAGGCAAGTGAGGGAATTTTTAAGGTAGTCATCGCTTTTCCTCCCCTGGTCCTCCTTAAAATGCTTTAAAGCTGCTGGTTCTGGGAGAGAGGAAAGCACATGCTCCTGCCTCTCCTCTAGAGTAGAACAGCTTTAAGAAGTAGTAAATGACACTGTTAAGAATGTCATTGAGTTTGACACAATAGACTTCCAATTGTATGAGATGGATGATGAACAATTGGTTCTCTGGATGCATCATACTTCCTTTAATGTTTTATATAAAGAGAAATCAAATGACACCAAAAAGAAAATTGCATGCTTTCTGAATTCATTTTACCAGGTGTGGATCCAGTTTTCCACAAATGGAAGCTAGGTAGAAATTGACAATGTTAAACATGCTATGTTGGTTAACTTGTCCCATTCTGTGGTCTTTGTGTTTGTGCACAGCTTTGCCTTCCCAGTGACTTTCCTGTCTAAAATTTACCTTTTTCTCCATATAATAAAGCATGCCTTTAGAATGAATTGACTTCCAGTGTCATCACTAAAGTGTGATTGAATCAAAGCTTTGCCTCATGGCTTGCAGCTGTTCCAAGTTGATAATCAGGCTTGATGAGTATTGATTTGCTGAGAATAGAAACCAACATTAGTCTTGCTTTGGATCAAAAGAGACTTTTCCTTCCTTTTCATTTGTAAGTCATCACTTTAGGAGAGGGACAACTGCTGAACTACTTATTCAGAGAGGTTATGTAGAAAGTTGTTATTCAAGGCTTGTCTGCATTGATTAAAAATACGTAATCAGACACCTATTTCGTCCTGCTGAACTCACTTCAGTGTGGGGGGGGGGGGGAGGTAATCCTTGTGTTATTCTGGCCACATGGCCATGGCTGCTCCATGCCCCCCCCTCCAATTATACATGCAAACAAACTTATGCCCCATCTACACAGCCATCTAATCCAGTTTCTTATTCCAGATTATGTGCTTTGAACTGGATTATATGGAAGTGAACTTGTATAATTTAGTTCAAAGCAGATAATCTGGATTCAGAAACTGAATTATATGGTATTGCTTTACTTTTTCTTAAGCCGATTTGTATGTACTAATGCTAATCTACCAACATGCCATTACTAAACACATTAACTTTCTCCTTTTTTTAAAAAAAAAAACAACCCAGGAAATACAGCAACCTTCTGGGAGGAATGCTCGTCTCCCACTAATTATTTGTTCCCAATTATAAAACAGATATAGCAAAGCTGCCTGATGAGATGGCCTAAAATTTGGTTTTTCTGTAAGACCATGGGTAAAAGGCAATATTTTTTGAAAATGGTTTAAAACAAAAAAAAAAACCCTCCATTGCATATGAATAATTATGGATGTTGTATATTACAACAGAGCCCCTGCAAAATATGATTTCTTTAAGGATGTGTAGATAAGGCCTTTGTATGGTATATCTAGACTGTAATCTTAATAATAATAAAAGAATAATAATAAACTTTATTTCTAGACCGCCCTCTCTCCCTGAAGGGACTCAGGGTGGTATACAGAAACAAAACAAAAAGGCAAACATTCAAGGCAAACTGATCCTACCTCACACTGGTTGTGGTTTATACAGTGTGTGTGTGTGTGTGGGGGGGGGGGGGGCACTTAAGCACCATTTACACTGCCATATAAATTGCATTATATAGTCAGTATAGACTCATATAGTGCAGATTGAACTGCATTGAATTGGATTATGTGAGTGTATATTGCCATAAAAACTCGTTCAATCTAGATTGGGCCTTATGACCTCATCAGACAGGCTGATTTTCTCATGGTACACCACATGCTCTCCACTTTTGACACTGAGTCCATTACATAATGCACAGGGACCTCCAGCTGGGCTCCATGCCAAAAGGGGTGAGCAAGATGCATATGATGTGGCAACATGGGAGGTTTCCCATGTTGCCTTTGGAGCAATGGGGGGAAGCTGGGTAGTGATGCATCTCCTCGTGGGATAGGGATCCAGGTAAATCAGGCAATGTGGGTCATGAAGCGACGGGTTCTCCATGCCCTCCACCAGGACCTCATGGATTTGCCACAATGTGTGATGAATCCATAGCTCTTTGTGATAAGGTCCTTAGTCAACTGTTGATAACAATATGGCCTTTGCCTGTGAAATCCTGGATGTTTGAGACAATATAAGTAAATGTTAAGTTGAGAAAACACTATAAGATGTTTAATTATTGGGTGGTCTCCTCACTATGGTCTTCATCGTATTCCTCAAATTAGCTCCCTCTTCCCCAACAAAAAAGGCAGCATAAATTATTCTTTGCACTTGTACACAGGAATGGACTATTTATATCAAAGTTTATCTATCTCCACCACCTCCACGCTACCTATATGAAATCATACCACCTCATCATATGCGGTCAATCATGATGTCGTGCTGGCTCTGTGGGTGAAGGAAAGTAGAATTGACATGCCGTCATTGCCCTAGCAATGGAGGAGACTTCCCATGTTGCCATTCCTTCAATGGAGAAAGCTGCATGCTCCATGTGTTCATGTTTTCCCCTGTGTAAGGAGCTGCCAGAGGAGCCCGGTGAAACGGGGCATCTTTATTGAAAACATGTTGGAGCACTGGAAAACTGAACTGTTTGTTGGAAATGAAAGCTATGGACTTGTCAAAATCAGAAGAGGAATTGTCCAGGGAGACTCATTGTCCCCTCTGCTTTTCATTATTGCCATGATCCCTCTGTCAACAATCTTACAAAAAACCAATCTCGGCTATCAAACATCTAAGAAATTTCACAAAATTTCGCATCTGATGTACATGGATGACCTGAAGCTGTATGGGAAAACCGAAACTGAAATCCAGTCTTGAACTAACACTGTCCAAATCTTTAGCACTGATATCAGTATGGAGTTTAGTTTGGACAAATGTTCAACAGTGGCATTGAAGAAGTGAAAAATCATTGAAAGTGAGGGCATAAATATGCATAATGGCCAAACAATAAAGTGTCACCAGCCAGAGGCCTATAAATATCTGAGAATATTACAGCTGGACAACATCAAGCATGAACATGTGAAAACTGTGGTCAGCAAAGAATACACACAAAGGGTCAGAAAAATTCTCAAAAGCAAGCTCAATGGAGGTAACACCATCAAGGCCATAAACACCTGGGCCATACCTGTCATAAGATATACTGCTGGCATTATAAATTGGACACAGGCGGAACTGGACAATTTGGACAGAAAAACAAGAAAACTCATGACCATTCATCATTCACTGCACCCTCGCAGTGATGTTGACCGGCTATATCTGCCTAGAAGATCAAGGGGCAGAGGACTCTTACAAGTAAAACAAGCAGTCAAAGAAGAAGAACATGCCCTGGCAGAATATGTAAAGCAAAGTGAAGAACCTGCTTTGATTGAAGTCAAAAATCAGAAACTCCTCAAAGCACAGCAGACACAGAATCAGTACAAGAAAACTGTACTACAAACTAGAACAAATGCAATTAATGCCAAGAACGAAAAATCAACTGATGACCCAAAATGCAGACTGTGCAAGGAAGCTGATGAAACCATTGATCGTATCCGCAGCGGCTGTAAGAAAATCGCACAGACAGACTACAAACAGAGGCACAACTATGTGGCCCAAATGATTCATTGGAACTTATGTCTCAAGTACTACCTGCCAGCAGCAAAGAACTGATGGGATCACAAACCTGCAAAAATATTGGAAAATGAGCACGCAGATACTGTGGGACTTCCGAATCCAGACTGACAAAGTTCTGGAACACAACACACCAGACATCACAGTTGTGGAAAAGAAAAAGGTTTGGATCATTGATGTTGCCATCCCAGGTGATAGTCGCATAGACGAAAAACAATAGGAAAAACTCAGCCGCTATCAGGACCTTAAGATTGAACTTCAAAGACTCTGGCAGAAACCAGTGCAGGTGATCCCGGTGGTGATGGGCACACTGGGTGCCGTGCTAAAAGATCACAGCCGGCATTTGGAAACAATAGACATTGACAAAATTACGATCTGCCAACTGCAAAAGGCCACCTTACTGGGATCTGCACGCATCATCCGAAAATACATCACACAGTCCTAGACACTTGGGAAGTGTTTGACTTGTGATTTTGTGAAACGAAATCCAGCATACCTATCTTGTTTGCTGTGTCATACAACGTCGTTGTGTCAATAATAGTAATAATAATACTTATTCATATACCGCTCTATCTCCCTGAAGGGACTCAGGGTGGTTTCCAACATAGGTAAAACATTCAATTACCAATACAAAACATATAACACACCATAATAAAACATCAACATAATAACTATGACACAACATACTCATACAAAATTAAAACCAGTTCAATATTGATCCATTGGGTGAAGTTCAACTACCAATGGACCTATAGGTTTTAATTTTTTTTAAGGCAATGAATACTCAGAAATGGCTTGCCAGGTCCTCCTCTAGAACAGGGTCCCCAAACTAAGACCCGCATGATGGATGTGGCCCTGCAAGGTAATTTACCTAGCACTTGCCCTAAACTTTAGCTTTAGGGTCATCCCAAGTCTCAAATGACTTGAAGGCACACAACAACAATCCTAATTAATCTAACTCATCAGCCAAAAATAGGCCCACACTTATCATTGAAGTACTGGGAAGTTTATATTGGTTGAAATTGTTTTTCATTTTAAATATTGTATTGTTCTTTCACGTTTTTGTTTGCACTACAAATAAGATATGTGCAATGTGCATAGGAATTCATTCATGTTTTTTTTCCAAACTATAGTCCCCCCCCCAACAGTCTGAGAGAACATGAACTTGCCCTCAGCTTAAAAAAATTAGAGACTCCTGCTCTAGATTAAAATTATCAAAATTTGGTGGTGTGTCTCTCCTCGCTCCCATTACTGGATTCATTCCTGATGAGGTTTGTAGGTAAAGCAACCAGGTGGTCAACAAACTGGATTGTCCTTGTTGAAAGGTTTTCTGTGAAAGGCTTCATGAACCTGGGAGTTTTAAACATTTCCTTGGCAGGCCCACTTCATTCCGTTCAAAGGGCAGGGGAGAATGGGGCTGTTGTAAGTGAATTGGCATTATTGTTGCTGCTGCTGCTCCTCATTATTCCAGTTAGTAACCTGAGAGCCAACTGTGAAAATCCAAGGGTTCCACAGAACACAGTTTGAAGACCCATCCAACTGCCTTGACTGTATTTTCCCTTTAAAGGGGATTCAAGTGAAAGTGTTTGAGAACAGAAATTAAAAGCATGTTCCAATTACTAAATGGCTCTGTCCTTAATTTTATTTTTTTGAAAAAGGAAAGCCTATGCTTGTTTTTAATTATTGTTCTTTGCAGTTTACAATGGGATTAACTAACTACTTTGTTAAAAACTATTACATTTGCTTATGTGCTAGTACACATACCTCCGTAAAGCACAAAACGAAAGAAAAAACAAAACAAAAAAGTGGCACAAGTTCATACAAAATAAAAATAAAAATGGAAAGAAATACCCTTATTTACATTGCTATAATTAATTTTATGATGTCAAAGATATTGGCATCAATGCAGCTTGTAGTCCCATTTAGAGCAGGCACCTTCAACCAATTGCTGAATGGTAAGTCAACACTTTTGAGAGTCAGTGTGGTGTAGTGGTTTTAGCGTTGGGTTACAACTCAGAAGAATGGAATATGAATTCCCACTTGGCCATGGAAAGGCACTGAGTGGCCCTTGGTAAGTCTACTACAAGCTGAGTCTCAGGTCCCTTCCAGACAGGTCCTATATCTCAGCATCAGATCCCAGGTTTTTTGTTTATCTAAGAATATCTGGCAATACAGACTCATATAATCCAGTTTAAAGCAGAAAACCTGGGATCATATCCTGCAATATAGGGCCTGTCTGGAAGGGCCCTCTGTCTCAGAAGAAGGTCATGGCCAGGCCCGGCCCAACACGGCATACTGACCATGCCCCCGTGTTGGGCGCCACCTTCCCAGGGGTGCTATTGAGCCCCTGGGAGGTGGGGCCACACCTGGGGGAGGTGGGGTCGCGCGACGCAGGAGGCGGGGCGATGAAGGCCGCGGCCTGGAAGAACTCCCGCCGCACGCAGCCTGGCTGGGAGGCGAGGTTGCGCGACGAGGGGGGCATGGCCAGGTTTGGCTCCGCCTCCCGCAGGGTGCGCCCTGGAGCAGCCAGGCTGTGCGTGGTGGCAGTCTTTCCAGGCCGCGACGAAGGCCGCGGCCTGGAAGGACTCCCGCCTCACGCAGCCTGGCCGCCTGGCCAGGGCACACCCCGGGGAGGTGGGACCGGCCACGCCTCCCATGGCGTGCGCCCGCTGTGGCGGGATTCCTTTCAGGCTGCGGCCTGGAAGAACTCCCGCCGCAGCATGGCTGAGCCACGTCTGGCCCCGCCTCCCACGCTGCAGGAGGCGTGGCCACCCGGCGTGGTAGGCGGGGTTACACGCAGGAGGCAGGGCCAGTCCTGGCCCCACCTCCCACAGCGCGGGGGAGGGGGTGCAAAAAAACTTTGCGTACCCTTTTAAATTTCCTCGGGCCGGTCTTGGTCATGGCAAACCCCCTCAGAGCAACCCTTACAAAGGGCCCTCTGATGTGTTTACCATAGGGTCAACAGAACTCAAAAATGATATGAAGGCATAAACAATAGTGTCAATGCCTATGTAAATCCCCTTGATTTTATGAGCCTATATGAGTTGGAACTAATACCTGAATTTAGGTTGCAGAAAATAATGATATAAAATAACATTTAGCAAACTGGAGAGCTTCTTAGCTCCATGGGTGGAGGAGAATCATAGGTAAAGGTTTTCCCCTGACATTAAGTCTAGTTGTGTCCGACTCTGAGGGTTGGAGCTCATCTCAATTTCTAAGCCGAAGAGCTGACGTTGTCCGAAGACACCTTTAAAGTCATGACTGCATGGAGCGCTGTTACCTTCTTGCCAGACCTATTGATCTACTCATATTTGCATGATTTTGAACTGCTAGGTTGGCAGAAGCTGGGGCTAACAGCAGGAACTCAAACTGCCAACTTTTTGGTCATCAAGTTCAGCAGTTTAGCAGTTTAACCTGCTGCGCTACCTGCGGCTCCAAAGTCTAACTTTAAAAATATATATATTTCTGACCATGTTTTTAAAAACATATGTTTGACTCAAATTCAATGATAAGTATAATAAAAACAAAAAGTACACTGCGGTTCACTGTTTCATTTTGCCTATATTGTAGAGAAAACACTAAGTGGCTAAATGCAGAATTACAGCATTTTGACATAATTAACAGCCATGGCTCAAAAGTATAGAATCTTGTGATTTGTAGTCTTGTTAACTATTTAGAACTCTACTGCCATAACAAATTATAAATCCCAGGATCCTGTTTAATTGAGCCATGGCAGTTAAAGTGTTGTCAAACTGTTATAATTCTACATCTTGGCTATACTGATTTCTTCCAACTTAATTTCTGAATAGAATCCCTCATGGGATAAACTTCATGACCAACCTCTTGTAGTTCTTGCACCATTTCACAATTAAATTTCAAAGCTTTATTGATTAGATGTGCAACAGACAGAAAAAATCACTTCTATTTGTATGACTTTGTTTATTTTATTATAAGTTGATACATGACAGTGGAAAAGCAATAATAAGAACAATAGGTTTATTCATCTATCAACAAATTTCATGCCTGGCTGATCACAAGAGTGTGAGAAAAATGTGTCATGAGGGTTACATGAGTCCCTTTATGCCCATTTTGCAGCCCCTGAAGCCAGCCCAAAACACCCCTTAAATTACTCTAAAACTATTTTAAAAGAGACAACCCCAAATGGACCCCACTCTCAAAACTGCAAAATATAGCAGTTTTGTTGCCTTAGCCAACACAAATGTGAAAAGGGCAAACATGAAAATAGAAATGATGTCACTTCTGATGTCAGTTTGGTGTGGTTGTGGCCCCAAGCAGAATTGATTATTAATAATCAGATTACCTGTCAGATGTAGTGCGTGACACTACTTTATTGTAAAAAGCCGGTGGAATGTATTGGAAGAAATCTGATCACCAAAGACTAATAATTTGTTTCAGTAGTGATGCAACTGAAACAAAATTAAATCACTTTATTCATGCCTAACTTTCAAGAGCAAGGAGTCCAATGTCAATATTTTGGACAAGATACACTGACAAGATACAGATATTTTGGACAAGATACAGAGCTATCTTGCTTGACTTTGTTCGGTATCCTTTAATTTTGGTATCCTGGACTTGCAATTCTAGAAGGTTCCTTACATCTCGGGACCAGTTTTGGTGAGGGAGCAGTGGACTGTTGTGGGATGAAAGAGCCAAGAAGCTACTTCATATGAGGAGACTTCTGCTCCACCATCTCTGGACCAAAGTCATTCAGATTTGGATCCTGACATCATAATTCCAGAATTTAACAATTACTTCAAATGATAATATTTCCACAGAATAATATCAAACCATTCTATGGTGAAGAAATGTCACATGTCTTGTTGGCTTAGACATGGTAAATTAAAAAGTGGACCTACCCTGTACTGTAGTTCATTTCTGTGCTGATGTGTGGGGGTACTGCCCGCTAGTCAGTTCTGGAAGCATGGCTGTGCCAATCCTTTGCTGAATATGCTGAACGAACAAATACATAGAATCATAGAATCATAGAATTGTAGAGTTGTAAGATGTGTTCACCCTATCAAGTGAAGGGCTGCCTGAGCAGTTCCTCCACTACAGCAAATCACAGCATTTAAAAACAGAACATAGAACATGGTGACAGCAGACAAAGCCCTGTAGAATCCGATGACATCAGGGAGGCAGTTTGGAAAGAAGGAGTTGCTGTTTTCCTTCAACTTGGCTTGGGCATAAGCTATATTTCTCACCAAGGAAAAGCTACTGTTTTACCTTTTCTGAGGACAGGAACTTGCTACATCCTTTAAAGTGGTAAGCTCTCTATCAAGCATAACACAAGTGACTATGTGTTGCAGGGTCTTGATTTATCCTGTCTTGGTGTGTGAAATGATTCTAGACTCAGCGAAAGGCACAGAGAAACAAACACCCAAATTGGGTATACTATATATTTCTATCTGAGCATAATTTTTTGTGGGGATAGATATTAGCCCTGGTTAATTCTTGAGTGGGAGACTACAAATTAATCCCATGTGCTGTAGGCTATATTTCAAAGGACACAACAGGCCAAGCGATCTCGGAAGACTCCTTGCCTAAGAAAACCTGATGAAATTCATGGGATTGTCATAAATCAACAGGCAACTTGAACATACACACATCTCTCCTTTTCTCTCAAACTTACTTACTTAGATGATCCCTTGTAGCTCGAGGATGATGGTCCTCCAGGTTCAGTGTCTTGGCTGTAGGCAGAGCCGGCCCTAGGTATTTTTCAAGTGTAGGCGAACAGAATTTTGGCGCCCCCCCCCCCCCCCACAAACCAATCACTGAAAAATAAAAGCGTTGGATAAGCGAAAATGTTGGATAATAAGGAAAGATAAAGGAAAAGCCTATTAAACATCAAATTACATTATGATTTTACAAATTAAGAACCAAAACATCATGTTTTGCAACAAATCAATAGAAAAAAGCAGTTCAATACATGGTAATGTTATGTAGGAATTACTATATTTGCAAATTTAGCACTAAACATTGAACAGGGATATAGGGCAGTGTGGACTTAGATAACCCAGATAGCCCTCAGTATTAAAAAAAACTCTAAAATCAGGACAATAAATAAAGAACAACACTCTGAAAACAGAAGAAATCCAGACAGTAAACAATCAGGGACAGCTAACTCCTCCCAAAAAAAGATTCTTCCAGGCCTTGAAGCCACAGGGCCATTAAATGCTAATCAAGGTAATTAATTACAACATTCACACCTGCTTCAAAGAAAAGTTCTTTCTCCCACCCTGGACCTTCTACAGATATATAAACCCCACATACCTAGCTTTCAAGTTCCCACAGACCTCACAATCTCTGAAGGCCCCAAAGGTGGGCTCCCGTGGTGCGAAGGTGGGTCTGCGCCGGCCGGAAGGCCCAGCATGGGCACCAGGAGGCCCAGTGTGGCCGCCGGAAGGCCCAAAAGAGAAGGAGTTGGAGAGTGGTGCCCTCCTCTCAGGACGATGGCGTCCCAGGGATGATGGCGCCACAGGCAAGTGCCTAGTTTGCCTTATGGTTGGACCTCCTCTGGCTGTAGGTGGCTGTGGAGCCCTATTTTTGACCCACATGTTCTTCCACAGTGAGGACACTGGTTTTCAGACGGAAGGCAGTCCTGGTCAGGGTTGGCTTGACACGCCTTCCTCTTGGCACGTTTCTCCCTTTTGCCCCCCATTCATGCCTCTTTGAATTCCACTGAACTGCTGGTCATAGCTGACCTCCAGTTAGAGCATTCAAGGGCCAGGGCTTCCCAGTTCTCGGTGTCTATGCCACAGTTTTTAAGGTTGGCTTTGAGCCCATCTTTAAATCTCTTTTCCTCTTCCACCAACCTTCAGTTTTCCGATCTTGAGTTGGGAGTATAGTGACTGCTTTGGGAGATGGTGATCAGGCATTTGGACAATGTGGCCAGTCCAGTGCAGTTGATGGTGTAGGAGCATCGTTTCAGTGTTGGTGGTCTTTGCTTCTTCCATCATGCTGACATTTGTCTACCCGTCTTCTCAAGAGATTTGCAGGATTTTTCGGAGGCAACGTTGATGGAATCTTTCCAGGAGTTGAGTGTGACATCTGTAGACAATCACACTTTTTCACTTTTCCCCCTCAAAGAGGCTGGATAGATGATACAGCAGTGCCATTAACTTGAGATAGAATCTGAAATGACCTCAATGTGACAAAGGAGGATGTTGGAAAGATTGACTTTGCTTGTGAATCACCACCATTTTGTAGAAGTGACAAACACCAGGCAAAGAAATAGGAGTTCTCAAGGTAGCTGCAGATGTAATCAATAAAGTGGCTAAATGGCTTGCCATAGTGACTAGCACAGTGGTGGGAAAACCTGATCTGACCATGGTGGTCTGATCTAACCATGGTGGTCCATGCCTTAGTTACCTCTAGACTGGATTATTGCAATGCGCTCTACGTGGGGCTGCCTTTGAAGATGGCCCGGAAATTACAATTAGTACAACCCTCGGCAGCCAGGCTTCTAACTGGAGCGAATTACAGGGTGCGTTCAACGCCTCTGTTTAAGGAGCTCCACTGGCTGCCGTTTATTTTCTGGGCCCAATTCAAGTTGCAGGTTATCACCCTCAAAGCCCTAAACGGTTTGGCATCCACCTACCTTAGAGACTGCATCTCCCCCTATGAACCCGCACGTTCTCTTTGCTTGTCGGGGGAGGCCCTTCTCTCGCTCCCACCCCCCTCGCAGTTGCGGTTGGTGGGGATGAGAGAGAGGGCCTTCTCCGTCGTGGCCCCCCGGCTTTGGAACTTGCTCCCTAGAGAGATCAGGCAGGCCCCTACCCTCCTCTCCTTCCAGAAGAGCCTAAAAACCTGGCTCTTCCAAAAGGCCTTTGATGATTAATTGTTGTGGGCTTGATTTATCTGCCCATTCTACAATAGCTCCATTGTTGATGCTTTGCCATTATTACATTGCACTTCATTGTCCATTTTAGCTTTGAAACTACCTCTCCCCATTTTGGAATATTCTGCACTTTGGCCTAGATCTGTGTATTAGTCTCTTATTTTTAACATTTTATGCTGTATGTTGATTTTAATGACTGTTTTATTGATGCTGATGTTTTTATTGTTGGGATATTTGTTTTATTGTTTTGTTGTTGTATTGTTGTATTGGGCCAGGCCCCATGTAAGCCGCCCCTAGTCCCTTCGGGGAGATGGGGTGGGGTATAAAAATAAAGTTGTTGTTGTTGTTGTTGTTGTTGTTGTTATTATTATTATTATTATTATTATTATTATTATTATTATTATTATTATTATTAAACCTGGCCTTCCAGATATTCTGGGTTACAACTGTTCTTAGGCCAATATGGTCAATGATAACAAGCAGTGGAGCAATAGTCTGAAACATGGAGTAGGTCAAAGGCTCACCATTCCTGGGAAAGGATAAAAAAAGGATCATGCAAAGTGCTTCTGGGCATGCATGGGATGGTGGGCCATCTTCTAATTTCTCCATATAGCAGCAGCTCTTTCTACCTCTTGGGCTTTGGAGGGTCCATAGCATATTTTGAGTGTTAGTGGATGTGAAGGGAGGTACTTTTAGAAAGGAGAGGCTGCTAATTCACCCTTTATTCTCAACTCTTTGGGTGCAATAGTGCTATTCCTCAATTTCCCCATACAATGCTACAATTATTTCCAACTACCAATGCCTGCTAACAGCCATTTCATTTATACAATTAATTGCAAAGTAGCTTCTTTTCCAAATTATTCAGGGGAAGAAATCTACACGTGCACAGATATGCCTTAGTGCCAAAGACAATTAGCTCATAAGCAGTGGTATAAATTAAATTGCTGAACTGCTAGGTAAATGGAATGGTCACATACATAATTGTTAGGCAGACTTTTTGCTGATACCACTAGAATGTTTTTGCAGTTTTTAGACACAAAAACAATGAATCACAATTTGTTTTCTAATTTGTTTTTGCCATATGTGAATGATAAGGTTGTTATGGCCGGAATAAACTGTAAATGCCTGTTTTATTAAAGACCAGTTTTATGTAGTTAAATACTGGTGTGAAAATACTGGGGAGAAGAATAGCTTTTCAGTGAAAGTCAGAACCGAGTGGATTTTTTGCAACTATGGTATATCCACAACTTTGGAGGCTAATGCAAACAATGTACCTTCTTCTTCTTGACATGATAGTATGTTAGGATGTTATTTGTTTGATTGTTTGATCTTGTTTTTATCTCTGTAATTGGGATACAAAGTGGTTGTTTCCAATGTTTCCTCCAGACTCAAGACCAACTGAAGACATTAATGCAGCCATAGGCAAAGGCATCCTTCTCTATGAACATGAGCCTCCTTGATTGGCAACACCTTAAAGTTCTCCAATCATCCCGAAGGACATAGACTTGTTTAAAATCTGTAGGTCAGGCTGTGTGACACAATGAATACCAAGATTTGGAAAAAATCAAAGTCCTCATGCAGGAGTATTTCAGAGTATTTGTCATATGAGGCAGCTGCTTTACACTGCCTAATGAAATGGTGGATCACAAGGACTCCTGATTATGTATAATTTGACTTAATGAGATTCTCCCTTTTTATGGGAAATACTGTTACTATATATTTAGACACACTGTAATGCCCAGGAAGTGTGTTGGATCAACACTATTTGCATCTCCTCTGTTTCCAATATTGACAATCCCTTCACACGGACAGTGACAAGCAGCAATAGCATATGACTCTCACATCAGTAGGTTGTGGAGCTGAACAGCTTTTTTGAATTGGGTTCAGCACCTTAGATAGTTCCTTTAAACATTATATAGAATTTTCTGTCCCACTAGCAAGGAAGCCATCAGTTGTCATGGGTGATAAATCTACATAGAATGGATCTCTTTGCTCTCTACATGGTTAGGTTGTTAGGTTGTGTCTGTTTTTGTGGAGAACACACACAGACACCAACTCATTGTTCTGTCCATAAGAACATTGATAGAACCAGTGGTAGAAGAACTTGTGCACTTCCTTTTTATTTTTGTTCATCTTGCTCCCATGAGTAATCAGGGTTTTGCTGAATGCCACCTACTTTCTGAAAGAAGGACAAAACACAAATATTTCTATTTCTTCAAATTATAGCCTTGGAAATATAATTTTGGAATAACAACTCCTGGAATAGTTCAGGCACAATGCACACTGACTAGGAGATTCTTGGTGTTTTAAAAATGAAACTTCCCAAGCTCTGGTCCAGATGCTTATTTCTCCCATAGTAAAGGTAAAGCTTATGCCTTGACATGAAATCTAGTTGAGTCCGACTAGACCGGGGTGATGCTGATCTCCATTTCTAAGCCGAAGAGCTGGTGTTGTCCGAAGACACCTCCTAAGTCATGTGGCTGGCATGACTGCATGGAGCACTGTTACCTTCCCACCGAAGTGGTACTCATATTTGCATGTTTTTGAACTGCTAGGTTAGCAGAAGCTTGAGCTAACAACAGGAGCTCACCCTGTTCCATGGATTCGAACCAATGACATTCTGGTCAGCAAGTTCTGCAGCTTAGTGGTTTAATCCGCTGCGCTACCATGGCCCCTACTTCTCTCCTATTAGTTGTGAAGTTGACAAGTTCATATTTGGCACAATTGCTTGAAAAATCACAATGTCTTATGATTACTTATCAATTGAAGCAACAGAATCTGTTTTTCACAGCTGAGATAAGTTATTATTAGTTTGTGCATTTTTGTAATTTTTCCTTCTGCAAATGTGAGTAAATTAATAGGTACCACTCTGGCGGAAAGGTAATGGCACTCCATGCAGTCATGCCGGCCACATGACCTTTGAGGTGTCTACAGACTATGCTGGCTCTTCAGCTTAGAAATGGAGATGAGCACCAACCACTAGAGTCGGACACAACTAGACTTAATGTCAGGGGAAAATCTTTACCTTTACTTTAACAGTCCTATGTTGATCCCATGGAATTGTTTCCACTGGTGATAGACAGAGGGGGCTTCAGTTCATGGGCAGTTATGTACAGAGCAAATGTTTAAAGGGAGAGCAAAAAGGAAACTAGAAAAGAATCTACCAATGACTCCCCTTTGTATCTTGAGTATCAGACATTTTTAGAAAATGCTGGATACTGTGATGTTTTGAGCACTGCTTTTATCTTCACTGATGGTGGTGATATGTTTGCAAACGGTTCCCTAAAATTCTTCCCTTGAACATGGCATGAATCTCTGGATTGTTCAGGAGAAGGCTACATTCCTTTCAATTGATACATCATTTCAATGCTGGATTACTGACATACAACATTCCAAGTGTGTTGCCATTTGATGTAACTGATCCACAGGATGTACTTTTCACCTTTATTATTGCATGGCAGTGAGTTGAGGTGGGAAGAATGGAAAATAAGGCACTCCTAGCAATGGAAAGTGAAACAAATTTGCTTTGGGAGGAGAGTACAAGAACTAAGAATGCTATGGTAGGATTTTAGGGTGGCAGGGGGAGGAGGGGAGGGTAAAAAGTCAAGGAAATCAAGATGAAAAGGAGCCAAATAGAGGTCAGGCAATTTTGGGCTGATCTTTTCTCCTCCTTCTCTCTCTGCTCTTGAAATCTCTTATGTTCTTATGAAGAGCAATGACCCTTGAAGGATCTGTTTGATGGATTGGGCAACTCTAAATGTACGATGCAGGTGTGCATTTTTCATGGATGATACAGACAGAGCTACTAGCTCAAGATCAGTATGGTTTGCATGGCTCTTTCATAACCCCCTTTGCACTTGCTAATAGACATTCTGCTGGCTGTCAGGGTGGGATAATGAAAATGAAGCCAAGCAAAGACCTGCAACCTCAATCCATCAGGGATAGTTATCTTCTGTTAGAACTGTCTGTAAGACTTAGCAGTAACAAGCCAATGCCACTCTCACATTCCCGTCCATTTGTTTTTCAAAAGGAAAGACAGCCAAAGCCACAATTGTTCACAAATCTGTTGTTCATCTGCCAAAATCACTCTCCAGAAGAGCTGCTCTTCTCTCCAGATCTTTTGTAACCAAGTTGTGATTTATTAACTAAGCAGTAGAAATAAATGTTATGCATTCTCTTTGGATTCATGAATATGTAATGCTGGTTCAGGCATAATAATGGATCACCATTTCCCCTCCCTCCCCCCTTTTAGGCACCATGATGTTCATTTATATATACATGTTCATTTATTGATGCTCCCTTGCATTTACCTCCTTATTATTCCTAAAAACACCAAGACCTAAAATTTTGTTAGAGCTACTCATTGAATCTAAAAATTAATCTCTGTATTTTGAAAAATCTAGTATTTTTTATCTATTCACTGAAGTTCTATATACTCCATATTGCATTTTGTTTTGTTTGGTTACACAATTATATTCCATTGTTTTCAATTTACATCGTAAAGGTAATAGACTTGGGCCCATATTAGTCTGAACGAAAATGATTTGTAGTTTTTGGTGACTCATTTTGCATAATATCCAAAAACAGAATGGGGACAAGGGAGACGGAAAGCTCGGCAAAATGGATTCAGAGAGCCAGATTTTATTTATTAGTACTGGAGAGGGTAGAGTTAAGTCTGCATATACCTGAGCCAGGGATCTGCGTGTCATTTCTCCCTCCTCTCCACGGCAGCAGGAGTGTCCATTTCTTTTTGGAGTTTCCTAAACTCCTCCTCCAGAGAGGGCCCTGGAAACTCACTTTCCCAGCAGCACTTTCATAAAGCAGGCATTGAAAACGTCCCGTCGGAGCATGTTTTTCTCACTCTGTTTCTCAGCCAGTAAGAAGCCTGGTGGTGTCCATGCTTTGATAAGCTGAGAATGGACACAACCGGTGACTACAATTCCCAGAACCCTCTCCTGTTTATAAAATGTTATAGTTAAAATCTAAAATAATTCTAAAAAAAATAGTAGACTTGTGAATTGTTTTGAAACTTGGCAGGCCTTCCAAATAAAACCAGTAAGGTCAATCCAGTATAGTTAGTTACCAACCTGAGCTAGCTTAGGTTTATGTGTGTGAAGAGATTATAATGGAAAGACTGGCTTGGGAGAGACCATATTGGCCTTCAATAGAGGAATGAGTAAATATTGTTGTAATGGAAATCTCAGTACAATATTAAAAGCTAGCCCATTTGCAGATACTCATAATTGTCTTCTTCAATAGTGTAATACCCTCTCTTGTGCTTGTGGTATTGGCCAGCAATTCAAAATATTAATAGTCTCTGGAGTGGATGCACATTTGTGTCAATTATGCAGATGGCCAGCTAACCATTGCATAAAGCAGCTCAAGCTTTAGAGAACAAAGGCAAATATCTGGATTATACAGGGGCTGGGTGTATTTGATGCTCTAGGGGGCATGGTTGCTGCAACTCCCCAACCATACTGCTCAAATCTTGGAGTGCTCATGTAATTAATGTAATTAATTTAAATCCATGAAACAATAGAGAATCAGCAAAGTAGAGATGAGCATCTGAAGATTCTGAAACAAATGCATGTATCAAAAAGAAAAAGAGAGAGTAATTGTATAGTTATGCTTATCGTTTTTATTGTTAATTGCATTTAAATAATGATTTTCCTCCACTGAAAGTAAAATAGTACACATAGCTCCCCTGCTCTCCATTTTATCCTTGTGTCATCACTGTGTGAAAGGTAGATAAGACAGAATTAGAGAAAAGAGGGAGGGGGGAGGGAGAGAGATTGACTATTCCAAGGTTATTCAGTCAGATTTGTGGATCATTGTAGACTAGAACCTGGATTTCTCAGGTCCTGATATAACATGTTTAATTCCTACTCCACACGTACCTCTGTGGGCTCATCACTCCCATGTATCTAGTTACTGCTAAGAGAAGTAAAGCTACCCACTCCTCCGCCCTCTCCGCAAGAGTCTATAAACATTTGCCAGACAGTATATCACATTACTACTAGCGGACTGGGTTGTTGATGCATGGATGATGTGAGCCTTTTAAAAATTGCTTGGGCAAGCCCTAATTTTGCGTGAGAGTATTTTTTTTTTTTAAAAAAAAGAAAGACTCAAACCGAGGTTTTCTTTTGCATTAACATAAAACTCCCAAGGACATTCGCATTGCAGTCCTTCATTAAACTGCTCTTTCATGCTTGGCTTTGTCTACGAAACTCCTTGTCAGACTTGTACTCAGAGGATCAAGCATGCCTGTTGGACAGACTGACAGGCTGATTTGCCAGGGAATGTTGCAATTATAACCTGTGTCAAGCTTTCCCTGCCAATTGCATGCAATCGAATTAAAAAAAGAGTGGGGAAGAGAAGTGGGGCCAGAGGGGAGAAATGATAGCATCATTTCCAGCTGCTCTGGGTTGTCACCCAGTGTTTGAGAAAAGTTGCCTTTGATTTTCTCCCGTCCTGAAAGTGAAGGGACAAACTGAAACAAGCAGAACCATCCTGCATCTTTTCCAAAAGAGTGAAAATCACTTAAGCCGTATATTTGCATTATACACATTAAACTAACAGAGGAGGCTATTTACAAGACTTCCCTAAACGCTTAAATCTATTTTTGTGGACAAAAGGATTTTAAGTTAATTTATTTTGCCAAACGAATAATTTAAAGCAAGTTAGCATTTTGTTGACAGAATTATGATGAAATTCATTTTGTCGGCATAATTGATTGAACAGATAGCAGAGGCATTTCCTCGGCAGAATGAAGTATGTGCAGCAATTGTCAAACAGCATTGCCTGGGTGCTCTCAGATCAGTCAGTCAACAAAATGAATACAAAATCCTTTTGTCCACAGCCCAAAGGGTAGGTGTTAATTATTTGGGAATTGGATTCAAAGCCAAATTATCCTCTGCTGAGCACTGATAAAATTTTATTCTGTGGATGAAGTATGCTTTTGCTAAGGAAATGTTAATGTTGCAAATTCCTCTGGAACAAAATCATAATGCTGTGCCGTATTCCAGAAGTGCAAATGTATCCTGCTCAACATCATTTATTAAAGTCATGGGCAAAACTTCAACAACAAGATTCTATGCTTTGCGCTCTTCATGAAGCTTTATACATACATAGTAACTGAGACACAGTGCTCTAAATCAAATGACTGTAGTCAAGGCTAGAGTAGACCTACTAAATCAATTGAGAGCAGTGTGTGGGGAAAAGACCTTGGAGTCCTCGTGGACAACAAGTTAAACATGAGCCAACAATGTGATGCGGCAGCTAAAAAAGCCAATGGGATTCTGGCCTGCATCAATAGGGGTATAGCGTCAAGATCCAGGGAAGATCCTGCTCCCCCTCTACTCTGCCTTGGTCAGATCACAACTGGAATACTGTGTCCAATTCTGGGCACTGCAGTTGAAGGGAGATGTTGTCCAGAGGAGGGCGACTAAAATGATTAAGGGTCTGGAGAACAAGCCCTATGAGGAGCGGCTTAAAGAGCTGGGCATGTTTAGCCTGCAGAAGAGAAGGCTGAGAGGAGACATGATAGCCATGTACAAATACGTGAAGGGAAGTCATAGGGAGGAGGGAGCAAGCTTGTTTTCTGCTGCCCTGCAGACTAGGACGCGGAACAATGGCTTCAAACTACAGGAAAGGAGATTCCGCCTGAACATCAGGAAGAACTTCCTCACTGTGAGGGCTGTTCGACAGTGGAACTCTTCCCCAGACTGTGGTGGAGGCTCCTTCTTTGGAGGCTTTTAAGCAAAGGCTGGATGGCCATCTGTCGGGGGTGCTTTGAATGCGATTTCCTGCTTCTTAGCGGGGGGTTGGACTAGATGGCCCATGAGGTCTCTTCCAACTCTACTATTCTATGATTCTATGATTCTATGAATTAGATTTTCCTATTTATCAAGTAATCATGTAACCATTAGTTTACTGAGTCTACTCTAGTTGAGACTAACCAACCGGATTCCATCTACTAAGTTTCTAACATAGGGTGACCAGAGCTTGGAGAAGTTACTGTAAGAGTTTCTAGGCATTATGACCATAGGTAAAGGTAAAGGTTTTCCCTGATGTTAAGTCCAGTCGTGACTGACTCTAGGGGTTGGTGCTCATCTCTATTTCTAAGCCGAAGAGCCGGCGTTGTCCATAGACATCTCCAAGGTCATGTTTCCCTGAAAATAAGACATCCCCTGAAATTAAGACCTAGGAGGAGGGAGCTGCCACTGCCGAGGAAGGCGTGCTGAGGCTGTTAGGAATTGTGGGAGTTGAAGTCCAAAACACCTGGAGGGCCCAAGTTGGTCCATGCCTGTTTTAGCTGCTAGGCCTCCCTCCCTTCTTCCCAACAATCGTAGTTTCCCCTCACAGCCTCATTCGCACTCATTGCTTTGGTCGCTCCCACTTTACCTCAGAGCGGAGACTTGGCCTCGGCACTGGAAAAAAACCACCCACGAAGGCGGAGGAGGCAACGGCATGCCCGCTTGCTCTCTTGCCTCAGGAAGTGGGCACCACTGCCAGCAATGCCCGCCTAGGCCCCGCCAGGGATGCACACGCCCTTGGGACCATAGAGCATTTCGGAGGCCCGGGCTAGAGCGTGTGAGCCCGTCTGCGACCCAGCACCATTTTAACCATAGAGCCCTCCCCCCTTCCCTTTCCTTTTGCTCACGCACTCTTGCCCGGGTCTCCAGAGCGCTCTATGGCCCCAAGGGCGCGCACATCCCTAGCGGGGCCTAGGTTGGCATTGCTGGCAGTGGTGCCCACTTCCCGAGGTGAGCAAGCAAGCAGGCATGCCGTTGCCTCCTCTGCCTTGGGAACCATGGGACTAATGGTAGGAGCTCTGAATGTGATTGCTGGCCCAAGTTCCCTCCTTTCAGGACATTTCTGCCTCTTTTCAATAGTTTAATATCATGTGAAAAGCTCTGTGCTGAGGTGTCCTACAAGGGGGAAATTTCTCAATGTGATGAGGTTGATTGCCAGAGTTCCCTCCTTTTAGGACACTTCTGCGTCTTTTCAACCAAGGAGAGCTATGCATGATGGCGGGAAGTAATTTAACTCATGTGATGAGCTCCGTGCCTCTCCGCACCTGAAAAGAGGCTGAAGTGCCCTATGACTGGGACATTTCTAAATGTGATGAAGTTGTTAGTATCTAAAAACTTAAGCTGATTATTTAAGCAACATAACATTTTGATACTCAGATTTCAAGTTTGGGTAATTTGTACTGATATGCCTGACATTTCTAAGATAGTTATATTATGCTTTTGTTTTACATAATTCTGTCTGATATACTTAGGCCGAAGTGCAAAAAGGTGAGGAAAGTAGATTTTCAAAAAATTCCCAGTTATGCTGCATTTAATGTTTAACATTTCCATGAAAATAATTAGCAAAAAGTAGTGTCACTTCTGCTCTAAAGGAGAGTGTGCCAGATTATTGAGGAGTCTTACCTTGATATGAGATATATCTGTCTTTAGAAGATGAGCTTTTCATTTTCTCATTAGATGGCCTTGCTAACCTATTCTGCATCCTCGTCTATAATTACTCTCTCTTTTGTGGAAGGTAAAGCAAATTGGTTGTGTCAGTCTCCCTTGCTGCCAAACACAAGCAAAAAAGTCATTAATGATTGCAACATATGCTGCTGTTTTCCAGACCACTGGGATCTTCATACATCTGTTATTCCTGGAGGACCCAAGACATGATTGTTAATGTCATGATCCCAACATCCTTAGTCAGCGGAGCTTCAAGAACATTAGCACTTGGTTAACTTTATATAATTCATTGATAAACAACTACGAGTGAAATTCTGATGCAAAGTTTTTGTTGAGACTGAGAATGCACTAGAGGAGGGAGCAGGTGCAAGAGGTGGAGAAAGAATCTATTTATTAATGAATTCATTTGACTTAAAGCCATGTCAGGACTTCCAGTTGGAGCTGAGGAGAGAAAGTTCCATGGAGCTTTGGTTCTGTGCATTGGAGAAGATGGTGTGGGGAAAGCAGATGTCCATCCCTCAAATTCCTGAACTGATAAAAACAGACAAATTGTGATATTACAAAGTTCACATTTATAGTTGTGGCACCATAGCTGTGGCTCCAAATGTCCTCTAAATATTCCTTTAGAAGCCATCCAAAGGAGTTCTTAGCTGTTGGAGAGAAGGGTGTTGAATGATGATGCAACCAGTCCTCTCCCACCAGTGAGGGTTAGTGTGATAAACAGTTGTGATAGGATCTTGTTATCCCTTTTTGCATCAAACATGACTGGCAGGGGAATGAACACATCATAATTTGGCACCACACACCCCATTGCCTCAGACCTTCATTACTTGGTGTAGCTTCATAGCTTCTGAAGTTAGTTTGAGAGTTTGAATTGTCCGATGTAGCTATGGCAATGGAGCTGCATCACTGTAGTTATGTCTAATAATGCAGAATCCTAGCCAGAATATTTAACATTCAAATACCATGAAGCACAATGAGATATTTAATAACTGACTGAAAAAGTAATGTAAAACCACATCAATATCAGGTGGTGCACCTCTCCATTCAAAACCATTAAGAATCACAAATTGTAATTTGCATTGTAAGATAGGTAACTTATAGAAGTTCACAGAAGGAAGTTTTTGTTTCTCCCCCTTGATACAGCTGAAGTTAAGTTCCAACTGTAGGGAAAAGTTAGGGTATAAAAAAGCCAATACCAATAAACCGATAAACCATTGGGGTTTGGTTCCAAGATCCCATCTAGATATAATAATAATATTAATATTAACAACAACAACAACAACAACAACAACAACAACAACAACAAAACACTGCATGGAAAGTTTCTTGACAAAATTGAAGAAAAAGCTGATAAGGAGAAGACCTGGCTATGGCTCACGAATGGGACCCTGAAGAAGGAGACAGAAGGCCTGATCCTTGCAGCCCAGGAGCAAGCCATCAGAACAAATGCAATTAAGGCCAAGATCGAAAAATCAGCTGATGACCCAAAATGCAGACTGTGCAAGGAAACCGACGAAACCATTGATCATCTCCTCAGCTGCTGTAAGAAAATTGCACAGACAGACTACAAACAGAAGTACAACTATGTGGCCCAAATGATTCATTGGAACTTATGCCTCAAGTACCACCTCCCAGCAGTAAAGAACTGGCGGGATCACAAACCTGCAAAAGTATTGGAAAATGAACACGCAAAGATACTGTGGGACTTCCGAATTCAGAATGACAACGTTCTGGAACACAACACACCAGACATCACAGTTGTGGAAAAGAAAAAGGGTTGGATCATTGATGTCACCATCCCAGGTGACAGTCGCATTGATGAAAAACAACAGGAAAAACTCAGCCGCTATCAGGACCTCAAGATTGAACTTCAAAGACTCTGGCAGAAACCAGTGCAGGTGGTCCTGGTGGTGATTGGCACATTGGGTGCCGTGCCAAAAGATCTCAGCCGGCATTTGGAAACAACAGACATTGACAAAATTACGATCTGCCAACTGCAAAAGGCCACCCTGCTGGGATCTGCATGCATCATCCGAAAATACATCACACAGTCCTAAACGCTTGGGAAGTGTTCGACTTGTGATTTTGTGAAACGAAATCCAGCATATCTATCTTGTTTGCTGTGTCATACAATAATAATAATAATAATAATAATAATAATAATAATAATAATAATAATAATAAATAAAATACTTTATATACTACTCTATCTCCCCGAAGGGACTCAGGGCGGTTTCCAAAATAAATAAAAAACAACATACAATAAATTAACAGAACAAATAATACATCGTAAACAAAACACAGCAATTTAGTTAAAATAGCAGTAGCAGTCAAGGCCTTTGATCAAAGGAGGGGGATATCAAATCTTTGTATGCTGTAGTCCTATTGTATACAATGGTGTAGTAAAATGGTGGTCATAATTTAAAATGTCAAAAGTAAGGTTTGCTTTTGGGATTTTCAGTCCTGTTCCATTATTTGGATAGAGGCCACTAGGGGGCACTAGAAAGACAAGGATAGTCTATTTTACAGAAGGGAGTTGAAGGGGGAAATCATTTTCCCAACTTTTGCTGGTTATTCCCTCTCCCCCTATCATAAACAAGGGTTGTTTCCATGACAGGGACATGGTTGGGGGCAATAACAAAAACACAAGGGGAGATTGTTTTCCTCCTTCAACCCACTACCCACCCCTTTAAAATGGACTCTCATTCTCTCTTGGTCACCCCCTGATAGCCTCTGCCCGGCTAATGGAACAGTACTGGATTTTCTTTTTTAAAAAATTTGCGGCCTGGAGGGACCTCCGTTGCAGTCTGGCCAACTAGAAAAGGCCAGATGGGCGAGGGTGTGTAGTGCGGGAAGCGGGGCCAACCCTGGCCCCGCCTCCCGTGCTACTCGCCCTGACCCCGCCTCCCATGCAGCGTGGGAGGCGGGGCCAGGGCACGCTGGGCGGGAGGCAGGGCACCACCCTGTCCCGCCTCCCGCCCAATGCGCCCTGGTCTAGCCGGCCTAAGTTGCTGGATGCAGGTGCAGATCGGCCAGCCGATCTGCGCCTGCGTCCAGCAACTTCAGCGCTTTGCAGATTGGTGTGGCGCGGCGACGCGGCGGCAGCGGGGGCGCTACGGGGCACTGTCGAGGTGTCGACAGTGCCCCCTAGCGGCGTGCGCCCGAGGCAGCAGCTTAACCGGCTTCATAAGTTAAACCGGCCCTGTCTACAATCTATATACTACTCTCTTAGAATTAACCACCACATCCAAATTACAGTGGCTTAACTCTTTTACTGGTGGTTAGGGCAGAGGTATTAAGATTCCCATTATAAAAAAGGGAGGCTACAAAATCATACTTGTGCAGGATGATGCATGTGCCAGTTTCAAATAACATCAGTGTGATGGATCCATATCGGCATATTTCACATGGAGAGGTTCTAATGTATGCAAATGAGGAGATGTAAATAACTGTGTTCCAGTGACCCTGAATACCCTTTGTTTATTTGTTTTGTGTGTGTAAGAAATCTCTTATCAGAACCTGGAAAAGTTAGATGATTTTTTTAATTAAAATTCCCAGGCTTCCCCAGACATTCTAGTGAATAATGTCATATGGAATTAACTTGAGTTCCAGTTCCAAATATGCTTCTGAGATAGAGTAAGGGAACAGTGAGAGTTTTCCTCAGATTGACAGACCACCAAAAAGTTACAATTCAGCCCTGTCTCCAATAGAGTGTAGAAAGTATGAATTCAAGACTAATATTTTAATATATTTAAGATGACATAATAATGTAAATGAATTTAATGCTTAAGATGACATAATATTGTAGCAGAATAATGTAAATGAATTTAATAAAGCCTGTCTGTTAGAACATCTATTTATTCCATATACGCTTCTGCTTGTGCCTTGACATCTTGATTTCCATTGTCACTCCTCTCAAATTTTGCACAAAGTGAAATTGCAAGGGTTGTTGTGTGGCAAACCCCTGAATAATTGTAGGGGTTTTGTTCAAAAGACTAGAATTTATTCAAGAATATATTTGTCTCCATATGGGCCTTCCTTTCCACCAAGGTTTTTTTTTTTTATCATGTCAGAAGCAAAATGAGAATATACTGCAAGTCGCTTCTGGTGTGAGAAAATTGGATGTCTATGGAGACATTGTCCAGGGATGCCCAGATGTATTACTATCTTGTGGGAGACTTCTCTCATGTCCCTGCATGGAAGATAGGGCTAAGAGATGGGAGCTCATCTGTTTTGTGTATTCGATCCGCCTACCTTCAGATCTTCAGGTCAGCAGTTCAGCTGGCACAAGGGTTTAACCCATTATGCCACCTTCACTTTCTTCCACCAAGATACAAAACAGAAGTGAAAAGATGGTGTGCAACTGGACTGAAAGGCAAACCACAAAACAGAGCATGATTCAATGCATAATTCAATGCAGATTACTGTCACTCCAAAACATACAATTCTATCTAGGCTGAAATATTTCATTTCAACCAAGTAAAGAATTGTCGATTGAAGACATATTATATTATGGGCTGTCCTGGTAACATTCTTGTGCCATTTCATCTGTAAGAGTGATGTCTCAGCATCTGCCGTTGTGCGACTGCTTAGAACGTTAATCATAATTGCCTCCTGGTTACCTTATGCTCCCCTTCCATCTGTTTATTTTATCATGCTGATGATATGTTGCTGCATCTTATATGCAGAAATTCTCTGGAGCAGAAATTATGTTTGGGTTATTTGTGTACAGTTGCTAGGGCAGAAAGGCCCAGACCTTAGATCTTCTCTCTCCCCTGTTCCCTTGGTGCTTCCATAATAAATTAATTGTTGAAGTTCTCATTGGAGCATTACATTTAAGATGACTTTTTGGCTGATCCTTATGAAAGAATTCCCCCGTAGATCGAGGCATTATCATTCTCCTGTCGTATTGTGCAACATCCATTCTGAGTGCTTTGCTGGTAGCATAGTGGGAGTGTATATATCTCCTCACCATGAATATTGTTTGAAATATTTATGAGTAAAAGTACTCAAGGTTTTGGGTCAATACTGTAAAAGCCAGTGTTTTCTAGAATTATAAAGAATATTTTCAAATTTTCTCACCTCTTTTTGGGAAAGGGGGCAATTAGCCCTAATGCTTTGACTTCTTTTTATTATTATTATTATTATTATTATTATTATTATTATTATTATTATTATTAATAATAATAATAATAAAAAAAAAACTTTATTTATACCCCGCCACCATCTCCCCAACGGGGACTCGGGGCGGCTTACATGGGGCCATGCCCAAAACAATACAATGTAAACAGCATATAAAAGAACAGCACATCACAATACAATAAGCAATACAATAAATAATAATATCCATTACAAAATAAAACAAGGAGACAATGAAAACAAGGGCAGACCACATGAGCATTAAGTTAAAACTCGGGGTAAGTTTTTTTAAAAAAATGCAAAAAATATGATCAGGAGCCGCCAGTGGCACAGTGGGTTAGACCGCTGAGCTGCCAAATGTGCCTGAAAGGTTGCCGGTTTGAATCCGGTGAGCGGAGTAAGCTCCTGCTGTCAGCTCCAACTTCTGCCATCCTAGTAGTTTGAAAACATGCAAATGTGAGTAGATCAATAGGTACCGCTCTGGCAGGAAGGTAATGGCACTCCATGCAGTCATGCTGTCCACATGACTTTGGAGGTGTCTATGGACAATGCCGGCTCTTTGGCTTAGAAATGGAGATGAGCACCACCCCCAGAGCTGGACACGGCTAGACTTAATGTCAGGGGAAAACCTTTACCTATGCACATAACCACTGCTTTTGCATGGAAATATTGTCAGAATTGTATATAAACATTGTGTGATATGTGGAACCATAATGATGTTGCTATGTAGTGAATTCGGGCATGATCACTTCTCTCAGCCTCACTTAGAAGTAAGATGGGTCTGGGGGTAAGGTTTGGGGTCTGTTGCCTGTCTGTAAAGAAGTAACTGTCTCTTGTAAGTGATCTCTAGAACAACAGGGAGAAAAAGGCCCATGCCCCCAATCTCTGCTGGGCAGAGATCACATGTGCAAGTAAGGGTGAGAATGTCAAACAGCTGATTCGTGTTCCACATGGGAACAGACCCTGACAATTGCAGCAGCTGCTTACTGCTAGGTGAGGTTTGAGGACTTATACATCCCTTAAATTAAGGCTGCATAGAGATCATGAATACATAGTATTTGTGAGTGAGTAACCACAGGTTATGCAGCATCTGCACTGAGAAATTGAGTCCTTTTCTTCTGGTGATCAGGGTACAGGAGAAGGATGGTCAGCAGTTCGAATATGGGGAGCAGGGTGAGCTCCAGTCTGTCAGCTCCAGCAGGGACATGAGAGAAGCCTCCCACAGAATGGTAAAACATCAAACATCCGGGCATCCCCTGGGCAACGTCCTTGCAGATGGCCAATTCTCTCACACCAGAAGCGACTTGCAGTTTCTCAAGTTGCTTCTGACAAGAAAAAAAAGAGAGGGGCCTGCTATTTTTGTGCATTTTTGTTAGGAATTTCAGGCTGAGAGTTTTGAATATAATTCATTAAACCCTTTCTAGGAGAGTGAGCAGATATACATGATAGGTTGTTTTAACCAAGACAACACTATCCCATTTAGTACTATGCCAAGCACCCCTGATATGAGCCAAGGCAGAATCCAGAGTTCAGAACAGCCCGTGGTCTCCCTGCCACTACAATATTTCTAATAAATACAACATAGGGCCAACTTAATTTACATTTGAAATTCGGAAATCAACCAATACAATTTCTTTTAAAATACATTCCCATAACATAGACCTATGCTCACTAAAGGCACTTTTACATTGCCTGATATCCCATAATATGTAACAGGTTTATCTGAGGCATCCAAACGGCATCTTAGGTAAACCTGGATTAATCTGGAGAAAACTGGGATATCCCAGTATTCCCCGGATTAATTTGACACCTGCAAAGATTCAGACCTTAAGCTAAGGTCCAAATATTTGCAAGTGCTGGGCCTGTGGGATTGACTCTTAAGGCTCCTGGAGCCCGAAGGAGCAGGATGGCACCCACTCCTCCCCTCCCAGCCCCACATTTTCTCTCCAAAACTTCCCTGAGTGGCCTGCCAGCAGTGCTAGCCCCTACAAAGAGCTCTCCTGTCATGCGAAAATGACCTTCAGGTACGTTTTTAGCGGAAAATGGTGGGCTGGAGAGTTGACCCAAGAGGGCATCTAGCCACCCCACAAGGGAAATCCCAGGGTTTGGGTTGGAGTGGGGACAAAATAACCCAGTTCCTTCCAACATTCCAGGCAGTGTAGAAGAGCCCTAACAACAGCAAGAATGAAAAACACTGTTTTCTTTCATTTGATCATAAATCTATATCTATATATATATAATAAAAGTGAAATCGGAGTATGTATCAGCGTTTTGATTGGCCTGGCGGAATATGTGCTCGCGTTTTGATTGGCCGCCACTATCCCAGGCCACTGAGACCAACAGGAATGACGGATCTGCACCAAACTTGGCACACTTCATCCCCACGATGCACTTTATGACCTGCTGCCATTTGGGGGAGGATGGACCACAGATGATGGGATTTGCAGTACTTTCAAACACTTTAACTCCCACAGACTACTGCAATGCCCACCAATGATAGAAATGGACCAAACTTGGCACACAGAACTCCTGTCGACCCCTTTACATCCTGATGTATATTGGGGCAGGATGGACCAAGGATGATGGAATTTGCAGTACCTTCCCTCACTTCTTGAGACCACAGCAACTGCCACAAATCACACAACTGAACCAAACCAGGCACACATATCCCAAATGACACACTTCACATGCTGCAGCAGTTTGACGGAGGGTGGACCAAGGATTATGGCATTTGCAGTACATTCATCCAATTCACCTCCCACAAACCACTGTGATGCCCATGAATGACAAAATTGTATCAAACTTGACACGCAGGTGCAGGGTAGCCCACTTTACATCCTGGTGCAGTTTGGGGGAAGAGGGACCGTGGATGAGGGGACTTACAATATCTTCAGTCACTTCCTGGGACTACTGTGACCCCCACCAATGACTGATCAAGACCAAACTTGGCACATAGAGCCACCATGGCCCACTCTACATCTTGGTGAGATTTGAAAGAGCTTGGACCTTGGATGATGGGACTTGCAGTATATTCATTCACTTCCTGAGACCACTGTCACCCCCATCAATGTCTCATCAAGACCAAACGTCAAACAGAGAACACCCATGACTCATTCTACACCCAGGTGCAGTTTGGAGGATGATGGACCATGCACGATGGGACTTCCAATACGTTCACTCACTTCCTGAGAGCACCGCGACCCACACAAATGACTGATCAAGACCAAACATGGTACATGGAGCCCTCATGACCTATTCTACATACTGGCTCTGTTTGGAGGGGGATGGACACTGGACGATGGGACTTGCATATGGGAGTTGGAGCTCACCCGCACCCACTGAACCCAGCTGACAATGGATATAGGATACACTTGGAACACAGGCAAACAATGCCTTTCTCAAATGACCCGGGCATCGCCGGGTCTCCAAGCTAGTATATAATAAAAGTGAAATCGGAGTATGTATCAGCGTTTTGATTGGCCTGGCGGAATATGTGCTCGCGTTTTGATTGGCCTGGCGGAATATGGATCAGCTTTCTGATTGGCCGGCCGGAATATGGGCCAGCTCTGATTAGCCACCACTTTCACAGGCCACTGGGATTGCTGAGGGAAAAGCTACTACCAACTGGCTTCGTTCGGCCTACTTATCTCCTCAGAACTATGCTAGCTTTGGGACAGTTAACAGCTTTCGGCCTACACTTTGGTAATAAAAAACACCACTGCCACCACCAGGAAGGCCGGACCTGGACCAAACTTGACACACATCACCCCTACGATCCATGAACCCACTGACAACAGATGGCCCCCTTTGGCCCCTCTGCTGACATGTTTAAGGCCTTCCAGGCTGGCCCCACGCCGCTAGGCCCAAAAGGGGACGCCATCTTGCATCAGCTTTCAACTTCTTTGTAAGGCCCTACTTTCCTCAAAAGACAGCAGAGAACATTGTTATTATCGTTTTAATGATATGCTTATGAACACTTCTAGCCCCCAAAGCCCCAATCCAAGCCGCCTTTGATCATTTTGCTAACACGTTTCAGGCCTTGCAGCCTGGCTCCATTGTGCTAGGCCGCAAAAGAGGCGGCCATCTTCCCTGTTCCAAACAGAGCAGCTTTTGCCTGTGTCTCTTCTGCAGGCCAAAGAGGCTGGCCCCGCCCTCCCAAGCCTCAAAACAGGACGCCATTTTACCTCTTCAGCTTTTCCCTGCCTCATTGGGAAACAGCAGTCCCCTTCTACAAGGTAAGACAGCACTGTTTATAACAGACTGAAGAGAACCTCATTCTTATCTTTTAAAGGATGCCTTTTCATGCTTAGGAACATTTCTAACCCACGAACCCCCAATCCAACCCCCCCTTGATCCTTCTGCCACATATTTGCAGGCCAAGGAGGCTGGCCCCGCCCTCCCAAGCCTCAAAACAGGACGCCATTTAACCTAATTTGATGTTTAATAGGCTTTTCCTTCATCCCTCCTTATTATCCAACATATTCGCTTATATAACATTCTGCCGGCCTGTTTATGTTGGATAAGTGAGACTCTACTGTAGCACCACATCAAGTAGGAAATAAGCTACCACTTATAAAGTGGGGAGGCAAATTTAACTAATTTACGACGTTGGAATGAGGAAGTGCTGTCACAGTGGATGATGAAGCAGCTCTTCCTCCCTGTGGCCAGAATCGAACATCCCCTCAGACATTATTTATTTATTTATTTACGGTATTTATATTCCGCCCTTCTCACCCTGAAGGGGACTCAGGGCGGATCACATTATATACATATATGGCTAACATTCAATGCCCATATACACACAGAACCGAGACATCATCCACTGTGACGGCACTTCCTCATTCCAATGTCATAAATTAGTTAAATTTGCCTCCCCACTTTATAAGTGCTACCTTATTTCCTACTTGATAGATGCAATTATCTTTCGGGTTGGTAGGTCAGCAACGAGTAGGGGCTATTTTTTTTAATTGACAGGTGCTCACCCCGCCACGGGATGGCCTCGAACTCATGACCTCATGGTCAGAATGATTTACTGCAGCAAGCTGCTCACGAGCCTGCGCCACAGGATGTTGTCCATCTACAACCTTATGCATTTTATTAATGGGATAATTCATTAAAAAAAATTAAAATCCCTTTTCAAATAACCCGGGCATCGCCAGGTACCCAACCAGGTATATAGTAATAAAAGTCAGTGTTTGTGGGTATGTATGTTTGTATGTATGTATGTATGTATGTATGTATGTATGTATGCGGCGGTGTATACTTCCGCCCTGGGATCTGACTCCCACAAACCACTGCAACCCCCCATAAAAGATGCATCTGGAGCAGTTTGGACAAGGATGGACCGCGTATGAAGGAATTTGCAGTACCATCACCTGCTTTACAGACCACACAACCCCCACCAATGACAGACTAGGACCAAGCCTGGAACACAAACTCCTTATGACTTTCAACCCTGGAGAATTTGGTGAACAATGGAACATGGATGATAGGATCTGAAGTACCTTCACCCACATCCAGAGACTATTCCTAACCCCCTCAGTCATGTATCTGTACCAAAGATGGCACACACCCCCATGACTCTTCTTATATACTGCTGAGGTTTTTTGGAGGATTGACCACAAACGATGGGATTTCCAGTACCTTCACCCCATCCAGAAACTACTGCAAACCCCATCGGCCACAGATCTGCATCAATGGGCCCATTCATAATATCCAAAACAACTCAATGCCCACTACTAATAACCCGGGCACCGCCGGGACCCCAAGCTAGTATGATTATAAATATGAATAACAAGGTTATGAATCTTGCCTTCCTTCTAAAATCTCACCTTCTCTTCAAGTGGAAAGACAAAGAACATTATAGCATTTCTTAATTTACAACGCTGAGTGATAAGTAAGAAAATGGATTATTAGGATGCAGGGCAAATGATAAAAGTAACTCATCTAGGATGCAACTTCACAATTGCATAGAATAATGCAATACTAAGGGCAGAGAGGAGAAGAGGAGGCAGAATGTTACCTTTCCCTGACTTAGGCAAAAGCAAACCTCCTCAGCCTTTCTCAGTTTTGTTATCCTCCTCTTTAATAACCTTTGACATCTCGACCACAATGTGATGCTTCTTGGCCACACTTGTGCTTTTCATGTGTGAAATGTGGGTCAAGAGGAAGTGCTGTGTTGTGGTTTCAGCACTGGATTGAGACTCTGGAAATGAAGATTCAAACTTCTGCTCAGCATGGAAACCCACTGGATGGCCTTGGCCAAATCACACGATGTCAGCCTTAGAGGGAGGCAAAGGCAAATCCCTGAGAACAAATCTCGCCAAGAAATCCAAGTGACAGGATTGTTTTAGCATTGTCATAAGACAGAAACAACTTGATGGTTCAAATCAACAGTGAGACAGAGGTCTGTGTGCAAACAAGCCTATCCTATCTAATGCCCCTGAACTAGTTTGCTTTTTAGCAAAAAGACACTGCAGTCATCAGTTCTTTCTGCAGATGAAAAGGAAGGACCATTGGGTCCTTTGCCTCAGGCAGCAAAACATTTTGAGCAGGTCCTGTCCAAACCACTGTGAATTTTTATATGTATTTTGAAACTGCTGTTTTGACTTTGTCATCAGGCAAAAATAGAAAATGAAGATAGCATCTGGCTAAACTGCTATTTTTCACATTGTTCTCATATCCCTGGGTTAACATAATGCAAGAACAAAAGAAATTCCATCTGGAAATGGTAGCATCAGGGAAATCATATTCATGCATTAATGGACTCCCCCTTTAAGTAGCTTTATTAAGCACTGCGTATTCCTGGGTGACATAGACACACATTTTAATGGTTGCAGAATCTCTGACAAAATGCCCATGATCAATTAACTGTCCTGTTCAATTAAAAAAGAAAGATATCACCCCCTGCCTTCTGTTGAAGGTGTCCTTGGTTACAATGGACTGTCTGCCACTTTTCTTTGATGGCTACTAATTATGGCCTGCAGTTTGGCCAGTAGAACCATCATGCTGACATGTAGCACGCTGGTTAGAGAAAGGTAGTGATCTTGTGTGCTTTTTGTCTGGATAGTTTTGTTTCCTCCATTTGCCCCATGTCTTTGGATTCATCTGGACCAGGCAGTTTAATCAGGTCTAAACCTGCCACACCTTAGTCAGGTCTAAACGTTGCGCCACCTTGGAGCCCCGGGCAAACCGCTAAGCTGCTGAACTTGCTCACTGAAAGGTTGACAGTTTGAATCTGGGGAGCAGAGTGAACTCCTGCTATTAGCCCCAGATTCTGCCAACCTAGCAGTTTGAAAACATGTAAATGTGAGTAGAACAATAGATACCTCTTCTGCAGGAAGATAACAAAACTCCATGCAGTCATGCTGGCCACATGATCTTGGAAGTGTCTATGGACAACGTCGGCTCTTTGGCTTAGAAATGAAGATGAGCACCAACCCCCAGAATCAGACATGACTGGATTACACTATGTAACAAAATTTGAAAAAAAAATCTGTGCCTGGTTTGAAAGTATTAATTTCTGTTTAATTGTGTGATACTTACTTTGTCAATAGTTGTTCTACTCCAGAAACTTCGTTTATGTGGCTGCCACAAACTATGTTGAATTGGTTGAGACTCTATGAGGTATTCATTGAGAAACTATAGCAAATTGTTTTGTCCTGCACAAACAAAGATTTTGTCATTTTATAAACTTTATTCATGTTTGAATAATAGAAACAATTCTATTCAGAAATAACATTTATAACCCAGGAACAAATGTTATGTTGCATAGTGTTATTCTCACCTAAACATCCAGGCTAGGTATCTTTCAGGCTAATGAAGTACATTTATTTCCAAACATTTGTGGCTTTTTATCATTGGTTGCATTGACAAGGAAAGGCGGTTTCCTGGAGAGAATCCTGGAGAGAAGGCAAAAGCTTGGATGTAGCTAGTCAGCAATTGATCAGTTTATCAAATGTTTGGATTACTCTCAGAGATTTTTTTTAAAAACCCAAACCATTTTTCCCGTTTTACAAAATAAAAGCATTTAGTTGACTCATCCAAGCTTATTTTCAGGTACAGTAATACTAAAAGGCACCCATGTCCCATTAATTTACAATTTAGAGACGTTAAAGAAATTAAAAGCATAAATCATATTAAATGGGGCTATATGAAAGTTCGGCTCCAGCAATTCTGCCTACATCAGTCATATAAACTAAGAATCCAGCCCTTCTTTCACTTGTTCTGTACTATTACAGAAAGCTTCAGCTTTCACCATGCTTCAAAAATCATAGAATCATAGACCTGGAAGAGGCCACCCTAACCAGTCCAAAAAAAGCACAATCAAAGGACTCCTGAAAAATGGCCATCCAACCTCTTCTTAAAGGCCTCCAAAGAAGGAGCCTGTATGCAGAAAATGATACTTCTGTCTCTTTGCTTTGTGCTTCCTTGCCACAACTTGTGTTTCTACCATTTTAAAGTTGATATTTCCTTTTTTATTATTCCATGTGAAAGTGCATTTATACGTTATTTGTTATTTATAAAGTACATTTTCTTAATTAAAAACATGTAACAAAAATGGGAAGGTGGGGCATTGCGGGGCCGGAACAAATCAATGGCATTTCAATGGGAAAATTCACTTTGAGATAAGAGTGTTTTGAGTTATGATTTCAATCACAGAACGAATTAAACTCTTAAGACAAGGTATCACTGTAGTTTCATTTTAAAAAACATGGCTATGCTAGCTGAGAAGTTCTGGGAATTGTAGTCAAATATATTTTTAATAACTACAAAACTGGAATCTTGGGTATTAATTAAACTGTTGCATTTTGTCATTAAGTGAATGTACTGATTGTATTCACTCAGGAAGACACTTTGTTTTTATATTTTATTTCTATATATGTCAGTAATATATTTTAAACTGTTTTAGTGTAAGTGTTGTTATCCTGTGTTGCTTAGAATGCATTATGCTTATATAAACTGTGATGGCTATTGGCTTGTTGCAAATAAAATTTAATTTGAATTAATTTGAATGCTCTGCCGGCAGGTAAAAGCATTTTAATATAGATGAGCTTTTGAATTCTGAGTATTTAATAGGCATGTGTGGTCCACTGCCTGAAATCTTGGAAGGAACTGGGTTATTTTGTCCCCATTCCAACCCAAACCCTGGGATTTCCCTTGTGGGGTGGTTAGATGCCCTCTAGGGGCGCTTGCATTTCATTTCTAAAATGTTTCTAAAGTTTGGGTGGTGAAAAATTTGGATCTCTAATGAGACTAATGAAATTTTGTTATTATTTCGTTACAATAATTGTACATGCGCATTAATGCAATAATTACTTCTATTGGGGAAAATTCAGGAACTCCTATCTCCCTCATTTTTTAAAGCTATTGGAGTGAAACTTGCTACAATGGTAGAACACATTTACTACTCTTTGTCTATCAAGTTTCATAACATTGTGCTTATTCGTGGATTTTTTTGGGAATTTTCAAATTTTTTATGAACAACACTTTTTTAGAAAAATGACAAGAGCAATCTATTTGAATTTTATATACAATGCACAATATAACAAGGGCATCAATTCCCAAAAGTTTCAGAAATCTACAGATTTTTGGGAATTTTTAATAGTTTAGACCAAAACCATTTATCTTCCCAAAAAAATGACAACAGCAATCCTCTTGAATGTCTGTCTGACTTTATGACACACAATAACGTCAACTTAGCACAGATTTATACTATTACTTGCTTACTTTAGTCCTCTTTGCAGATTCAATTATTTCATTTATTATTAGTGTCTCTAAACAGCTGGCTGGGTGCCCCCACCCACAGTGCCTTCCTTATGGCAATGGTCCAAAGTAAAAGGAATGATTTTGAAAGCACTTTATGTTCTCTTGGCTTTGCCAAACTTCCTTAATGCTTGCTTAGTACTGTTTGCAGATTCAATAATTTTATGTATTATTTTTATTAGACCGATTCTAAATACTGCAAACAGCTATCATTTGGGTCCTTCAGCCCTTATTTGGGTCCTGAGTAGCATTGTATTCTGGGAAATGTAGTTTATGGCAGAGCCTTTTTCATTACCTGCCATTGGGGGCCTCGCTTTCCAAAACTATATTTAAAATGGCTGTGTTCTCAATCTCCATTAAGTTTAATCACACTCACAGTATTGTCCTTATGGCGATAATGGGGCAAAATCCGAAGGTAAAAGAATTGGTTTTTCAGTACTTTATGTTCTCTTGGGTTTGTCAAAGTTATGTGAATTTTAACTGCATCACAGCAATTTATGAAGGAATCGAAACTTAAGAATCAAATCAATGAAAGGATTCAATTTCTTAATGTTTGGCATGCACTGCGTCTGCACACCAGAATACATATCGTAAGTATAAAACATATGATTTAAATCTGAGTAACAAACACTTTCAATTCATTTGCACACCTATAATATTTAGCTATGGTCTTTTAGTTGGTGCATGTAAAAGTGGTATGCTGTTATTTTTAATATTTTAATCTTGTTATCCCTTACTGAAAATGTTTTAAATATTTGTAACATATTTCTAATGCCAGAATTCTCTAATTCCTTCTTAACTTTTATACAATTATTGCATTAAATGCATCTTTTAAAATGTAGTGTAAGCTGCCTTGAATCCTAGACTGGGAAAAAGGCATAATACTAACCCAATGAATAAATGCATAACTTTAAAAATGATCCTTCTATAAGCAACCAGAATGTGACATAAAATCCACTGTCTATCTTTATGATGCCCCAGTACCCACATTAAGCAGAAGCCACTTCTCTGAGATTTAGAAACTCCACACACCTTTAATTACAAAAAGAACTTTCAAAGTTACCGTAAAACCACAAAAAGTGGCATTACTCCTCACTGTTGCAGTCATATTGCGATACATGCACAGTTTTGGAAAAAGAGATTTCCTGCAGGTAACTTGTTAATACAAGCTCTAAACAGAATTTAATAGATTTTACACGTTCTTCCTATATTTAGTCAATAAATACAAGCACATTTCTAATTCAGTAAAGTATGAGGAAGGTGTTAATTGTGAGATCAGTGCCTTGTCATTGTTAATTTTTTTAATCCAACATAATTTTCACTGAAAGAATTGACACACTCACACACAGCATCCCAGGTAGGTCATGATGCTATTATTTATGGCAGTGAATGAGCTAAATCAAGCATTCTTCAGCTCAGAAAGCTCGACAGTCTAGTTCTGCCATCTCTGAAAGCAGACATACGTAAAACTTTGTCAATTATGGATATAAATGCAGCGAACTGGAAGAGAGGAAAATATGCAATCAGCAGTAGCTCTGATTAAGATAATTTTGAAGGCATAGTGTTATTTAATTTAGGGAGGATGAGCAAGGGCTTATCTAAACAGCTATAGCAAAAGGTTCTCAAGCTTGTTTTTTGTCTGTAGAGCTGTCTGTGCATGATTCGTAAAGAGAAGCTTTCCAATATGTGACGGCATAACTAGAGTTCTTTTAAATCCCAGCATTCTAGTACTACGATTCCACTTTAATTGCCATGACAACAACATCATGTGGGGTCCTAGAGTTGGTCACCGGAGAATTTTCAGATGGAGAATGCCAAAACCCCCTCCACAACTTCCTATTTATTTATTTATCATGTCAGAAGCGAACTGAGGTACAAGTTGTAATGTATTTGAAAACACTAATTTTTTTTTTTAAAAAAACCAACAACTTGCCATTATACTAAATGTCCTTTGACCAGTAGTTGGCCACTTGGAGTGCCTCTGGTGTTACCACTGATTGAGTGCCTCCAGCATCAGCCACTGATTTTGGCTCCGGGTTTTAGCCTGCCACTTTTGGACTCTCGCTTGCTGAGGTGTTCCTGTGAGTATCTCCATAGATCTTCCAATGATAGGGTTCTTTAAGATGTTGCCATGGCAGCTAAAGTGGAACCACGGCACTATAATTGTATAGTGTGATCTGACCCTAGTGATGGGTTTACTATTTTATTGAGATATGACTCATTGACTCTCGATGGAAACATGAAAAGGAGATGTCCTTCCCCCTACTAATTCACTTTAGTGCTTAGACCATGGGGTGCCCCAGTCTATGATGCTATGAAAATATTAGCAGAGCTGGAAACAGACATGGCAGTATTGATATCTATTACATTTTAATAATTAAAAAAGAAATTTGAATAGGTCATCAGTTCAACTATCAACCCCTCAAATTGCCTTCTCACCATTTAAAACTGTTAAATCTGACAATGAGAGGCACAAATGAGGTTTTATTTGCGACCAACCTCTCCCTCCATTTTTTAAAAACTTCTAAGCAAATTGATTTTGCAAATGTTCCATGTGTGTTTGCCGCCCAGTATAGAAATAAATTAAAGCCTAAATGTAGGGATGTAACATCTGTCATTATATGTGAGAAAGCTTTGAAGACTTTTCTTGGCAAGTCATAATTGCTGAAACTGCTCATTTATGCAAAGCTTGGCACATGTGGATTGTCAATGTGACAGTGGATTGAGTCAACTTGTGCAGCTGTTACTTGCATGTCTCAGCGGGATAAATCAAGATGTGTAGATTTTTTTTTAGTAACGGTATTAATGGTCGGTGTTCTATTGAAATCATTTAGGATGGATTTGCACTTTCCACAGGAGTTTCACTGGACTTTCAGGTCTGATACTATCTTTGTGTGTAGCTGAGTGGTTTAATTTTTCCTGTTTAGTTCTCATTTTCACACTGAGGTCTGTGCTGTACTACTTCAGAAATGAAACAGAGTGCCCTTCACATAAAACAACAACAGTTAGGACCAACAATGACATTTTGTTGCTTGAAGCAGAAAGTGGGGTAGAAAAGTTTTCAAACATTTCTGCTAAGTTCTTGGAAACAGAAATGCAATAATGGCATATTAAATAAAAACTACTGTATATACTCGAGTATACGCCTAGTTTTTCAGCCCTTTTTGGGGAGCTGGAAAAGCTCCCCTCGGCTTATACTCGAATGAAGGTCCTGGCCGGCTTCTATTCAGGTCGGCTTATACTTCAGTATATAGGTATTCAGAGTGGGACAGTCTTACCTTATTAAAGTCTTATTATTATCTTAAATTACAGTTTTATATAAATATTCAAAAACATTTAACCTACTGATGCCTCAAATAATGGAATTTTATTAATATCTATTTTTATTTTTGAATTTGACCCGTAGCTACTGCATTTCCCACCTTCGTCTTATACTCAAGTCAATAGGTTTTCCCAGTTTTTGTGGTAAAATTAGGTGCCTCGGCTTATATTCGGGTTGGCTTATACTCGAGTATATATGGTAATTCGTTGGTTTTTCACATCTAAAACAGCTGCTTGAGATCCCTAATTTTGCCTAAGACCAGGACCATTCATCTCCTTCTCTAAACATCCTTCTCTAAACACCTGCTAGGGATGTTTCCGCTAGACAGTCTGCATTGAGCAGGGTGTTGGACTAGATGGCCAAAGACCTTCCTTCCAATTCTTTGATTATATTGTTTTGTGACTCTATGGGCCTCTTTACATTGGGGTTTTAATGGTCCCTTTTCTCTCTTCAGAACAGGTCCTACTGAATGCCATCAAACAGTGCTAGCTTGGCCCTGCTCCCATTCCTCTTGAAGTGGAGGGGAAGCGTCACAACATGTTTCGTCTGCCATGATGGAGAGGAAAGAGGTAGCTCCAATTGAGCTACCTGAATTTTCTTCTCTTCCCCCCATATGTTGGGGGAAAGGGAAAGGAGACAATGCACGTTGCTGCCCTTTCGCTCACCATGAGGACAGGGTGCCAACGCAGCTTGTCCCATCCCCACCATATGATGGGTGAAGGAGAGAGGGTGCACAGGTCAACTCCTAGAGAAACACCATGGTGTGTGAAGCAGCCCTATGACTCCTACTTTAAAGACACTAGTTTTCTTTGTGTGGGGAATATGAGTGTGAGAGTATGTGTGAGAAAGACAAAGAGCATTTGCAAAATTCAGTGAGCTGCTGAACGTTAGTTTTCTTTGTCAAAAGGAAAGTAAAGGAAGGGGGACAATTTTTTTTTGAATTTTTCCATAAATATAAAAGATCATCAATGGATGCTGCATGATTCTGTGGGACGCATGTGTGTATATATGTTTGAAGCAGGCATGGTGGAATGTATGTGCAGCTAAAAATGGAGGATATTGCTTCCAACTCTTTCTCAGTCTGAGTCAGACAAGACCTTAAGCACCTCCTTTCTCCCTGCTCCTTTCCCAGTGCTCCCTGTTGCTCCAGTAGTGCTATGGTATGCAATGAAGAACATGTTGCATCCGGAGTTTACCATCATGTGGAGGGGAAGGAGAAAGGGGACTGCCATCATATGACCCTGGGCATCCCAAGTCCTGGAAATATAAGATGACAATTGGAACAGATGTGGACGGTATCATTTGGGAACTGTCCCAACTTTCTCATCAGGCCAAAAGTCTCAGTTCTGAATTCAAATGTGGGGCAAGACTATGTAAAGTGGTCTTGCCCTGCATTACGCTGAATCAGTCCTATGTCATTCAGATCCACTTCTACACCAACCTAAGTGGTCACCATAGATGTAGCCCCTTTCTCTGTCACTAATATGAGTAAATGGGTACCTTTTCTGATTGGCTGCCCTGTTTGCCCCAGCATGGAAGGAAAGGAAGCAACTGTTTTCTGGAATGTGTCCAGAGGAGGGCGACTAAAATGATCAAGGGCCTGGAGAACAAGCTCTATGAAGAGCGGTTTAAGGAGCTGGGCATGTTTAGCTTGTAGAAGAGAAGGCTGAGAGGAGACATGATGAGGGCCATGTATAAATATGTGAGGGGGAGTCATAGGGAGGAGGGAGCAAGCTTGTTTCTGCTGCCCTGGAGACTAGGACACGAAACAATAGCTTCAAACTATAGTACAGGAAAGGAGATTCCACCTGAACATTAGGAAGAATTTCCTAACTGTGAGAGCTGTTCAGCAGTGGAACTCTCTCCGCTGGACTGTGGTGGAGGCTCCTTCTTTGGAGGCTTTTAAGCAGAGGCTGGATGGCCATCTGTCGGGGGTGCTTTGAATGCGATTTTCCTGCTTCTTGTCAGGGAGTTGGACTGGATGGCCCATGAGGTCTCTTCCAACTCTATGATTCTATGATTCTATATTCTCTCCTTGCTTGGTCAATTTATTCTAATCTCTTCCAGAGTTATCTTGTGAGAATATGAGGGACAGAGAGGAAAAGAAGCCTATTCTTGTTCACCAACCTCATTGTTCTGTGCTTTCTAATCAACCCTTTATTTGCTGTTTCTCTCATTACCATTGTTAGGACTCTTCAAGTCAACTCTAACATACATATGGTGATCCTATTACTATCTGAGGGCTTGTTTACAGAGATGAAAAGAATGTACATACCTTGTAGCTGCCTTGATCCTGACACAGAAAGCACAACCCTTTTAGTAATAAAAATAGTACTTTTAGGCTTTGATTTGATATCCCTGAATTCCTTTGCTATATTTTGGAGCCCCTGGTGGCACAGTGAGTGAAACTGCTAAGCTGCTCAACTTGCTGAGCAAAAGGTCAGCTGTTTGAATCTGGGGAGCGGGGTGAGCGTCAGCTGTTAGGCCCAGCTTCTGCCAACCTAGCAGTTTGAAAACATGCACATGTGAGTAGATCAATAGGTACCACTATGACGGGAAGGTAATGGCGTTCCATGCAGTCATGGATCTTGGAGGCGTCTGCAGACAATGCTGGCACTTTGGCTTAGAAATGGAGATAAGCACCACACCTTAGAGTCGGACACAACTAGACTTAATGCCAAGGGGAAACATTTACCGTTACCTTGCTGTATTTTGCTACAGCTATAATGAAGTGGCTTTGGAGGAGGATGGCATGACAAGTTGTTGGATGGCAAACATCACAATTTTCTTTTAAAATTTGCAGTGTTATTTGCTGGGGGATATGCTTTGTGACATTAAAGATGAATTTATTTTTGTACTGAGATGTGGGGAGAGGGAGTCTTCTCAGCCAAAGTCTCGCTCTAAAGCAGTGGTTCCCAACACAGGGTCCCCAGAAATCCCAGCCAGTTCACTAGCTGTTAGGATTTATGGGAGTTGAAGGCCAAAAACATCTGGGGACCCCAGGTTGAGAACCACTGCTCTAAAATGATCAACCGTTGCCTTCCTTTCTGCTCAGGGCTGCCACCACTTCGGCCTTCCTGTCTAAAGAGTTTCCTGGCAGAGCCAACTGGGGAAGTTGTTTCCTAAAAATGTGGTGCTGGCTATAAAATCAATGATGAGAGGTTTCATTGGGATACGTCCTCACCATCGATCACCAGTCTAGGTGTCTCATCCTGATGTTAAAGCAAGCAACCAGTGTTATTGCCAGGAATTATTTATATGACAACTTTTCCCAGGTACATTGAAATTCCTTCTCCTACCCAGCAAGACCACTTAAAACGAGAGAAAAAAACTTTCTCTCCCCTTTCACCTCTCTGCATATGTTCTTCAGCAGTTCGGTATATGAGATAAGAAACTTGGCAAAACTTATTATGATAGAAGTGTCCATATTTCTATTGGTGCTGAGATGATGAAAGGTGTTTTAGCAATTATTGCTCATCTACACAATTGCAAGACAGACTGTGCTGCATTAATCTAAGATGACTGCTTCTTATATACATGGTTTTAATTAGGAATAATGGTCCATGTATATTTTGCATCTGTACTGTATTTGATGTTTCATTGTCTTACATAGTTATACATATTTTATGAATGAAACTGTCTATGCACTAGGTACCTAAATTATAATGTAATGTGCAATGAAGTGTTGAGATCACATTATTTTTTCAAAATTTAAATCTAGGTTTTCCGTTCCTGATTTTTTAACCATATATATATATATGTGTGCATGTGTGTATGTATGTGTGTATGTATGTATATATATATGTATGTATATATGTGTGTGTGTGTGTATATATATATATACACACACACACACACACATATATACATACATATATACATACATACATACACACATACATACATACACACATGCACACACACACACACACACACACACACACACACACACACACAGAGTAGAGTCTCACTTATCCAACACTCGCTTATCCAATGTTCTGGATTAATTGTTTAATTACATTTAGTTTTTGGGAGGATCTTTGGTGATCCATATGCAAAGTGGGCCAAAGGGGGCAATGATGTGTGTACTGAGACTAAAGTTGCTTGCTTTGTGAGAGCCCATTGCCTCAGCCTTCTGTCTTTATTCCCTGGGCAACCCTGCTTGGTCCTATATAAGCTTATAGGTTTTTTTTTTAATCTTTGGTGAAAATAACAATTGATGCTGATACAGGGCTGACATATTTCCCTATGTTTTATTACAGATGTGTCGCAAGTCTATGGCTGACATATTTCCCTATGTTTTATTACAGATGTGTCGCAAGTCTATGGCTGACATATTTCCCTATGTTTTATTACAGATGTGTCGCAAGTCTAGGAAGCTAGCATGGGGCACAGAACCAAGCACCATAGATCAATTGAAAGAGACATTTGATTATAAGTTCCTAGAACTACTGGTTCTGTAAGTTTATACACTTTTCTTAATCCTTCTACCGGTATGTATATGTGCTGTTGCAGTTATAGAGGATGTATTCCCTTATATGACTTCCCCTTTCTTTTCTATATGAGCCAGAAATCATGCATAATTTGAACTGCATTCAAAAACTGCATTTCTTCCATAAGTACAAGCAGTTTTCTGCACACCCAATATTTTAAAATAGCTTGAACAGTACCATAGTTTTGATTATGTTTATTTTATTTCTTAAGATGTGTCCCAGTGTGGTGTAGTGGTTTGATTACTTGACAGGGACTTGGGAGTTCTAATTCCTGCTGGCCCGTGAAACACACTAGGTCAGTGGTTTTCAACCTATGGGTCCCCAGGTGTTTTGTCCTACAACTCTCAGAAATCCCAGGTAGTTTGTCAGCTATGAGGATTTCTGGGAGTTGAAGGCCAAAACATCTGGGGACTCACAGGTTGAAAACCATTGCACTAGGTGAACCTTGCATAATTACTGTGTTTCAGACTGACCCACCTCATTGTTTTTCAAGGATAACATCAAGAGGAAAACACAAAACATAATGAGCATGTGGTTGCTCCATTTTGCAGCAGATTTTGCAGCCTTCTTAATTTTGCTACACATTTCTTGGAGTCATGCTGGCCACATGACCTTGGAGGCGTCTATGGACAATGACGGTTCTTCAACTTAGAAATGGAGATGAGCACCAACCCTCAGAGTCGGACACAACTAGATGTAATATCAGGGGAAAACCTTTGCCTTATTTATCTTGGAAAGCAAGAACATTCATCGTATGTCATCAGTGCAGTAGAGCTGAGTTTCTCAAACTGTGCTTCTCTCGATGTTTTGGACTTCAGCTCCCCCAATTCCTAACTGGGATTTCTGGGAGCTGAATTCCAAAACAGCTGGAGGAGTACAGTTTGAGAAACACTGCAGTAGAGGTTAAAATCAGAAACATTTTAGTAACAAGTACTTAAAACACACACACACACACATGTTCTCCCCTCCAGCGGGGATCATGCTTCCTTCCATTGGCAGCTATTGGCATCTGTGTCGTATCTACACTGCCAAATAATGCCCTTTGAATTCCATTACATGGTCAGTGTAGACCAGTGGTTCTCAACCTGTCCCCAGGTTTTTTGGCCTTCAATTCCCAGAAATTCCAGTCAGTTTACTACTGTTAGGATTTCTGGGACTTGAAGGTCAAAACATCTGGGAATCCTAAGGTTGAGAACCATTGCTGTAATATAGTTTGAACTGCATTTAATTACATATATGGGTCTACACTGCCTATATAATGCAGTTCAAACTGCATTATTTGATAGTATAGAGCCAACTTTAGTCAGTGGATGTACTAGTGGTTTTGATCGGAAATGTTTTTAAAGCAGCTATCCAAGGTGCTTAAACTTATTTGCAGGAATGAAGTACAGTACCTTGAACTATAACCCAGAATATATTATTTCACCCCGCTGGTATGGAAAGTGGCCATCTGCTTCCTTTACTTTAAAATTTAAATTGAGGGAAAGTAGAAGAATATAATCCTTGTTAAATTAAGTGGAGAGGAGTGAAGCAGATAACATGGTACTGGAATAAAAAGTATGATGCATATTCCCTTAATGAACAGGAAATGGCATAATACAGCAAAAGCTTCAAGCTGCTGTCTTCAGGAAGGCATCCATGTCCCTCACCCGTGATCCTTAATCTCTTTGAGCTGCCTTATTTGGAGAACTCTGTCCTTGTCCAGGTCATTTAGCTCTTACCTTTGTGAACCTGAAGGAAGATTCAGGTCTTACCACAATGGTTTAACTCCATCAGATTTCTAGCACGTCATGTTCTCTGGGTTTCTTCTGAAGCATAAATATGTTCAGTGTGAACATCCAGCTTGCAAGAGAAAACTGAGAGGGGACACAAGGGTCATCCTGGTAAGCTTAGCTAATGAACTGATTATCACCAGAAGTCTAGGAGTTTGAATAACAATGAAGGAGAGAAATTTCTCTTGAAATATGGGGACAGGGGTATGGAGTAGGAGGTAGGACTTAGATTTCAAATGAGATTGCTGATGACCTGGTGTAGTGGTCCTCAAACTGCTCAGACAATCCAGTTATTACAAGATTAGGACACATTTTCCTATAGATGGTTTTGTGGCTGTCTTTTGAGATGGTTCTGCAGTCTTTCAGATGCACAGTAGAATTATCTGTGTATGCCGCCTTTAGAACTACTTAATTAATACAAAAGGCAATGTTCCACTTCAAAGGAATTGTTCCTCCCATGCAAATCTGCTTCTCTTGGAGTCTCCGTTTTTTTTGTCTCTGCCATTCATCCGTGGAGTAGCTCATAGATCTAGTTCTGAAGACAGCAGTAATGTACTTCATCAACAGATGCCACACCAAAGCAGCCTAAGAAAGTATCTGTATTAAAAATAAAGCCTCGCTGATGAAGGAAGCTCTTACAATTGTTGCTTTTGGACTTCCCACTTGCTCCATGAGTAAACTGGCCTATTCTATTCTAATCATTGCACAAATGAATGTAGTTACTGAATACTGATGCAAAGAACCTGAAATAAAAGCCATAACACTATTTTACATGGCATGTGGCTTAAACAAAACTTGAAGCATAAAAACAGATACTTCCATATAATTTAATATTCTTGTCTTTACACTATTATTAAAACCTCCTTTTTCAGATGCTATTAAAAGTTTATTACAGTTACAAAGCAACATGCAAACAAACTGTATAACGTATGAAAAATGGTACTTAAAATAAATAATATGCTGCCTATTCCCATCAACTCCAATTCTTTGTTATAGTTCTCTATTAATCATTTCGATAATTCTTCTTTAATCCTTTAATCATAATTATCCTTTAATAAGCCTCCTCTAATCTTTAAAGGAAAACTCTACGTTTAGCTCCAGAAATAGTTTTTACATCAGATTAAAATTCTCAGAAGAATATCTTTTCTGGTGTTCTCTTGTTGCTGGCCAGATTTCACAAAGGTCCAACCTACTGTTTCCCAAAAGGCAAGAACACAGATTTACCATGTATAATCACATTGAGGCACTCGTCATGCTATAGTTAATTAGAATGACTGAATTGGAGGAAATAGAGGAATGCAACCCAGGATGAGCTTATAGTATGACTCCCATATCCCCAAGGGATACATTCCAAGACCTACCTTTAGATGTCTGAAGACATAATAATAGCAAACCCTATATTTAGAAAATACGTAGGTCATAAACACACAATGGAATCACACTGAAGAACCTAGGGATGCCCACAAACACTAGGATGCCCACAAAAACTTCCAGTGGGGTGATCATTTTTGGAGCATGAATAGGTGAAAATGTGGTATCAAATCAGTGGATGAGGGGGTTGTACTGTATAAAATTACATAAAGATAGTAAAATTAAAGGTGGAATTTAAATGTAATTAACTTAAGATTACTTTGCATAGTATCTTTTCCCCAGAAGGGAATATGAAAGGTGCAGCTCTACAAATGGGTTTACCTGTGCTGCTTTTCATCTCTTATATCTCTGACACTGATAATTTCTATTCAATATCAACCTCATAATAAAACTGATGCTTTTGGGAAAAGTTTGAATTAGTAGTAATATTTGTGCCTAACATTAACCTCATTGGCCATGATACTGCCACTGTCACTGCCCATTTTATATGGAGGAAGCTAGGGAGTTCCAGAAAACCATCTATTTCTGCTTTATTGACTATTCTAAAGCCTTCAATTGTGTGGACCATAATAAATTGTGGCATGTTCTTGGTGGCATGGGGATACCAAGTCATCTTGTCTGTCTCCTGAGAAATTTGTATAAAGACCAAGTAGCCACAGTAAGAACAGACTACGGAACAACAGACTGGTTCAAGATTGGGAAAGGAGTACAGCAATGTGCGGGGCTTGACAAATCCAAGGCTGGAGTTGAAATTGCTGGAAGAAACATTAACAACCAGTTATGCAGATAATACCACTCTGATGGCTGAAAGTGAGGAGGAGCTGAGGAGCCTTATCACTGTTGTCGACCGCATTTTAGGGGATCGGGCCCTTAAGGAGAGACCCGATCCGGTCCTGAGAGAACGGACCTTGGCGGAGCCAAAAGGAGAATTACGAGCCGCAATACAACCTGAAGCTGAAATGAAGAAGGTCCGCCAAAGTTGAAGGAAAATCCGCCAAGGAGTCTTTATTGAGCAATTCAGCTGAAGAGGACTCTAGTAGCGATCATTCGGTCTACTAGGGTACCATACAATCAAAATAAAGCCATATTTATACAAAATTTCAGTCTGACAGCCCTTTGAATTTCCCGCCCTGCTCCCCCGCCCATCTGATCGTTGATAGGCTAGAAGGTTGAACGAGGCGGGCTTTCGTTTCCCGCCTTGCTCCGTTGGCCCAATAGGAAGCTGCCTTTTGTCTCTACTCGGGCCAATCAGGAAAGAGAAGGCGGGAGTTGTTGAAACAATGAGGTGACAGGGCAGGAACTATCGGATTAGGTCCTGCTAGACCGATTTCTAAAAGGTGATTAATTTATCAATGGCAGCAATCAAGGGTGTCCGGGTTTCTGTCACGTATACAGATTTTATATATGCCTTGGGGTGTCAGAGGTGGAAGCAAAGATGGGTGGTGATGAGCCATATTGACAGGCTCTGCAGGGCGCCTTCCTGAGGTGTCCTGGATTTTCCTTTGGGTGAGATATGACAATGTTTGCCTTGGGGCGAATCACCTTTAGGTCAGCAAACTCCGAATTCGGCGACTCAAGCCCTATATTGTCCATGCAATTTGAATTTGATTGGGTTTAGCGGTGGCAGATTATCCTTTTGTTTTTGGGAAGGGAAGCCTGGGTCATAGGAAATGGGATAAGTTCTGGGGTTCAGGTTGAGTTCAAAATATTTCCTATTTGATTTCATGACTTGACAATTATATGAAATAAAATGAAAAATAAAATAAAGTTGGAATATAAACCATGCTGGGAAAAATACATATTTTCCGGGGATCCCAAAGAGTACAAATACATATAGGCAGATAGATAGATTTCATGGAAATAAGGGAGAATCCATAAAAGTGAGTTACATTGCATAAAGGGGAATCATGAATGATATAAACAATCGGAAATATTTGATAAGAACGAAGTTCATAACATCTGGAGAACCCAGCATGGAAATTCATAAAAGTGGAGTTTTAGCAGCATGATTTTACAATTCATGAGGTTAGCCCAACGATTAGAAATTCATATAACAGTGATTCATGAGGGTGTCCAGGTTCATAGAATATGAAAATTCACGGATACATTGGGAAAAGAGTTCATCTGTGGTGGAAGGAATTCATAGAAATAGCATGGGGAAGAGGTACATGTGAGTTGCAGTCTTTGGAAGTATAGGATTTCATAAGTTCAGGGGTAGGTTTGGGGAAGAGTGTTCTTCTCATTCATAAAGTTATGAAGGTGTGAATGAAACGTGGAGGGCGCCCGTCCCGGCACCCTCCTGGCAGCTGCAGAGAGGGTGAAGGTCCTTGGAGAACTATGTCTCCCCAGCGGGAGAGCGATCCCCCATCCACAGTTCACAGAGAAGGACCAGTGATCTCTTAAAACCATCCCGCGGGTCGCGGGGAGAGGAAAGTCCGGGATAAGGCTGGAAAAGAGCAGTCTGGCTTGGAAGGAGCAGTCGGTTCCGTTTGACAGTCAGCTGATGAGGTGCCGAGAACTGGACCGATTTTGGTTCCGCTGGTGGTCTTTGGGTCAGGAGCCTTAGGAAGGGTTAGAACTAAAAGAAGAGCGTGCTAGGGGTAATTTTGATAAAGATATGAGCCAATTTGTATCGTCCGCCGTATTAACCTATGGCAGAGGAGCCTCAGCCAGAGTTTAAAGGACGGACGGGTTAGTGAGAGGGAGGGGGAGGATTGCATGTTAAGAAAAAGGAGTCAAGGAAAGACACAAAATAACCAGATAGAGAGTGTTACTGTTAAAAATGTATGCTACTTTTATTGGGGGGATTTGTTACATAGTTCAGGGAAGGGGAAAGTGAAGAAAAAAAGATCTTTTAATAATAGTCTGCTGCGGTCCCGCTCTGTTCCTTTTACGATGGATCTGCGGAACTCTCTGCTGCGGGTTCAAATCAATTTGAATGTCGGTGCTTCGGACATCATCACCAAGGTGAAAGAAGAAAGTGCAAAAGCTGGGCTGCAGTTAAACATAAAGAAAACCAAGATTATGGCAGCCAGACTGATTGATGACTGGCAAATAAGAGAGAGAAAATGTGGAGGCAGTGACAGATTTCATATTTCTAGGCACGAAGATCACTGCAGATGCAGACTACTGCCAGGAAATCAGAAGACGTTTACTTCTTAGGAGGAGAGAAATGGCCAACCTTGATAAAATAGTGAAGAGCAGAGACATCACACTGGCAACGAAGGTCCACATAGTCAAAGCAATGGTATTCCCCATAGTAACTTATGGTTGCGAGAGCTGGACCATAAGGAAGGCTGAGTGAAGGAAGATAGATGCTTTTGAACTTTAGTGCTGGAGGAAAATCCTGAGAGTGCCTTGGACCGCAAGAAGATCCAACCAGTCCATATTCTAGGAAATAATGCCCGGCTGCTCACTGGAGGGTAGGATATTAAAGGCAAAGATGAAGTACTTTGGCCACGTCATGAAGGCTCTGTCTCTCATCCCCGCCAATCGCATCTGCGAAGAGGGCGGGACTGAGAGCAGGGCCTCCCCAGATGATCTTAGACTCTGAGATGGTTTATAGGAGGAGATATGTTTTTTTTTTTTAATAGTTTTTATTTATTTTCCAGAAATTTAGAGAATTACATTACAAAAATTGTGAGGAGGGGAAAGGAGAAAGAAGGGAAAAATAATAAAAAATAAAAAATAAAAATAAAAATAATTATTACACACAGCCAGCAGACAGCAAAAAAAAAAAAGGAAAAAAAAGGGGGGGGGGAACAAAACAAAACAAAAAAACACACCAATAACTTCCAGTCGATTCCACAGGGGCAGTAATTCATTTACATTATGCTATAAATTTTCCTTGCCCATATCCCCGCACATTCTCAGTCTGACGCATGTCTATCTTTGCTCTGAACAACTATTCAAAATTAATCTGATGTTTACCTTGTAAAATTTTTTTTACTGGTGACCAGTCCGTCCTTTGTTTTTTGGTATAATCTTGCAGTAAAAAGGTCATAGTATCCATGTCCGTGTATTCCCTTAATTTGGTGATCCATGCGTCTTCCGATGGGATATCTTTCGAATGCCATCTTTGAGCTATTAAAGCTCGGGCAGCTGCTGTTATGTGAAAGAATATCTTCATTTCTTTCTAAGTGAAAGTTGGTAATATTTAACAAATAATATTCAGGTTTAAAATCAAAATTCTTATCTAAGATTCCTTTTGCATAATTATGTATCATTTTCCAGAAACCTTTGACCTCTTTACATTCCCACCATACATGTTAAAAAGTCCCTGTTTTATTATTGCATTTCCAACATTCTTTTTTTCTGTTTTTTGTAAAATTTAGATAATTTCTGGGGGGTTAGGTACCATCGGAAAAACATTTTACACCAATTCTCCCTTAATTTGAGTGAACTAGAATATTTCATTTTAGTTTTCCACAATTCCTCCCAGTCTTCAAATTGAATTGGGTGTCCCATATCCTGTGCCCATCTAGTCATAGTGTCTTTTACCCCTTCAGATTCTGAATTCCACTCGAGTAGTTTTTCATATAAAATCTTGATGGTTTTGTTTTCTCTAGACATTATTATGTCCCACACTGTTTCCCAACCCATAAAGTCGAATTTTTTATCTTTTACGTAACTCTCCGCTATCTGTCTGTGTTGGTACGTTTGGACAGGTAAACTGGGTCAGAACCATTTAGGTCTTTATAGGCTAAAGCCAGCACTTTGAATTGTGCTTGGTAGCAAACTGGCAGCCAGTGGAGCTGGCGCAACAGGGGGATTGTGTGCTCCCTGTACACAGCTCCAGTGAACAATCTGGCTGCAGCCCGATGGACCAGTGCAACTTCCCAACAGTCTTCAAAGCCAACCCCACGTAGAGTGCATTGCAGTAATCTATTCGGGATGTAACCAGAGAGTGGACTACCATGGCCAAGTCAGACTTCCCAAGGTACGGGAGCAACTGGCGCACAAGTTTTAATTGTGTAAAAGCTCCCCTGGCCACTGCCAAGACCTGGTTGCAGGTTCAATGATGAATCCAGGAGAAAGCTAAAAATCCTAGCAGTTCCTAATAAGTTCCTAATAAGTGGAATAGGACAAACAGAAACAATATTATGAGTTAAAGAAGGAGTCTTGTCCCAGAGTAGTAGTGAACTAGAAGTCAGTCCCATTGTGTTTAATAGTTCAAAGCAGGTGTACACAAAAGCATTTGTATTGATTATGTCTTTTGGGATTCTTAATGTGCTGATGTATATATGTACAGATTTCTTGTTCTTTTGCATCTGGCCTCTTATGGCATTGCTACTTTTGCTCCTCAGCAAAATAGGGAAACAAGTTGTCCAGGAACACCTGGCCACTCTAAACGAATTCAAGTCGCCAGGGCCAGATCAACTACATCCAAGAGTACTGAAGGAACTAGCTGAAGTAATTTCAGAACCACTGGCAATCATATTTGAGAGTTCTTGGAGAACGGGAGAAGTCCCAGAAGATTGGAGGCAGGCAAATGTGGTCCCTGTCTTCAAGAAGGGAAAAAGGAACGACCCAAACAATTACCATCCAGTCAGCCTCACGTCGATACCAGGCAAGATTCTGGAAAAGATAATTAAGGAAGTGGTCTGCAAACACTTAGAAACAAATGCAATCATCGCTAAAAGTCAACACGGATTTACCAAAAACAAGTCATGCCAGACTAATCTGATCTCTTTTTTCGATAGAGTTACGGGTTGGGTCGATACAGGGAATGCTGTGGATGTAGCGTACCTGGATTTCAGTAAGGCCTTCGACAAAGTCCCCCACGAACTTCTGGCAAACAAACTAGTAAAATGTGGGCTAGACAAAACTACAGTTAGGTGGATCTGTAATTGGCTAAGCGAACGAACCCAAAGGGTGCTCACCAATGCGTCGTCTTCATCTTGGAAAGAAGTCACGAGTGGAGTGCCGCAGGGTTCCGTCCTGGGCCCGGTTCTGTTTAACATCTTTATTAATGACTTAGACGAAGGGTTAGAAGGCATGATCATCAAGTTTGCAGATGACACAAAACTGGGAGGGATAGCCAACACTCCAGAAGATAGGAGCAGAATTCAAAACGATCTTGACAGACTAGAGAGATGGGCCGAAACTAACAAAATGAAGTTCAACAGGGACAAATGCAAGATACTTCACTTTGGCAGAAAAAATGGAATGCAAAGATACAGAATGGGGGACGCCTGGCTTGACAGCAGTACATGTGAAAAAGATCTTGGAGTCCTTGTGGACAACAAGTTAAACATGAGTCAGCAATGTGATGCAGCTGCTAAGAAAGCCAACGGGATTTTGGCCTGCATCAATAGGGGTATAGCATCTAGATCCAGGGAAGTCATGCTCCCCCTCTATTCTGCTTTGGTCAGACCACACCTGGAATACTGTGTTCAATTCTGGGCACCGCAGTTGAAGGGAGATGTTGACAAGCTGGAAAGCGTCCAGAGGAGGGCAACTAAAAGGTCTGGAGAACAAGCCCTATGAGGAGCGGTTTAAAGAACTGGGCATTTTTAGCCTGCAAAAGAGAAGACTAAGAGGAGACATGATAGCCATGTACAAATATGTGAGGGGAAGTCATAGGGAGGAGGGAGCAAGCTTGTTTGCTGCTTCCCTGCAGACTAAGACGTGGAACAATGGCTTCAAACTACAGGAAAGGAGATTCCACCTGAACATCAGGAAGAACTTCCTCACAGTGAGGGCTGTTCGGCAGTGGAACTCTCTCCCCCGGACTGTGGTGGAGGCTCCTTCTTTGGAGGCTTTTAAACAGAGGCTGGATTGCCATCTGTCGGGGGTGCTTTAAATGCGATTTCCTGCTTCTTGGCAGGGGGTTGGACTGGATGGCCCATGAGGTCTCTTCCAACTCTACTATTCTATGATTCTATGATTCACAAGTAGAGCTGAAACTAGCAGTCAAGAGTTTTTGATCATCCACCCTGACCATATAGGATTAGCTGCTTTGTAGAAAGAAATCCAAAACTGTGTGAGAGGGTGAATGCAAAATTGGTATTGGATAATGTATCTTGTTTTTCCTGGATTAGAATTTTCTTTTGTTAAAAGTATAAGCATTATTAATGGGTCTGTTGACACTGAATTACAGATATTAGCACTTCTACAGATTATAATAGAAAAAATGGATATAATGTATACAAAAATAATACTGTCTCCAAATTTTTACATGACACTTTTTGACTGTAAAACTGGTTAGGATGAAATGCCAAAATCAAAGCTAATTTCCTTCAAAGTGTTGTAATAAATTAATCTGAATTTAATTAAGTGTTGTAATTAATTGATCTGAATTAAGAAGGTAAAATATAAACATGTTTTGCCACTTGAAAGCCAAGTGGCTGCTGTTGTGTTGCTCCTACATTGTGAAAAATGTGCTTCAGATTCAGATGGGGATAGTTTGTACAGTTTTCATGTCCTTCAGTATAATCCAAGACAGCACCCTCTAATACGAAGTGAAAGGAAGGAGAATTAGTCTACATTACAAAGCTTTTCAAAACATTCAGTTCAAGTATGTTGTGTTGAAGCAATTGCAACTTCCCTCTTGAGATGAATTGTTAACAAATATGATGGGTTAGGTAGAACATCTTCCAATCTAAATAGAAGAATGAAATTCTATTCTAGCCAGAGCTAATTAAATCCTTCATTGCTGTATTTAAATAGTTCAGTGACAATGTACTCATAAAAATGCTTTATGTTTGCTCGAAGTCTTCCATTATTCATAGAATTACACAAATTGCTAGCAAGAGCCATATAGACTGAATTTCTTTACCAGTTACAGAATATGATAATTTTGTTGTGGCTTTCATTGAGAATGATCTTTGCTGTTGTGCCCTTGACTTTATCTAGCTCAACAGATTCAAATCACTCTCATAGAGCCTCCATCTTTGAGGTAGACAAAGTGCAGCAGTCTAGATGTTGCTGAGTTGCAATTCCCAAGAGCTGTAGCTAGTAGAAGTGCACTTTTTTTTTGTTAGACCTCGTAAGTCATATCAAATTTGTTAAATTTGTACTTGCAAGGTAATATCTGATATGTAGGTGTGGCCTATACCAAAAATTTAAGTTTTTCTTATAGTTTTGTAAGCCTCAGAAGACCCCCAAAGTCAGTTTCATATTCCATGCAAGGAAGTAAAGCTGAAAGCAAGGCCAAAAAGGCTGCCTTAGTGCCTTGCTTTTCCTCTGTAAATTAATGGAGTCTTACCATTAGGAGCAAGGAAAAGAAGGAGCAGTGTTTACTGGAAACACTACAGAACTCTGGAAAATGTAGTTTGGGAAGGGAGGAGTCCTATGCCAAAGAATTCAAAAGATCCTGGCCTAAACTTCATTTCTCAGAATGCAATGCACTGCTCAGCATCAGAAAGATTTGCCCCTCCGCAGCCAGCCAGAGTTTCAATAAATGTAATATTCTACACTATGATTTTTGTTGCTGGGTTACAAACCTCATTTCCTAATCAATATATATATATATATATATATATATATATATATATATATAAATGTAATGTGCATTTTATTATGGAGTAAACAACAAAACCACTGAACCAAATCACACCAAATTTGGCCACAAAAGACATAGTCATCCAAAATATGTCTTTCAAACAAAAAAACCTAGAAAAATAAAGTCGAAAAGCCGTTTCCCCCCGCCCCCAAATGCCAGTTAGAAGGGTATGCCCCACCCACTTTGTCTCCTAGCAACCCACTCAGCAACAATGGAGCTCAGGACTTCTTGACTCAGGCCTCTTACCCACTGCCTATAAAATACAGATTATCTGATTTGTACTGGATTATATGGCAGTGTAGACTCAAGGTCCTTCCACATACCTATATAACCCAGAATGCCAAGGCAGATAATCCACAGTATCTGCTTTGAACTGGATTATCTTGAGTCCACACTGCCATATAATCCAGTTCAGTGTGGATTTTATACAGTTGTGTAGAAGGGACCTCATATAATCCAGTTCTACGCAGATAATATAAGATTATAAATATAATATATAATAATTACTATGGTATAATAATACAGAACAATATAATCTCTAAAATCAGGATAGTAAATAAAGAGCAACACTCTGAAAACAGGGAAATTCCAGAAATGAAACAACCTGGGCTAGCTAACACCTCCCAACAAAGAATTCCCCCAGGCAGGAAGCAGGCAGGCTTTGAAGCTGCAAGGCCATTAAATGTTAATCAAGGTGGCTAATTGCAGCATTCATACTTGCCGCACCAAAACTATTAATTGCTATTCAACTTGGCCAACCAAGAATTCCACAACGTAGAAAGCGGCCAGGCTTGCAAACAGCAAGGTTGTTCAGTGCTTTTCAACCTGACCAACCAAGATTTCCCCTAGATAGAAAACCTTCAGGTTTTGAAGCCATGAGGCTACTCCGTTCCATTCAACCTGCCCAAGGAAGGATTTCCCTATATAGAAAGCAGCCAGGGTTTGAAGCAGCGAGGCTATTCAGTGCAATTCAAATTGGCCAAAAAACCGTTTCCCCAGAATGCAAGTACCCAGCCTTTCAAGCAGCAAGCCTATTCCACTATATTCCAGCTCACCAAATAAGGATTTGCATAAGAAGAAAACAGCCAGGCTTTGAGGCTGCAAATTCACTGCTATTCCACCCGGTCAACAAATGATTCCCATAGGCCACAGCAACACGTGGCTGGGCACAGCTAGTTCTATCATAAAAACCTGGCAAAAGTTTGTCTTTGTGCGCAGGACATTAGAGAGATACGGAATTGGGTTGATACCATCAGAGGTGGGCTTACTGTTACCTCACTCCATTGAGAATGACCCGAGGCCCTTTCACACTATGCAATTATAGCATTAAATTCCCACTTTTACTTCTTCTTCATTTGTTTAGTCATTTTTGACTCTTCATGACCTCATGGACAAGTCTATGCCAGAGTTCCCTGTCAGCCGTCTCCTCCCCCAGTCCCTTCAAGTTCAAGCCAGTCACTTCAAGGATACCGTCCATCCATCTTGCACTTGGTTGGCCTCTCTTCCTTTTTCCTTCCATTTTCCCCAGCATCATGATCTTTTCCAAGTTTTCCTGTCTTCTCATGATGTGGTCAAACCCACTTTTACCGCCATGATAATATTCTGTGGAATCCCAGAATCTACAATTGAGGACAGGATGCTTAGCACTCTCTGCCAGAGAGATATAATACCTCACCAAACTAAAATGCTCAAATTTCCATGGGATGGAGCCATGGCAGGTAAAATTATATCATAGTACTACAATTGTGTAGTGAAAAAGAACACTAAAATTAGAAAATACCACTAGGCTTAGTGTTCTTTCTATCTTTGGAAGTCTCAAAACAAATGAGAAACCATCCAATTCTTTGTAGAACATTGGGTCATGATTCCTTAGAAACACAAGGTACTATTAAAACAGTTATTTCCCCAGTGTTTGTACTATATTAAGCTCCAGTAACTATTATCTCAAAAGTAAAGTACCTAAATTGGATCACAGTGCTTTGTCATGTGAACCTTTACATCAATAGGCTACTAATAAACTATACCATCCCATCAACTTTTTGTCCAATTTTCTGGGTCTTCCACAGGTCTAACATCTATACTAGTTAGAAGCACAGAACCTTTTACAGGTTGATCAAGAAGCAGATAGAGAATTTCTGTATTGTTACAGTATCTTCTTTTGATCTTTTGTAGCTGTGAGTCAAAAAGCGATGTCTCAGATAGGCTCAAGAAAACTAGAAGAACAATTCAGAGTAATGACCAGCAATTTCTGGTAAGTAGAATTGCCCATTTTTCCCCTCCTTGGTCAGTTAATAAATTCTTCTCTTGTAAGGCATTGGTGGAAATGAAAAACTTGGAAATTGTAGGTCTGCATTTGAGTGGCAGACATTTGAGATCAGTTAATACTCTAGATATGGCAGATGGGTTACCAAGGTATGCTGGGAAAGAAAATCTAATTGGAATATATTTGCTGAGAGACAGTAAACTAATGAGAAGTGCGGAAATCAATAATGGTCCCTAATGAGCTACCAAAAGCTATCAAAATAGTACAGTTTTCATTTCAATATATGTTTGAGTACTGGCTTTGCAGGCTGAACTGTAGGCAAATTCAAAGCAGGATCCTCTTGGTGGTTAACATTGGTGTGTCCACTATTTATGCCAATTAAGTGCTTTCTCAGACATGTGCAAGGAGGTATATAGTACAGCCTTAAATAGTACCTCTTCCCAACTATACAATGGTAGCCTAGCCAGAGAGAACAGAGGTGCTAATGACTGCAAGGGCATACCTGGGATCTGAAAGTAAAGGAGCATCCTGGACTTCCAGTGTAAATAAGCAAGTGAAGGTATACACTCTGCCAGCTTCCAATAAGATCTCAGCCTCAGCTTAACATTTTGTTTCATGATAATATATTGGGGAAATTGTTCATTTGGACAATAAGATGGAACTCAGTTTGATGGGAGAAAATATTTTTATATGACTAAATCTGAATACAGTAAAGCAATGTTAGGAGAACTGCCAGCTCTCACAAGATCATAGCCCTGCTTCTATGGATGAAAAACCAGCAGAAGAAATATTGAAGTCATGTGTGTTAGCAAATTCACTTTTAAGTAGACTGGCAAAATATCATTGTGACCAAATTGCCACAGTGTGGGATTCATCTCAAATTCTCATTTGCTGAAGGTACTTGTATCAAGATGACCAATTACGTTGGTATTTAATCTCAGCATTACTCGGTTTGAGTTGTCTAAAAAATGTTCAGATCCCTGAATGTTTGGGAGATCCTGTTCTACCCCAACTCAGGCCTCTTTTAACACATTAGTGAAAGATTTGTATATAGAATGACGGACTGTCGTTGAAAATTTAAACTGTATCCTAGAGGAAAATGTTAACAAGCATCCAGTGTCTCCAATTTCAGCATGCATGATTCAAGTGATCTAGTCTCATCAGCCCTTTAGTATTTTTAAACATTTTTCAAATGCAGCTTAATACCCTAGTGCATTATGCAAAATGAAATACAAGATGACAGTTTAGAAATCCATTCATCTCAATTCGCTGCTTTATAACTTCCTGCTAGCTAAATGATATCAACACTGCTGAGATGTCAGAGCAGTTTAGTTCCAACATGATAGCAGGATACGCGCAAAAAGTGTTATTATGAAAACTGATGCCTCGAGAGCAACATAACACTTGCTCACTGATAGTCATAGACATTGGATTTTCAAATGCAGCCTTTGCAAATTGAGCATGACAGTCTATTTTGTTATAAATCTAGAACATCTTTATTTTGTGGTAAAACTAACAACCATCCCATATGTATTACGGTAGAGGTCTGTTTTGGGGGGAAACTTGGGGCCCTTCTACACTTCCATATAATCCAGAATATCAAGGCAGATAATCCACACGATCTGCTTTGAACTGGGTTATCTGAGTCTGCACAGCCAGATAAACCAGTTTAAAGCAGATAATCTGGATTTTATACAGCTGTGTAGAAGGGGCCTTAGGTTTTCTCTCTTTTGGAACAAAATATGCAGATTTAGAGAATTTGTATTCTGAGACTAATATTATAAAGTATTCTGGAATTAATTAATTTCTGTTATAGTTTCACATGGCAGAGGGCAGCAGAAGAAAGCATGTTGGGTTTTTTTGTTATGAAATTAAAGGGAGGAATACATTGGGATGAGAACATACAACCGTGACAAGAATGACAACAGGATTGGAATATTGTTAATTCTCTTCTATCCACCCCCTGCCCCATCATATACTCTCTTATGAGAGAGAAAAAGATGAGCATTAATGAAATAAAAAGAAAACCTTTATTTTTAGATCGGCAATTCTGGATATGTAGCACAGATGTTAAACTGGGGATTGAAAGGGTTTTGTCTCAGAGTTCTGGTGGACTTCTAAAAGGGATTTCCAATTAAATGTGCTGTTACAATATGTAACTTGTATTTCATGTATTTTTAAATTGCTTTCTCAGTTAACTTTTGAAAAGTTGTGTTTAAACTAGACGAATTGCTTTTGTTTTAGCTATTTTTCTTTTAATTACATGGTATGCTGCTTTGAGCCATTCAATCAGTCATCAATCAAATACATAAATATGTAAATGTTGCAGTTTAGAATTCAAGAATAATTCCTTGAATCTTCCATCCAGTATGGTCAGTGACCATGCTAGCTGTGGGTGAATGGGTCTGGAACCTGCAGTCCAAAAAATCTTATTTTTCTCTAAATGATGTGGAAAGAATGGTTCGGAACATGTGATGGTAAAGTCAGATTACTATACTTGAAGCAGTGGTGGGAAACTTCAATAGGAGCCAATTTTTCATCAACACAGTGATTTTGGATTTTCAGCCAAAAATCCGTCACTGAAGGGGCTGCAGTCTATTTCCCATTTTCATGGCTTTTTTCATGGGAGAGAAGGAGTCAGGTTTGAAGCTGTACTCTAGGCCACTGGTTCTTAAACAGTAGGTCCTCATCTCAAATGTGGTCCCCTTACATCAATGGTGGAGTCATGAAAAATTTGGCAGCGGTACAAGGTTTCTAAACATCACCTAGGACCTCTTCACATGGGCTAAAAATTGGCAGTTTTTTTTTGTTTTTTTGTAGTTTCACCACAGAGCCCGCTCGCTCCCGTCGCACACCAGAAAAGTACTTTTGGGGTGAAAGTGCCAAAAAACTCTGCCACTGCTGAAAAATAGCTGGTGGCCCATAACGGGAGGCTTCCTGTCTTTCCATAGTTGGGTTGAGATGGCTTCCTAAGGCTTTTCCCCATGTGATGAGGTGGAGGAAGCCGGGATGGTGTGAGATGTAGGGCAACAGGTCCCCACATCCACTGGGAGGGTTTAGCAAGGAACACAAGCTCCAGGAGAAGATCCCTGAGGGCAGCAAGGGTAAAGGCGGAAGCGGTTTCATGGTGGCGATACTCAGCGATTCGGTGGTGCATGTGAGGAGGTTCCAAGTGGATGTTTTAAATATTACGTGACTCCATTAGGAATAAGGTGCAGAGTTTACAGTGGATAAGGGAGAGATTTCCCCATCTGTAGCCAGCCAGAGTCCAAATTGTTTAATATTCTACACTATGATTTTTGTTTCTGGGTTATAAATGTCATTTCCTAATTGGTTCTATCATAAAAACATGGGAAAGTTTATTAAACTGTAAAACGTCTTTGCAAGAGGGACATCCTGCTATAGTACATTTTGCTCCAGTGTCTTAGAATCATAGAGTTGGAAGAGACCTCATGGGCCATCCAGTCCAACCCACTGCCAAGAAGCAGGAAATTGCATTCAAAGCACCCCTGACAGATGGTCATCCAGCCTCTGCTTAAAAGGTTCCAAAGGAGGAACTTCCACCACACTCAGTGACAGAGTTCCACTGCCAAACAGCTCTCATCTTGTTAAGTTTTGGCACAAAAAACAAAGTTTCTAGAGTACAACAAGTATTTCGAAGTAAGGAATACACAATTAAACAGGAAATAACACATTCAATCTAGAAACATATTTTCATTATTATTATTATTATTATTATTATTATTATTATTATTATTATTATTATTATTCAGAGGCTGGATGGCCATCTGTCAGGGGTGCTTTGATTGTGCTTTTGCTGCATGGCAGAAAGAAAGGAGTTGGATTGGATGGCCTTTAGCGTCGCTTCCAGCTCTATGATTCTATCATGTGTCTATCATATAATATTATATAATAATATGAAAGACATTCAATGGGATAGCTTTTGTGGTTTTTTAAAAAGTTGTTGTCAAAACTTTAAACATTTCCTAAAATGAGTAGATGTATGAAAATTTCTGAAAGTTGAGGGAAATGATCTCCTGTTACATTGTGCCATTATATTGAAAATTCAAGAAGATAGCTCTTGTAGTTTTTTTTTTTAAAAAATGTTGTTTATAAAAACTTTGAAAATTCCCCAAATATCCATGGATAAGTGAAAAGTTCTGAAACTTGATGGTCTAACAGTGGTAAATGTGTTCTACCACTGTAGCTGTAAAAATGAGGGAGAAAGGAGCCCCTGAAGTTTTGCCAATTATAGCAATTATGTGCAATTACCATAACAAAATAGTAACGAAATTTGGTTACTCTCATTATAGTAAAAACATTTTCATTAACAATACTTTAGAAACACTTTAGAAATCAAACGCCAGTTTTGCAATGACTTTTGAAACATTTTTAATGGATCGCACATGCCTACTGGCTATCCTGACATATCTCAACATTATGGAGAGTAGTTTGACAATAGACTATGCTGCCTGGGAGTGCTGTTGAGTCTCCTTCCCTGGAGGGTTTTGAGCAGATGGCCATCCACCGTGGATGCTTTGATTGTGTATTCCTGCATGGCATCATGGGGTTGAATTGGATAGCCCTTATGCTCTCTTTGAATTCTATGATTCTATGATTCAATTTGGATGCCACACTCTTGTCCTGCTTAATGTCCTCTCAACCTTTAGTCTTCCCTCTTCCAGAAGTCTAAGCCATTGTAACCAATGGGAGGGTGTAGAGAAGCTTTGTGTTAAACAGAGATTATTGATATGATTTTATTTATTTGTTTGTTAAGGGAAAAGGGAGTTATATATTAGCAAGGAAAAGCCTAACATGGAAACTAGCTGGAAGCAGCATTTGGTAGGTTGCCATGGTAACACAGCTTCCCTTGGGAGAAAAAGGGGGCGTGGCTAAGATGACAGTTGGAGCATATTCCCTTTTAAAAGTTCAGTTGCTGTGAGGATTTAAAAAGGACAGTTGCGGTTAGGTTTTGAAAAGATTAGGAGCTGTGGAAATCAGCTAAGGACGGCAGCTTATGGTCACTCAGGGGAAAGGCTGGGAATATAAGTTGACCGGGGGAGTTTAGTATACTGTTTTGAAGAGAAGTTATTTAAGAAATATCCATTCAAGAAAGACTACATTGTAACTTAAGATCCTGAAACGTTATGTATTGGAACCATACGCTTATGTACCAAAAATAAACTTGAATTTTGTTATTGTTCATAAAGATAAGTCTCCTTGCCTCTCTGTAAGCCTGTTATCTCACGTTGGTGGCGGTTACCGTACCTATCTATATAAGTTACCGTACTTTCCTATATAAGTTACCATCTTTACTCATTTAAACCCAATCAGTTCCGTTATCCTTCCTTATCCACTAAATCATCCCTATCATACATTCACACATCCTCCACCCCTCCCTCTCACACGCGTGCACATCTCCTCAATTGGAGGCAGTGGTGGGATTCAAAAAAAGATTTCCCCCTTACTGAGTTGAGTACCACAAACTGGGCTCTCTTCAATTGGTGGCACCGGTGGGATAGAAAAGGATTCTTCCCTGCCACAGTTCTCTTCAGAGGGGTTTTGGGAGGCCAAGTCCAATACATCTGTGGGACCAAAGGTCTTAACACACAGCACTTGACTCTTTTCACTTCTATCATGTTGCATCCTGTGCTCTGAATCAATAGGTATTTTCTTGGGATGGCAGTGGTGAGATACAATAGGTAACTAGTGATTAGCAAGGTTGTTCGAAGTATAATAAGTTCTCACTTGTTTATGATTGTTTATATATTCTTTTCCTGCACTTTACAGCATTTAATGTTTGCCGCTTTATGTTGTAAACTGCCTTGAGTTGAGAGAGGGCGGGATATTGGTGTTGTTATTATTATTAATAATATTATTATTATAATATAATTTTCAGTGTGCTAATAAATGCACATAGCATGTAGCTCTGCAACATAGATATGCTTCTCTTAGAGTTACAGTGCATGACTTTTAGATGCCTACACAGACGGGGAGAAAATCCTCGTCTGCAAATTTGAAAAAAATAAAAAGTGAAAGGTACCCTTGAGCTTCATAGAAGAGTTCACAAAAAGGCCAGTCCAAAACAAAAAGACATTTGAGACTTTAGGGCAGCATTAGCAATAGTCACTATTAATATTGTTTTAACATATAATTCTCTGCGTAATAAAATAGGTACTATTATGTGTGTACAGATATGGGGTGGGGAATCTAGAACATGGTTGTCTTTTGACTTCATATATGAGATGGCAGAAGCCCTAGTTAAGTTTTTTGTTTTTAAATAATATAGAAGGATGTGTATTTTAAACCTACATCCCACTTCTATCCTGCCCATGTTGACAGGGATTAATTACAAAAGAGTTGTAGCTGAGTTCAAGGATACCATCACATGGGGAACATTTACTTCCAGCGAGGCTTTGTTCCAGCTGTGTTGGCAAAGTGTTCTAAGAAGGCCAATCTGATCATGGGAGACTGCCCGTGTTCAGTTAGAAAATTATGAAGACATCATGGGAGCATGTTGGAAAGGTATGATTTTCAGTGTGTGATAGGCAATTGGGTGGTACGGATGATGCGGGGCACTGAGCAGCGGATTCATCCCACGATTTGGGGCCGGGTTGTGGCGCAGGCTGGTGGGCAGCCTGCTGCAATAAATGACTCTGACCATGAGGTCATGCGTTTGAGGCTAGCCCGTGGCAGGGTGAGCACCTGTCAATTAAAAAAAAGCCCCTGCTCGTTGCTGACCTAGCAACCCAAAATATAGTTGCATCTATCAAGTAGGAAATAAAGTACCACTTATAAAGTGGGAGGCAAATTTAACTAATTTACAACGTTGGAATGAGGAGGTGCCGTCACAGTGGATGATGAAGCAACTGCTCCCTCCTGTGGCCAGAATCGAACATCCCCTCAGGAGAAGGTTAAATTGCCTCTGCGTCTGTCTCTGTCTCAGTTCTATGTGTATATGGGCATTGAATGTTTGCCCTATATGTATATAATGTGATCTGCCCTGAGTCCCCTTCGGGGTGAGAAGGGCGGAATATAAATACTGTAAATAAATAAATAAATTTGCCTTGCTGTCCTATGTATCCCCCCTGCCCCCTGAATGAAGGACCTCCATGTGATGAGGTCCCAAGTGAGCACTATTATAAAGCTCACTGTGAGATAGATCACCCAGTGAGTTATATGACTCAGTGGGGAGTCATATACATATACAGTTATATACAGATCTCCTAAGTCTCAGTGCATAAAAAATGGTTGTAGGCTGCACTTGAAAAATAAAATGGGAGAGTCATAGGCTACAAAGATTGCATGTAGGTATGTATATTGTTTTTATTCGTTCAGTCACTTCTGACTCTTTGTGACCTCATGGGCCAGAGCTCCCTGTTAGGTGTCGCCACCCCCAACTCCTTCAAAGTCAAGCCAGTCACTTCAAGGATAACATCCATCCATCTTGCCCTTGGTCGGCTCCTCTTCCTTTTTCCTTTTATTACCCCAGCATCATTATCTTCTCCAAGCTTTTCTGTCTTCTCATTATGTGGTCAAAGTATAGTGAGCCATAAATCCTGCAGTGCAATGGATCCTCTGAATCTGCTGCGGTTTGGTTTCACGACTCCCTGTTTTCCCCAAATCTGTGGACGCTCAAGACCCCTTATTACAATAGTGCATATAACATGGTGAACAATGTAAACAATTCCCAGAGAGAACTGTGAAATGGTTAGGAGGCTAAAGCAGGTTATGCCTACACATCAGCACAGTACTCGAAAAACATTAAAATCAAATTTTGCTTTTTGGGATTTATTGGGAATATTTCTGAGGATGCAGAACCCAGGGATGCACATGTCTGCCTATACGCTAGATATATTTAAGTACAAAAATTGGTTGGTCCAAGAAGTGAGAAAAAAAGGAAGAACTATAGAGCTACATTGACAGGTAAATGAGAAGTGATGTTGTCTTTAAAAAATAATAATGGATCACATTGACACTAGCCTGAAGACATACAATGAAAAAAACTAAATTGAATCTCACAGTGCACCTAATGTTCAGGAATTTATGAGGCTATTGCTTTTTTCTGATATCTTTACTGTAAATGTCTGGCTAGAATGATCATTTTCTGATTGTAAGGGGGTTACTGCTTTCAACATTTGGTGTTCATTTAATGAAATGATTGGGAAATACATTGGCTATTCCTCCCTCCCCCCAAATAGATTTAATGTATAAGAACCCATCAATGATAGCTGAAATATACACTGTATTTCTCTTCTAGGCATGACAGCAGACATAAAAATGAAATAAATAAACAAACAAAATAGGTAAACTCCAGTGTCTGGCTGAATTGTGCTCCAGGACAATTGCACATCCATGCTTGGCTGTGGATGTGCAAAGGCCATGGAAACCTCTGTAAAACTTCATCGGATAGGCATAATCGTCCGTCCTATGACACTTATACCTCTCTTCAGGCACAGGGCAATTGCTTTTACTTTATCCTACATTTTATTTTTTTAAGTCTTATTTTAAATTGTTATCTAGACCTATCAAGGGCTTTTGGCTGTCATGTTCGAAAATAGCTTTATGATATTAATTTCTTTTTTAATGTCAATTTTCACAGTGGACTTTGGCATATTTCTGCAGGTGCAGCATCAAGTTCAATACTCTATCAAATCAGTCCACTTATAAGTGAAGACTTGAACATTTCAGTTCCGGAAGCATGTTAAAAAATGAAATGCTAAGGATGCTTTATAAATCAGACCAAGATGAATCTTAGTACATGTTGATTTTTTTAAATTAAAAAAACAACATGGTTAGATGAGAGCTAAAATGATTTAGAACATGATCTGGGAATTCAACCTACAGAGAATTACAGTAATCAATTATAACCATAATGAAAGGACAAGGTCTCCAGTTGGTAATGTTCCAAGATAGAGAAAAGCAGCTTTAGACATAGACCGTTTAATGTATTCCTTATAGGTTGCTAAAATCAACAATTATACTGAGGTTCTTGATAGAACTGGTAGATAATAATTGGATATTGGCAATAGCATTCACAAGAATCAATAAGTAATTCTGAAGGATATGTCAATAGAATAATACTGACACTTGAATTAATTTTAGAACCATTGATGATACAAGGTGTAACACTTCTTATATTGCTTATGATACAACATTCAGTAGGGAATAATCCCTAAGATTTTGTTCTTGTGCACTTCCTTTAGCTGTCTGGCACAAACATCTGGGAATGTATTCTGCTGCCAGTCATTCAGGAGATGTCAAACCAGATTTCATTATTGGCTCCTCCTCTAAGTACAGACATATCTCTTTCTCTAAGAAGCTTTATCTAGACAGCTGTCTGTCATTCATATTAGCTACACATGCAAACCCTGTGCTATTAGAGCAGTCCAATAGTGGGCAAAACCCGGGGGGGGGGATCCTGAACCATTACAACATATTCCATTAGTTTATGCACATTGTAATTTTGTTATCCACATGTTAGTAATAACATTATGTAGGATAAAAAATTGTAATGTATGTAGACAAATTCATCAACTTTGCCATTTAGATTTTATGAGCCTAAAAGCATTTATCAGTCCTTTACAAAAGTGGGAAAATGATTAATATATCTTAGCTATGTTTTGTTATAGATAATATCAGAAGCTATAAGCACCTCATCTTTATTAAATTTCTAAAACAGAATTTTTTTATGGAGATAGGAATATTGAGAGCATTTCCTTATTGGGATACATAAGGGGAATGTGTTTTAAAGTATATATTGTCTTCATATATATAGCCATTTTGGTCCTGGAACAAAGAATGATACCTTTATTAGCCAACCAAAAAAACCCCAAAAAACAGAAAATACATTATTCAAGCTTTTGAAGAAATACAAATATGAGTAATAAATAATATCTATGTACTTGTTAAAGGAAAAGGTTTGCATAGGCTGTGCTCTGACAATAAAACCAGAAAAATGAAAAAGCTGGGCAATCAATTTGCCTATGTCCTGTCCATCTCAGCTTCTGTCCTTATTTGTAATTCATTTCTTCCTTAACTTTTTTCTCTAGCTCCTGATAAAGTAGGGTGAACACAAGTAGATATTCTTCTTGCAATATCATGTCCCTTGTAGATTCAAAGAGATGATCACTTAAGGTGGGTGTTTGATCAAGATAAAGAATGGGCAAAAAAGGGAACTTCACTATGTCATATGCTGAATGAAGTGACCATAGTTCAACAAACTCCACCCTGCAATGCTTGAGTTGCTACTCTAGGGCATAGTTATTTTCATGGTACTCATTCAGGAGAAGCCCATACCTAAACAGGTTGTGTGGTTGGTCCAATCCTTGAAGTTCCTGGAGTAGTGCTGGCACCCAAATATTAAGGTGCCTTACTGGGGCACTTCATTATCCCCAGGGCCTGCTATAACCAACAACAGGTCAACAACATTATGTGAAGCCACTTGAGGTCTCAGTTGCTCTGCACAGTTCTTCAATAAAAACATGGTCATCACCATTAGGGTCCTGCGGGTTCCTCGTGTTGTCTCTATTTCTCTAGGGCAGCATGATAGCCAGGGTTTTATTAGTGATCCTTTCCTTGTTTGATACTCTGGGTGCCTTTTTGGGTAGAGGAAGTGATGGCTTTTGGGGAGCATTGGGTTTCCATAAGCTAGACCAGAATGGCCACCAAAGTACTGCTCTAACAACCTCAGATTATGAGAATACCTCCAGAGTCAGGAACTTCAACAGCTGCTCCTTTGTGAAATCCTTGTCTTTTGATTCTGTGCTGCCTTTTGGGGAATGGGATGAAATGACTGGACCCAAGTCACCCAAGAACCATCTATATATATAAAAGAGTGATGGCATCACAGCAATTCACAAAACAACAAAAGTACAGGCCCCCCAACCTCAAAATTTGACAACACAACCCATCATCCACGCCTCAAGGTTGATACAACAAAAAGAAAAGAAAAATAAAGTCCTAATTAGAGGGAGAGCAATAATTTTTTTTATCCAATTGCTGCCAGTTTAGAGGGCTAATCTCTGCCCACTTCGTTGCCTAGCAACCAGCTAAGGGACAGCCAGGCTTCAGTTAGGGGACAGGCAGATTTAGGCCTCACTTAGGCTTCTTCCACAGATTATCTAATTTGCACTGGATTATATGGCAGTGTAGACTCAAGGCCCTTCTACACAGCTATATAACCCATTTATAATCTTATATTATCTGCTTTGCACTGGATTATCTTGACTCCACACTGCCATATAATCCACTTCAGTGTGCATTTTATACAGCTGTGAAGAAGGAGCCTCATATAATCCAGTTCTGAGCAGATAATATAAGATTATCAATATACAGTAGAGTCTCACTTATCCAACATAAACAGGCTGGCAGGATAAGTGAATATGTTGGATAATAAGAAGGGATTCAGGAAAAGCCAATTAAACATCAAATTAAGTAATCGTTATACAAATTAAGCACCAAAACATTATATTATACAACACATTTGACAGAAAAAGTAGTTCCATGCGCAGTAATGCTATGTAGTATTTACAGTAGAGTCTCACTTATCCAACGCTCACTTATCCAACGTTCTGGATTATCCAACGCATTTTTGTAGTCAATGCTTTCAATATATCGTGATATTTTGGTGCTAAATTCATAAATACAGTAATTACTATATAGCATTACTTTTTCTGAAAAATTTGTTGTCTAACATGATGTTTTGGTGCTTAATTTGTAAAATCATAACTTATTTTGATGTTTAATAGGGTTATCCTTAATTCCTCATTATCCAACATATTCGCTTATCCAACGTTCTGCCGGCCCGTTTATGTTGGATAAGTGAGACTCTACTGTACTGTATTTACAAATTTACCACTAAAATATCACAATGAATTTAAAACACTGACTACAAAAATATTGATTATGAAAAGGCAGACTGCGTTGGATAATCCAGAACATTGTATAAGCGAATGTTGGATAAGTGAGATTCTTCTTTAATATGAAATAATTACTGGGATAGAATAATGCAGAACAATATAATCTCTAAAACCAGGACAGTAAATAAACAGGGGAATTCCACACAGGAAACAATCAGGGCCAGCTAACACCTCCCAACAAAGTATTCCCATCATCAAAGTCTGGAAAATCCTCTGTTTTCTCAGGGCCACAGACAGTAGAAGCACATAAAATATTGCAAACAACACCACTCTGAAAACAAGGGAATTCCAGACAGGAAACAATCAGGGCCAGCTAACACCTCCCAACAAAAAATTCACTCAGGGAGGAAACAGCCAGGCTTTAAAGCTGCAAGGCCATTACATCCTAATCATTTGCAGCATTCATACTTGCCTCCAACAAACAAACAAAAAACCAATCAGAAATATTGTATATTCACAACCTTTAGGAAATAATATCCCCTGATGGCGCAGCGTGTTAAAGCGCTGAGCTGCTGAACTTCTGGACCGAAAGGCCACAGGTTTGAATTGGGGGAGCGGAGAGAGCCCCCACTGTTAGCCCCAGCTTCTGCCAACCCAGAAGTTCGAAAACATGCAAATGTGAGTGCATCAATAGGTACTGCTCCGGCGGGTAGGTAACGCCGCTCCATGTAGTCATCCCACATGACCTTGGAGGAGTCTATGGACAACGCCGGCTCTTCGGCTTAGAAATGGAGATGAGCACCAACCTCCAGAGTAAGACACGACTGGACTTAATGTCAGGGGAAAACCTTTACCCTTGACCTTAACTACCACCAATTCCTCAAGACTTTATTTCCCAGACCACCAGACTTCGCCACAGCAACGCGTGGCCGGGCACAGCTAGTCTATATATATAAAAGGGTAATGAAATTTTGGCCTAAGACAAAACAACAAAACTACACATCCCAGAAACACAAAACTTGGCAGCACAACCCCTCATCCATGCCTCTACGTTCATACAACAAAGAGCTCCAGCTACTCCAGAAAACGGCCAGGCTTTGAGACTGCAAGTCTATTCACTGCTATTCCACCTGGCCAACAAAGGATTCCCATAAGCCACAGCATCGCGTGGCCGGGCACAGCTAGTTCCTTTATAATTTCGGTTGGGAGTGAGGTCTACTGAACTATTGTAGTTCCAAAAGTTATCCCACAATGTTCAATGCCTTCAAACGATTCATTGCTTGTCTGCTCACTGGTACTGCATGTTTTCTAATCTATCAGGGTTCTTTTTACATTTGAAGATATGGGCTTGGACATGAGAGAGTGTGTGTTTTATTCTACAAAGGTGAACCTGGAAGCTTTTATATAGATAATTTAGGTCTGTTCATGAAGTTATATCAGAGACAATCAAGTCTTTAAAAGGGTGCCAGGAAAGGCTTCAGTTTGACTGAAGAATCAGAAATAGGCAGCTATGAATGGAAACTAGAAAAGTAGAAACCAGAGGGAGAGATGGCATAAGCTTTGCTCCTACAGCAGGAGCCCTGCCCAGGCTCAAAGAAGGGATCAGCTAAGATCTATTGATGTGAAAAAGCATTTAAGATGGCCAGTTCTAGTATATGAGGCCAATTCTCTGGGAGAGTTGAGCCGGCCACACCTGCCTCCTGTTGTGAGCCGCTAAGCTGTTAAGCTGCTAGACCAGGGAATGGATAAGCTCTTGCTCATTTCTGAATCCCTGGAGATGATGGACAAGTGATAAGATATAAGGGAGAGATAAACTATTTGGTGTAGGAGATGTGTACTTTTTATTAAAATAAAATTGTATGATATTGTATTCTGAAATATTAAACTGTCTCTATACCAAATATACCATGCATCTTAAAAAAGAAGGAATGACCATATTTGCTCGAGTTTAAAGCTCACCTTTTAGTTAAATTATATCACCAAAATTAAAGTGTGCTATTCCTGATGGTGGTGGCGACATCAGGGCTCCATGGCATGCGGAGAAGGAGGAACTCCTGGCTGGTGACCCAGTCATTCCTGCTCTTAGCTGCTTTCACCAAAGAGGCTTTCAGTTCATTCTGGTCAAAAGAGCATTAAGCATCACCCTTGCCACCTCCCTCTGGGCCAGGGCTTAGCCACTCATCTTGCCTTCATCATGGTTCCCAGTTAGCCTTATTCACAAGGCCTTCAAAACATCCCGCTAAGTTTTGAAGGCCTCATGAATGAGGCCAGTTGGGAACTGCATGAGGCTGATGAGTTTGCCAGCCTCAGCCTGATGGAGGTAAATGGCTCCCAACTGGCTTCATTCATGCTGCCTGCCTCCCTGAAGCACTATGCCTGCATCACTGGGCACATTACATTTACCTTTTTTTTTTTGTAATCACGTCTTCAGAATTGAGGTGTGTATTGCATTCGATGGTACATTATATTTGAGTAAATAAATAATAATATAATAATAATAATAATAATAATAATAATAATAATAAAACTTTATTTATACCCCGCCACCATCTCCCCAACGGGGACTCGGGGCGTCTAACATGGGGCCATGCCCAGGGCAATACAATATAATAAAATATAAAAACAACATGTCATAACACAATTAAAACAATACAATAGATAATAATATGCATTACATCAAGAAGTCAAAGAGGATAGATGTTGGAGGGGAGTAACAATGAAATATATGGCAGTAATTACTCACCAAAAGCACAGCGGAAGAGCCATGTTTTTAAGTCTTTTTTAAAAGCTAACAGAGTGGGAGCTTGCCTGATAAAATATATAATCAGTAGGCTTGTGTTATAAAAATGGTTCTAAACTGTGTTCAAAAGTGCTGGCACTTTGTTTCTAAAGTCATTTCGAAATTTTGGAGGTAAAAAGTTCAAAACTTTACGAAGCTTCTGAATCTTTGTAAGTACTTTGTGAATAGCTGACGCGCATGTGCTATAGGGAAAAACAGCACTGCCAGGGGGGAAAACTTCGAGGGATCAAACACTTGAAAAACCCCATCCCCTTCCTCAAATGTCAGCCCTGATTGGCTGGGAGGTAAGCCCTGGGTTAGGCTTTGCCTCCCAGCCAGCAGCCTTGGCTGAGAGTGCACAGTTGGCTGATTCAGACTTCCAAACAGTTTTGATTATTTCCAAGCAATTGAAGTAAATGGTTCAAAATCAGAAGTGTATTTCTGACATGCGTCTCCACAATGGAAATCCGCTTGGAAATAAAAATCATCCAGGGAAACTTGAGTACCAAGACTTCCGCTTATGAAGCCCAACTCAAATAATCAAACATCAACAAGCTACTCAGAACTTATCTCAAGACACATAATAAATTGAGTTCCTGGTCTGCTGTTGGCAACTACATAAGCTAAAGTGACTACCATGACTATAAAGGCCTTGAGTAAACACATACAGCTAGCAGAAATTACACCATGTCTGTGTGACACATCTTCTTCCCTTTAATTATGTCAGCTCCCATTGGGCTGTTAAAATATGGTGGAGGTTAGTGAAAAGTAGATATAAACAAGAGGGCAAAGGCACAAATTACTTCTGGAGTCAGACCTGCACAAGTTTATGGTTAACCAAGGTGTCCACCAGGCTTGCTTTACATCTTTTTCTCTTTTTGTACTTCAAAGAAAGCAACAAAGTAGTAGCTACTTCAAGGTTTCTGTGCATATTTAGCAGGCATGGTGAACATGTTGTGCAAGTTGTAACAGAAACAGAAAAAAAAACAAGTAAAATAGAATCATTTAGACCATGTTTGTTTTTTAATGTGTAAACAGTGAAGTGTGGATCTCTTTCCACTCTCAACCCCTGTGGTAGCCCTTCGTAGCCTTGGGTGGTGTAGGTTTTCAAAATAAATAAATCAAGGTTATTTGGAGGTAGTTCTTCTCATTGCTTCCACTGAGATGCATTTCCACACAAGGATGCCTGGGCTTACAGCCTGATATTCACATCTACTTTGAATAAATTGAAAGATTTCCATGACAGACGGCAGCAAATGCTTCAAGAGAGTAAAAATTTCTCTGTCTTTTCAATATTCTGATATTGTCTGCTCTGTGTCTTGCATTTATGCATGTCAGTGGCATTCCCCAAACTAGAAGTGACAATTAGCACAGAACATTTCCAATGTTATAAAGCAATGTCCTGGATTGCATAACATGAAAGGCATAACACAGGATATAAATGGCCTTGCAATAATAGAGTATAGAACTGACAGATCTGCTTGTAACTGATGTCCCAAAATGCTTTCTGGGTTGTCAGTTTTGCAGAATCATCAGCCAGGTTTTGTTGCTGCTGTATGTATGTATATGCCTTCAAGGCACCTGGCAATTTATGGTAACCCCTCGATTCATAGAGTTTTCTTAGGCAAGGAATACTCAGAGGTGGTTATGCCTACCTCTGAACCATAACATAAAATACCTGGTATTCATAGTTCGTCTTCCATGTAAATATTAATCAGGGCTAGCTTTGCTTCACTTCCCAAGTTCACGTAGAATCTGGTTCCTTCATGGTATTTAGGCTTTGGTGCTCACATTTACCACTTCATCATATTTATTAAATTGCACTGAGTCATACACTTCAGAAGTGGTAACCCACTGTGTTCAGCACATTAGGTTGGGTTCAAGAGTAGAGTAGAGCATTCTTTCAGTGTCTAAAGCATTGGGAACAGCTATCTTTTCATACGTTTCCGGGAGCTGGTTGGGAAGTGGATTTTTGGGTAATAATCCAGGTGTGGATGGGCAAAATGGCCAATTCTGTAATGTGGTGGCATTTGTTGTTCTTGGGTTTAAAATGATATGTTTACCCAATTTGTGGAAATGCTCCTCTGATGAAAAGGGGGGGAAGAGGAGGTGGGTGTCCTTCGGTTGTTCCTTTAACGCCCCCCCCCCCAGTCCAACCCCATTCTGCCTTCTTGACCATGGATGGACCACGGATGATGGAATTTGCGGTACTTTCACCTACTTTGGTTCTGACCTTGATAGAACACTGCAATCCCTACGAATGACCAACCTGGACTAAACTTAGCACAGAGAAGCCCCCTGACCTTGGAAAGTTTTGGGGGGATCGACCTTGATTTTTGAGAGTTGTAATTTACCTGCATCCAGAGAAACTGTGACCCCCCACTGATGATGGACGGGAACCAAACTAGATATGGAAAATATTGCAGGCGTTTGGGGAAAACTGTCCTTGATTTTTGAGAGTTATAATTTACCCGTATCCAGAGAACACTGAACCCAGCCGATGTTGGATCTGGACTAAACTTGGAGCACAGAACCAACATGGCCAACTGTGAATACAAGCAGGGTTTGGGGGGGGTTGACCTTGAAATATGGGAATTGTAGTTACCCTTATCCAGAGAGTCCCCTGAACCCCACCAACAATGGATCTGGACTACACTTGGCACACAGACCCAATGTGATCAACTTTGAATACTGGCAGGGTTTGTGGGAGATTGACCTACGATTTGGGGAGTTGTAGTTCACCCATATCCTTATGCTTTTTCTAATGGGAGCATTCATAAATAACAAAAGGAAAAACTAGCTTTTTTCTAATAAATGCCCTTTTAAAATTGCCGGGCACCCATCCAATTGCCGGGTGTCCATCCAAAGAAAGAGTTTCCAACACATTCCAAGGCAGCACATTCTAATATATTCTTACTATTTTATGGACTCAATCCTTAATACCCCAAAGTAATGTATCTTTAAGTCTAAACCTGTAAAGAAGTGGAAAAAAATCTACATTTCCCTAACCTCATTGCATGCAACCTCCACCATAAGATTTCAAATAGAGAAGATTTTTTTCAACAAAAAACATGGGAGGGACAGTGGGCAGTGCCAAATCTCTACTGTGTGATAGCAAATCAACTGAAGACTACTGAGGACAATTGAGTAAAATGGATAGATTTAACAGTGTGATAAAGCTAGGAAAATCTTCCATTTGATTTGAAAATGGAGTATGACACTTCACCTGGTTTGATGTGATGAAGTGGTTAGTTATATTTTGGAATGTATCTGTGTTGAGAATAAGAGTAAACAGTTATTCTGATTGTTTTATATAAGAATTTACCCAAATCTAAAAATCTTCATATTCAGAGTGGAAACAATCTGATATTTTAAAAACTTGAATATGCAGGCAAAGCGCAAAACATAAATCCTTCCCTCCAGACCCAGGGCCTAAATGTCTGAGTTCATATCACTGTGCATTTACACCGTTTTAATACTGAATTAGCATTTACACCTCTTATTTTTCTGTGAAATTGATGAAGGAGAGGGAAGAATATAATTTTTGTTCATTTTAAAAGAATTATCACACATGTAAACTGCTTCAAAATTGAGATGGAAAGGATTTGATGCATAAAGAAAAGTAAATCTGGAGAAAACCGAAAATGATATTTCCTCTTTAGTACACTAAGCAGGAAAGAAAAGAAGCTTAAAGATTTACCAATGAGACTGTAAAGAAAAGAAGGAGGTTTTTCCAGTCAGTGTGATTCCTGCCATTTCACAATTTTTCAGTTATAGGAATCTCTCTCACTTATATTGAACCCTTACTACTGATTTTGTTTTTACCAGTAACCTTTTATAGGGACTTGTAAATTAGACCTACTATGTAGAACCTGCAACATGATATTGTAGAGTGGCAGAAACGTTAATATTTGAGAAATAATAATTTTACAAGTTTTCTCCCTGCTGAATACTTTTTTGTGCCATTCTCGCCTAATTTTCACTTATCCTGAAGTGTTTTGTGATATTATTCTATGCATAAAGAAGGCATTTTAAAGTGTCATAACTGTAGGGCTTTGCACAAATACTACTTTTCCAGCCAGCCATGTGTGATTTTGTCTGTTGGCAAGAATGCTCTTTTTTGACGCTTATCCCAGAAATCTTTCTCAACAAACCACAGTTTATTGTGCAAGTTTGCTGGGTTTTTGCATAAGACATTTTGTGTGTAAGATTTTTTTAATATGTAAGATTGCTGGGGGATTGTTTGTTTTGCCTAGTCTTGCACAATACACACATGCATTAATCTGGAAAGAAATGAAACATATAGCACATTTTGAGAGCTGGGTAACACATTTATCAACCAGGAAACAAATACAGTAGAGTCTCACTTAGCCAAGCTAAACGGGCCGGCAGAAGCTTGGATAAGCGAATATCTTGGATAATAAGGAGGGATTAAGGAAAAGCCTATTAAAGATCAAATTAGGTTATGATTTTACAAATTAAGCACCAAAACATCATGTTATACAACAAATATGACAGAAAAGTAGTTCAGTACGCAGTAATGCTATGTAGTAATTACTGTATTTACGAACTTAGCACCAAAATATCACGATATATTGAAAACATTGACTACAAAAATGGCTTGGATAATCCAGAAGCTTGGATAAGTGAGACTCTACTGTACTGGCAAAAATACTCAGTGAAATCCTCTTGTTCAGTTATCCAGTCAGAAAGCTGGCGCCTCCGGTGGCGCAGTGGGTTAAACCCTTGTGCCGGCAGGACTGATGACTTGAAGGTTGGGTTGATGACCTGAAGGTTGCTGGTTCGAATCCAACCCGGGGAGAGTGTGAATGAGTTCCCTCTATCAGCTCTAGCTCCATACAGGGACACGAGAGAAGCTTGCCACAAGGATGGTAAAAATGTCAAAACATCCTGGCGTTCCCTGGGCAACGTCCTTGCAGACGGACAATTCTCTCACACCAGAAGCGACTTGCAGTTTCTCAAGTCAC